>NC_061092.1:71711181-71743681 GCF_015104395.2 Macrobrachium nipponense
TTTTGGTATTATGTACGGATTGCCATACACTTACGATAACTCATTTATACCGCATTTGAGGAAGATAATGAACAAACATTTCCCAGCAGTTGATGTGAAATTCATCATAAGGAATCCAAAAACCATTGGCGGATTCTTTCGACACAAAGAAAAATTGCCTACTTTGATGCGGTCTGGCCTAGTTTACTTGTATACTTGCTGTTCGTGCAACGAACAGACTTACGTTGGAAGCACTCGCCGACTGCTCAAAGTACGATGTGACTCACACATAGGCATTAGTTACCGCACAGGGATGAAGCTTTCTAGTCCAGAGCTTTCAAACATAAGAAATCATGCACAAATATGCAAATGCAGAATCAACTACGATGATTTTCAGATAATTTTATCCAGCCCTAATGAAAACCAACTCCCTATACTCGAATCCTTGGCCATTAAGCACCTCGTTCCAACATTGAATAACAACACTACAGCAGTTCCATTGTACATTGCTTAGACCACCCACTCTTATCTTCTTTCCTTGGATATCTCGACTCCACCTCGCTCTGTCAGGCCTTTCAGCAACCGAACCTCGGGTTGTAAGGTTTGTTTTATATATTTTTAATTTTTTTTTCTTACCAATTTTTACTTAGTGTTTAATACATTGTGTGTTTTTAGTTATTTGATTTTTATTTAAAAATTTCTATATACATATATTTATTTTTTTCTCTCGAGCTTATTTGTATGGGACAATTTACGTTAATCTTGCTGGACAAGTTTGTAATTTATGTATTTTTGTTTTTTTATAGCCTTGAAAATGAGACAATAGTCTTGAAACGTTGGCACCAATAAAGCAACCCTTGTATTGAGCTGTTTTGCCTTTTCACCTACTACACGATGGGCCTAGCCTCGACCTCTTATTGGATATATATAATATAAATATATATATATATATATATATATATATATATATATATATATATATATATATATATATATTATTATATGTATGTATATCTATAATTTTATATATATATATATATATATATATATATATATATATATATATATATATATATATATATATATATATAAATATATATATATAGATATATATATATATATATATATATATATATATATATATATATATATATATATATATATATATACATATATATATATGACTGGTAAAATGTTCTGTAACAACAGAATTCCGTCTAATAAAAGAAGCCCATAAAAACACCAAAATGTAGAGAGTACTATATTTCAGAGACTGCTGTTTCTGAAATATAGTACTTTTCTCTCTACATTTTGGTGTTTTTATGGGCTCCTTTTATTAGATATATATATATATATATATATATAATATATATATATATAGTATATATATATATATATATATATATATATATATGTATGTATATATATATATATATATATAATATATATATATATATATATATATATATATATGATATATTATATATGTATATATATATATATATATATATATATATATATATATATATATATATACTATATACATAGTTACATACACTTACACACACACATATATATATATATATATATATATATATATATATATATATAAATAAAGACAAATTCCCTGAGGGAAAGAGAGAAAGTGGAGTACTACAAGGCCTTTCGACTTCTTGACCTTTACTTAGCAGATTGCTCAGAAAAGGAAAAATAAGTCGAGAGGCTTTTCAGTACTCCAGTCTTCATCTGTCCTTCGAGGAATTATTTCTTGATTTATATATTTATCATCCTCCATATTTTGCGATTCAGTTATACATATATAATGTATATATATATATATATATATATATATATATATATATATATATATATATATATATGTATATATATATATATACAATGTATATCAATATATATATTTATAAATATTTATTGCATCTTGGTAAATATGACATAATTCATTATTTGATTAAAATATACAGATGGTGGTTAGGTGGAAAGGTCACATATAAATTACTTAATTAACAGACTACATCTAGAAACTTCTGTAATAAGGATATTTAGTGATTTTGCATCGAATTTAGTGCAGATTTCAATTAAACTTACTTGTATTAATTGCTCTATGGAATTCACAAGTACAGTCATCGCGATTGAGTCCATCGACTCTTTCGCCTCGTTGGTGTCACGAGTTCAGAGGACCTCACCAGCCTCTTGATTCAGTTGGCAATGGCTGGATTGGCTTCAGTCCGGCTTCATTCAAACCAAAACTTATTTCTCTGACAAAGAAGGATGATGTGAAGTTACAATTATGTTGAGACTCATTTGTTTTTAGGTTTGCTTAATTTCGTTAGTTTTTAATTTATTATACTTATTACTTTTCCTTTTCATGCTTCTATATCCCATATACTTTCGGTTTCGTGGAAGATTGCTTGGTTAATCAATGGTTTTCTTGGCTTCCTCTACTGGAGTGTGTGCTTATGGTAAACAATAATTATAATTATAATGATTAATTAATGATGAAATTTAACTTTTAAGAAAAAATTTGAAGGATAAAAAGACTCGTTAAAAAGTCTGGAAGATGCAATCATGATCATTTTTACCAGCGCTTGTTCAACGTGCTACTTTTTAAAGTTTCCTAAACAAAGTTTAAGCAGTAGGATTGACTCCTTTACTTTTCAGTCAGAGAGATAAAGCTCTCTAACCAGTAAAGGTTCTGTGATGGAATTCTGTTTGAATCACTGTCCTCACCCAGAGGTATAAATATTCCTGAACCATAACCGAGTACTGGGCCTTTCCTGCAAAAATGGGAGCTCATATCTTGAAAACTAACCTTAGAATCATCTTGAAAATAATCTCATAATGTTTCTCACACCCAAATTACTGTCGTATTATTGATCCAACCTAACCTAACCTAGTGGTGAGGCAGAAAATCCAGGGCTATAGTAGATTCACATCAGCCGTGCATTTGATGTCTAGGCCAGTCCCTAGCGACGCTCCTGATTGGCTGTTGATAAGGCAATGACAGGGCTGGAAACACTCAGTCTCCCTAGAGAGCTCACAAAGGCAGGATGTATGTTCCATCTCTCCTGAGGTATACGTCTTTCAGGAGAGGTGGAACATACATCTTACCCATGTGAACTCTCGAAAGAGACTGAGAATTTCCAGCCCTGTGATTGGCTTATCAACGGGCAATCAGGAGCGTCGTAAGGGACTGGCCTAGACTCCAAATGAACGGTTGATGTGAATCTACCATAGTACAACACTACGTTTGCCATCCGGAGGCATTATATAAGATATATGAATTCATGTTATATAAAACCTGAATGCTTTCTTTGAAATGTGCTTTTATTGTCGCTTAGCATACTTTATTGAAATGACATCTCTTAAATCGATCTACACCTCTTCTATGCAATGTCAGTTTATCACTAATCACCTCCAACATAGTTAAGTCAAATGTCACTGTATTTACTGTATTTATTCTTTAACCGTCGTAATATTGTTAATAAAACGCCAGTGTTCTATGAAATACCACTTTCTGACTTAGAGGCGTTCTACGAAAGGATGGCAAATTTGATTGATAACAGCAGCTTGCAAAAATGCATTTGAATTATTATTTCAGGCGACATGAAATGCCTCGTGGAATCACTCTGCTTGTGACTCAGGCAAAACAGAAACTATCGATTCGGAAGTTAATCGATAGGATAAACTGCTTGTACTCTGTCCCGCGAGGTTGACCGAACAGAACTAGAGAAGATTCACATCACCCGTGCATCCGATGACTAGGCCAGTCCCTTACGACGCTCCTGATTGGCTGTTGATAAGCCAATCACAGGGATGGAAACTCTCAGTCTCTCTCTTGAGATTTCACTGAGGTAGGATGTATGTTCCACCGTTCCTGAGCGATACGTCTTTTCAAAAGTATCCCTCAGGGGAGGTGGAACATACATCCTGCCTATGTGAACTCTCTCGAGAGACTGAGAGTTGCCAGCCCTGTGAATGGCTTATCAACAGCCAATCAGGAGCGTCGTAAGGGACTGGCCTAGACATCGAATGCACGGGTGATGTGAATCTACAATTGCGGGAGCCGTGAGATCCGTAAATATATCTTTGCCTAAATCATTAAACACGAAGAAAAAATTAATGAAAGTAAACCCACAACAATAAATGAAGTGTTGTATTCGGTAGAACTTCCCTTATATTTTCCATTCATGGCCATAACTAGGAATTGTATGTTAAAATTGAGATCACATATTCAATTTGGTTTTGCAGATGTGATCATTTCCCATACTGCAGTCATTAAAGTTGCTTTCCCTCTACTTTTAGTCTTTTGCTTTCATCCCTTGGTCTCGTTGCGCCATTCATTAAGGTCAGTCTTTTAATTGTTGGGTATCCTTTCATTTGCTCTTATTTGACATATGCTGTCTACTATACATGGAGGTGGGGGGGGGGGGGGGTGTTGGCGCCGGTGGACTGAGTCATGGGCTTTAAAACCAAAACAGCACAGTGGGCAAACGATACAACTCATTCTGCAGTGATCGTGACCCTCAAATTAAAAGGGAAATGACTTAGAACAATGTATGATGGTATAGAACGGTTTGGCAGCCAGTGAGAATGAGCTTGAATTCCAGCAAAACAGAGAATTTAGTAATTCCAGAAATCGCTTCATATACATATATGTAAACATACATTCATACATACACGATTCATATAAATATATATATATATATATATATATATATATATATATATATATATATATATATATATATATATATATTCGCCTAGGGTTATGATTAATGATATATTGCCAATATGTTCGCTGTGACCTATTGGAATGTGGAGAAGCAACGACCCGAGAAAAGCTGATCAATGGTTTCTGTGGGTGGCGTGAGATAACAACCTTCAGGCTAACCCTTTTGAAGCCATCGCATCAACAAGTAATGTGGTTATGTGGACGTTTGTGAGAGTGCTTACGCCAAGAACTGTAGGACCGTGAACTGATCCTGGTATGTGAACGAATCTTGAGGCAAAACTGGTGAATAGAGTAGATCGCTGTAAACGCTTCGTGAAAACAGCTGCTTTATTTTTAATGCTTTATCAGCTGGCGATATAAGTCGTAAATAACTGATATACAGCTCTGGGAAAGGGGCTTTTTTATCATTGCGTCATTTAGGTGTACGTATCTGTCAATCAGTCTTCCTAGTTTCACCATTGGAAAAACGGTGTGGCTGAAATCCAGAGCCAATTGGGATGGCATTATGGAAGCTCGTCAGGCACTTAATATTCCAGTCACTATATCAGATACTGATGCCAAGAAGAAGCTAAATGAAGCGCTGATTGCTATTTTAATGTCTCAAGAAAGGTCATCAGATTAGGACAAATGTCCAGCCTTTGTTTGATGGTGCATGGAGATGAGCATACCACGAAAAACAGACCAAATTCAATGCATGGAGAAAGATTCGTTCTAGTGAACATGACACCATTGTTGTCAAGTCTCGCCGTGCTGCGAATAGAAAAAAGTTCAGTATATTTTAGTTTTACCAGACCACTGAGCTGATTAACAGCTCTCCTATGGCTGGCCCGAAGGATTAGATCTTTTTACGTGACTTTCCATAAGTTGTATCTAAATAGAAATCTTTCACATTTACTGTTGATCCCTGATCGCCCTTTATCTGCCGTTGCACTGTGGAACAACAGCGTTCCAGAGAATGTCGTGCTATTGTAACTTACAAGTTCAAGCCGAAAACCGTGATACTACTCTTGCATTTTAATGCATTTTCATATATTTTCAAAAATGAATTCCTATCTTTTTTATGCATTTTTAATTTTTATATCTACTTATTAATTTATTTGATTATTTTCATAAGTGGGAACTTTTCTTCTTGTATTTCAACTCCTCTGACTTCTTCTTAATGAACACCTTATTCTTAATGAACACCTTAATATTCTTTGGAAGCTTGAATTTCAAGTCAGTGGCTCCTGTGAGCTTGTTCCATATGAAGAAGTCTCATCTACTAAATAACAATAATAATAAAAAAAAATTATTCCGGTAACGATTGTACCGTATGAATCCGCGTGAATTGTGCCGGTTTATACTAGTCAGTGTTCACATACGTTTCTCATTAATTTTTTTTTGTCTAAATATACTTAACAGGTATGATGGCTATGTATATGTATGTCTACTTAACAATGATGATGATTATCCAGAAAGCTGTTTATTTATAGCTTTATTGACTCGTACTTGACGCTCTGATGTGAAGTAGGAACAACTTATCTTCCAGTATCATCGATTAGGTGATTTACCGCCGAGAGAGCACTACATTAATGATGTTTATCGACGCATCCTGTTGGAAGTGGCCTGCATTTTTAAAACCCGGCCGACCCTCTGGCTTACTCATGAATGCGCGATCTCCATCAGTAATTGAAGTGAAAGTATTTGCATCGTCATTAAATAATGTCTTATTGTGTATGAATTCTTATTCTTGCAAGTTCTTTTCAACGATTTTATAAATTAATTTGACAGTTTCCTGAGAGGCGAAGCAAACAAGACTCGTGTCTATCGGAACTCAATATTCATACGAACCTGTTTCTCGATCATTCCGAGTGAATGATTCACTATCCCAAGTCACGTCAATATATTCTATAAATATTAATTGCGCAGGTCGTGCAACTTTATGTTTTTTATCAAATATAAAAATTATAAGCAATGTACGAAGAATGAAAGTACAGTTAGCTGTGTTTGAGACATCGCTAAACTCAAATTGTAGTGCATCAACTTCGCCAAACCAGACCGCAAATTCCCCGAGATGTAAACTCTACTCTGTTTTTTTCCATCTGTCCTTCCGGCTGTGGTGTTTGCGCATGGTAACACTGCGTCCCTGGCTTTAAATAATATCCTATTTCGAATATATAATATATTATATATATATATATATATATATATATATATATATATATATATATATAGTATATATATATATGTAGTAATATATATATATATATATATATATACTATTATATATATGCGTGTGTGTGTGTGAGTGTAATGGATGTATTACCTATGTATGTATGTATATGGTGTGTGTGTGTTTATATATTATATATAAACATATGCGAGTGTGTGTATGTGCGCGCTCGTCTCTGTGTTAAAATAAATCTTGGCGCCAAGTGAGTGCCTGGTTGCATAGTGTTGAACAGTAACCAAGTACTGAACCTTCCCTGAAAAAAGCGGGACGCCATTTCCTAAAAACTAAATACAGAATCTTCTCGAATATAACCTCATTATGTTTCCCACACCTAAATTATAGTTAATTAAAGAGTTTGCTGACCTAACCTGACCTATGGGCAAGGAAAAAGGAACCGGGGCTGGTGCTATACTATACTCGGTTTTTTTCCATCTGTCCACCCGCCCGTGGTGTTTCCGTATGGTAACACTGCGTCCCGGGTTCTAGATAGTTAAATTCAGCTTACATTCAACAATAATAATAATATCCTATTTCGAATATTAGCGGTGTAATTCGCATACAGTAAATTATTAAAACACTTTCCAGTTGCAAATCTACACCCAGATATCTTTTTATTTACCTAAAACTTACGCATAGCGTAACTATCTAAAGCCCGGGACGCAGTGTTACCATACGCAAACACCACAGGCGAGTGGACAGATGGAAAAAAACAGAGTATAGTTGATAACCTATGTTGGTTATACTTTGTACATTCGCATAAGCCGGCAGAGTGAGGCTTTGGTCTGCACTTATGTGAGGAAGTCACATTATATATAATACATATATATATATATATATATATATACATATATATATATATATATATATATATATATAAATAGCTGTGTGGTTAAAGGTGCTTCACTGTATGTCCTGATTTTGGTTCGCGCCCGGGAGCCAGCGAAATTATTATCAACTAAAAATTCCCATTCAGTTAACATATATGAAAGTATATTAATTCTGAGGTAGAGCGAATTAGATATTAAAGGACATTTGTAGCTTAATGAGTATATAGGAATCACGGTAATGTGATCAGACTCATATAAACATATATATAATGTGCGGTGTATAACACGCTCGCAAAATTACTTGAGCGCTTAAACGAAAAAATTATAAAAACAAAACCTGACAAAAAAATGAACACCTTAGACGGACTTGCCATGTATACACATAGTTATGCATGAAAGTATTCAGACAAGCCTTTTGGTATAGCATGGTAGCACTAATTTTACAAAATTGTGCTTTCCACAAATTGCCAAAGTAAAGGGAGATGGTATTCCAATGTCAGCTGTTGTTTTTGAAGATATATGATTTAGTTTTAAACAAAATATTAATTTTCTTGTCATGTTTTGTTTTTATTATTTTTTCGTTTAATCGCTCAAGTAATCTTGTGAGCGTGTTATACACCGTACATTATATATATGTTTATATGAGTCTGATCACATTACCGTGATTCATATATACTCATTAAGCTACAAATGTCCTTTAATATCTAATTCGCTCTACCTCAGAATTAATATATTTTCATATATGTTAACTGAATGGGAATATTTAATTGATAATAATTTCGCTGGCTCCCGGGCGCGAACCTAAGAACCAAGAAATCAGGACGTACAGTGAAGCGCCTTTAACCACACAGCTATATGTATGTATGTATGCATATATATATATATATATATATATATATATATATATATACATATATATACATATGAATACACATGACATCTTAACATCAGTGCAGACCAAAGCCTCATTCGTCAGTCTGCCGGCTTATGCGAAAGTACAAAGTATAACCAACATTGGTTATCAACTATTGGTAATGGGTCGGTGAGTGAGGTTTTCTGTAACGTTTTCAATGGCTCCAATTTGAATATTCTTGGGGAAATAAAAGAAAAATAATCCGAATTTTATGAATGGTACGTGTTTTTATCATTACTCAGTTTTATTTGCTTTTTTTTTTATTGTGCAGATGGAAACTTGAGTTTATGTATTTGAAGTACGTGTGTGTTCTAAGTGCGGAAGAATATGTCTTCTTGCATGTTATAGGTTAAAGTTCATTATTCATTCACCATTTAGTGTTTAGACCTGTTACTTCTTTTCATTCTAGGCCCTCTGTTAGAGCTGTTAATTAGCTCATTGATAAATAATAATAATAAGACACCAGCTACCTTGCAGTAATAAATGGTGCGAATACCAACCTGAGGAAGTGATAGAAAACGACCAGGCAAAGATCCTCTAGGACTGGGGTATTCAACATTTTTTTGCACCACGTATCCATTTGGGTATTTTTAATGTCAGTAATGGGAAGTAGGTGCATAACTCTCCTGACATAGCCAGTATTATTGTAAACACAAAGAGTTCCATAAGAAATATAGACTTTTCATATAATTATTTACCTGTTTCTGAGTCAGAGGATTTGACTAACAAAGTTCAGAAAGTCATCCGAAGAGTTGTGTTACAATTTGTTAGGCAATTGCAATTTAGTTGGGATATCTTGACGTCAGAGGTGATTCAAGCTATAGGAACGGCTGATGACGGTCATTAATCTGCTCCAGTTTTTTGGGGGATAAAGTAAAGCGGCTGATAAGATTGAGATAATCTCCCGTTAATGGGATAGTAGGGGGAGATTTATTGTAGTAAGTACGGGTCTTGCGTGGGTGAAGATCGGTAGAGAGTTCAGAACGAAAGGAAAAATATATAAGAAGTTCATCACAGAACAGGAGAGAGGTTATTGGTGGGGGGGGGGGGGGTGTGGCTGAGGGGGAACACCCCCTGACTTTTCTTGTGATCACTACAAGTCTTTGAATTGGGACCTGTGAGGTCATCCAGCGCCGTAACGGAAATGAACAGCAAAAGGTTTGAAAGGTGTAACAGGAGAAAAACCTCAAATCAGTTGCAATGAAAGTTATGAGATGCTGGAAAGTAAGATGGAAGAAAGGGAATATGAAAGGAGGTGTAGTTAAATGAAAGATAGGTGCCGTTGGGACGCCTCAAAGAACCGAAGTAAGCCTACAGTGTACCGCATGAGGTGCGCTGACGGCACTCCCTCCCCACGGGGTACAAGTCTTTGTTTAGACTCGCATACCGGACAGCGATAGTTACGAATTGGGGCAGACCTGGGAAATTCAGCTTAGCACTTTTGATCCGACCAAAAATGAACACAGAGATGAAAGCTTCCAGTTTCGTAGGACTTAAAGTAGTATACAAACACGAGTTCCAATAACCACAAAAGTAAAGAGCAGCTAAAGAAAAAGTCAGCCTTTTTAATTACCAATATGTGATAACGAGAGACAGTCGTTGCCGCAAGTCTATAGACGAAGAAATGAGTCGAGACGCACCTGAACAGGCGCTCTGCCAACAAACAAAAGGCGAGGCTTTGTTTGGGAAAAAGTGGGAAAACGGCAGTCATTGCCAGACAAACAAGCACTCCGCCGACGCTTCCAGCAGCAAGGAAAGCAGCAGGCAGACGGGGCGGAGGGAGGCTAAACAAACCCCGCTCTCGCGAAGTACCTCTTCCTCTCTCCTCCTCCTCTCCCGGCGAGCATCGTCATGCAATACTGACCCGCCCTGTGACGTATCCTCTCCTCTAACGCATCCCCGGGGACGCGTGCCTTTATTCATTAACTTTCTCATTACTATTGTTAGCTGTACGTGACAAAATCGATCATAGTAATAACACGTAGTCTGAAAAAAAAGTAAAGTTTTTGTTATGTTTTCGTGGGAAGAGTGTATGGGGGCTTCCGCTCAGTAGTCTCAGACGCTCTTTCCAAAAGTCACTTCCCTACCAGACAATACACTCGGCATCGCCCGCTCTAAAAGCATATTTGAGTAAGGAGGGTTGAGGGATGAAAATGCCGATAACGTTAGTTTGGCCGATGGCGGTGTTCTATACATCAGCATCCCACAGAGAGAGAGAGAGAGAGAGAGAGAGAGAGAGAGAGAGAGAGAGTAGCTCCCCCTCCGAAGCCGTAATCAATAGCAGCCACACTGCCTGCCGTATGATTCACTAGAGTATAAATGAATATCGGGCACTTAGAATAAAGTGTTTTCATCTCCGTTCTGATTGAATAATATTGAAGATGCCAGTATCAAGGCAGCTGATGATATGCAATCTTCCTTTAAAAAGGCAAAGCCACGATCACGCGTCACCATGCGTTTCGAATGTACGACACGACAGTTAGGAAGATCGGCGGGAAATCGTGCGTTGTGTGTGTGTGTGTTTGTGTGTATGTGGAGGCGAAGTGAGAATCCCTCTCTTTCTCTCATTCTCCCTATCTCATCTCTCACTCTTGCAGGAACAAAATAACCCGCCCTCACCCACACGCGTCCAAACACAGAGAGAGAGGAGAGAGAGAAAGAGAGTGAGAGAGAGCATCCACACTAACCAACGCTCGAGCGAGCAGTCTCCCTCGCTCCTCCGCCGACTCCCCTCAGGTCGTCTCTGTGTTTTCCTTAATCGTCGTTTTTGTTTCATCCCTCCGGTCCTTCGGTGCAGTTTCCATTCGACAAAGATAAGATCCCAACGAAAGGAGAAGTGCAAAATGGGAAAAGATAATGAATGAAGTGATGTGAAATAGTAATTGTGAGAGTGATGGAATATATATATATATATAATGATGGTTCAGCCCCGGTAAGAGTTTGAAGGATCGGAACAGAAAGGCTGCTTGGAAAATTATCGCATAGAAACCACCTGTGTGTTTCCTTGTTCCTTCCTTCCTTGGGAGCGTCCATTATGACATGGAAGAGGACCCTCAAGAGACTGACGACGTTTATTCACTTCAGGTCAGTCAGGCTTTTGTTTCGCCTTGCATAGATAGACTCGGTTTGAAAGTTTGGATATAGGTAGTACTAGGATTTCGAAGTGGAGTGTTCTCGCTCATTGTTTCGTTCGAGCGTCATGCGTAAAATACGGCCTCTCTCTTTATATATATATATATTATAATTAAAAATATATTAATTATATATATAAATAATATATAATTATATAATGCGAATACCACGGGAAATGATAGACAGGAATCCAAGCGCTTTCGTCTTTATTCAGACATCGTCAAGGATGTCTGAATAAAGACGAAAGCGCTTGGATTCCTGTCTATCATTTCCCGTGGTATTCGATTATTTATTGAAGTCAACGTTTGGCATTTTTTTTTACTACTGTGATTTTTAAGCATATATATATATATATATATAATATATATATATAATATAATATATATATATATATATATATAAATTGATCTTACTGGTTTTCGTTCACGCGACAAGATGGTATAATTGAATGAGACCTAAAAAAAAAAAAAAAAACAAAAAAAAAAAAAAAAAAAATTCTGTTCCCGTGCAACATAAGGAAAAGGCTGTCATTTATCCACCGTAACTTACTAAATATTCAGGTATTATTTTATATTGCGAAAGATAAGTTGATTAGCTGATGTTTATTCATTAATATTGGCGTGCCTTTATATATAGTGTGTATACCTATGTATGTATGTATTATGTATATGTATATGTTTATGTATATATTATATATATATATATATGTATATATATTGTAAATATAATGTTAGTATACAGAAATAACTTGTCAAGTGGATAAACTTCGCACATAACACAAAAGAACAACTAATAAGTAAATAAATACCGCGGATTGTGATTATAATAAGCATATGAAAGAGCTGCATGAAAATATGAATGGATTATGATTAGGATGAAGACATGAAAACAAGTAAAACAAAACAGTCTTATATTCTATTTCGTCTATAGTATTCATACTCCAGACTGGATTTACTTCACTTTCATGTATAATTTCAGATATTTAAGGCAAAATCCCTAAGGTTCCGGGCAAATCATCTTTCAGCTCTTTGCATCACTAGTAAGTGTGTTTTTAACTGAATAAAGGACAGATGGTAATATCCTAACCAAATTGCTTAAGACATATTTGGTAGTGTATGGAGAGATGGAGAAAGTTCCGCAGTCAGAGGTTTTCCACAGGGCTGCCTGTTCTGCTCTGTGGGGCTTGACTGGGGGGCTCTGCATTGACGCACGTTGCGCTTTGGAACTTATGTTTCCCCAAGAATGGCCCTGAATGAAGTTTTTAAAATGAAGAGCTCGGATACAACAAAAGTCAAATGATATATAATACCACACAGACACTTAGAGAGCATCACTTCTCTCTCTGTATAGAGGGTTTCAACTTAAGCATGCATCTCTAAGGAAGTAAGAGAATGTTCTATTTGCGTGTTTGTGTGTGTCTGTGTGCGTTTAAAATATAATTACTAAAAGCACTCTGGCCAAGTCACGTGGTAGTCATCATTTCTGAAGACCTAACTCATGCAGGTCGCTGACGGAATCCCATGAAATCTTATAACCGGTTGCGTGGAACAATTTTCATGAAGATTTCAGTCATATTCGTGGATTAAGAATTCCCTTGATAGTATCTGTCACAGATAAGAATCGCCTGTATGATCTCCTACCCATTCCACCAACGGGTATTCTTGAAGGGGAAATAAGGTCATACCAGGAAAAGTACAGAAATGTGGCAGTATTGAAAAAGCCACACAATTTCATAGCATGCATTGCCACATAATTTGCACTTATCATGGATTGACGTGGCAACCTGCAAAAGATTCTGCGCCCTACATTTACGATCGTGACCGCTCGCCTTGCCTATTCTGTTCATAGTCCTTACCAACATTCCCAAATCAATCGGTAAACAAAAAACAAAAAGAGAAAAAAATTACCGGACAAGTCTATTCATTTGTTTCCTGATTGTAAGAAACAATTCTTTATCACTAACTTAATCTGGCGCACAGAAAAAAAAAATAAAGTTTCAAGCACGCTGCCACTATCAAGACTTTCAATGAATGGTTCAACATTACCTGACACACTCAGTGGAGTGTTCGTGAAGTTAATACACATGCCGCCAGGGGGAGTAGCCCAGAGTGCTCTCTCTCTCTCTCTCTCTCTCTCTCTCTCTCTCTCTCTCTCTCTCTCTCAAGGAATGAATGTAAGGAACTCATGACTTCACGGTTTTTAACACTAAAATTCTACGACTACCCAGATTTTATAAAAGTCCTCTTGAAGCATTGGACTTTGCTTGATAACAGAGTTTGGATGGCAGCATTTATGCCATTTGAAATGAAGAGCATGCAAGCATTTTCCCCTGAGAGATGGAGAGAGAGAGAGAGAGAGGGTGTTTTAAACTTGCAGTTATTCATTTGTTTTGGTGTACTATGCAAGTTTCATTTTACCAACCCAACAAATACCTTTACAATATATGGAGCGCTGACCATTGAAGATTTTGAAAAACTGGCTGTCTGTCTGGTGTCCCAGTGAGAGCCACCACCAGAGCAGCCGCCAGTGGAGGCACAAGAACGCCAGTTTCAGCAAACAGGTGTTTGTTGGAGTTCGGTAATGGGATCCTCATTGGAGAGCCTACGCTTGCCTCTCTAGCTTAGTCCACGGAGGAGTTTTCAGATCTCTTATCATTTGGGAATAGTTCCAAGAAGCTTAAGCCCAGTCTGTACAAAGGAAAGTTGTTCGCAAGTCATGTTTGTAGAGATTTTTTTAGATGTTAGAAATAGGTTGCTAAATTTTCACAACAGTTGCAATTCGCTCCCAACTGTTTGCAGAAACATTTTCAGTGCTTCAAAATAGTTTGCAATTTTTAGAAGAGAGTTGACAGTAATTCGTTGAACAGACTGTAAATTGTTTGCAAACAGTTGCACAAACATTGCTTGCGAATGTTTGCAAACAGTTGCACAAACATTGCTTGCGAACAAATTTTCCTGTTGTAGACAGAGCTTTAGCTAACAACAGACAACAGTAGCTCATGTTAAATATTGCTTTTGATATTAATAGCAGGTATAACAAATCCTAATCCTCGTCGCGGCTCTTTTATTTATAAGGTAATGATCGTCGATCATGGTTGAACAATAACGAATGATTTTTTCAACGCCTACCTAAAGATTGTAAAGTATTTTTGTCAGTAGCATGAACCCGAAAGACTGTCTTATATTCATTATATGTAGCCTTGCGATTAAGCCTATAAAAACAATGAAGCCACTATAGGTGAAAAATATAGGAATTTAGTGCGGAAACAAAATAAAAGAATAAGTCACTCCTTGTTGTGGTGAAGTGGTGTAGTGGTCATAACCTCAGGCCCTTCAATACAAATTCCTACTCTCTATCAGTGGCGTGGTTGGTAAGGTGTTTGCATCCCACCTCGGTGGTCGCGGGTTCGATTCTCGGCCATTCCATTGAGGAGTGAGAGATGTGTATTTCTGGTGATAGAAGTTCACTCTCGACGTGGTTCGGAAGTCACGTAAAGCCGTTGGTCTCGTTGCTGAATAACCACTGGTGCCATGCAACGTAAAAACACCATACAAACAAACAAATACTCTCTCTCTCTCTCTCTCTCTCTCTCTCTCTCTCTCTCTCTCTCTCTCTCTCTCTCTCTGCTTTCTAATATCTTGGGTAAAAAGATCTTCCCTTGTATCACTCCAGATGTGATATTTATCAGAAAATGAAATTATGCCTCGCTTACTACACTGTCTTGTAGAATCTGAAATGAGGAGACAAACCCTGGTGATAGAGATGTAAGCAAAGGCACCAGAAAAGGTGACATGTGTGAAAATGGCCACAACAGTGGAAACATCGAGTATGCTCATCCTTGACTGGTTAGGGAAAGACACTGATCTCATACTAACAGGTGAACAAGACGGTTTAAGAAAAGTCAGGATTTGCGGAGATCAGATATGAGAGCGATTGTCAATGCTGAGCATCATCGTGAGCGAAGTGAATTCATAGTTGATTGAAGAGAAATCGTGGTTGGAGATGGAGGAGATGTTTAGATTAAAGCGACGATAGAAACTGGACAATTTAAGAACATGCAAATATTGTTCTTTCAATCAGCAAACGCCATAAAATTGACAAAGTAGTGCTTAACAAAATGCACCATATATCTACAGATGTTGCTTTATGACACATTTAAGGAAAACGGAATAATGAGGACCGAGAATGCTCTAAGCCAGTGGTTCCCAAAATTGGCCATACCAAGGACCCCAGATATGATGAGTCCCAGCCAATCGAAAGTGATTATTACCACAACGGGATACCAAGTACAACGAAGTATACATTTAGTATTTGTATATTCCTGCACAAAGTAAGTATCGGTAATTATTATAAAATATATTCAATACTTTTTTATTGCTTTACATTCAATACAAAGTAAAATTTGTGAAAACAGCCACAATCTTTTTTCTGAAGTTGAATAAATATAAATTTCTTCAGCGGACCCCTTAGGTCATTCTCTTGGACCCCCAGGGATTCGTAGACCCCAGTTTGGGAACCACTACTCTTAAGAGATGAAATAGCACTGGACTGAGGTTGAGACTTCCAAGTCAATAGAAACAAGAATGATATGCGATACAGGCTCTCTTGAGTTGGAATTGAGTGAACGACTCAAAAAGACCAATAAAGAAACGGCAGGTTGAAATGGTTTGAAAAATCAGATAGAAGAATAAATTGGCATACAGGAGTAAAACTGTATACATATATGACTCATGCGATCTTGATTCCTTTATGAACATAAATCATAGTATGGCATGGGGAACCATTTTTTTTTTGTGAAAAAACCTGACCTACCGTATGTTTTGTCGATTTGAGAATAATGCTCTTAGGAGAGGCATCAGATGGCCTGATATAAAGTGAGGAATGATGTCATGAAAGGCACACAGATGGTAATGATGAATGGCAGATGGAGACTGGCTGGACACGCCCTTTTGTGTCACCCCGGGGGAAACAGTACCACGTAATACTGTCAAACAGCGCCTCAGTGGCGTGGTTGGTTTGGTGTTTGCTTCTCACCTCGGTGGTCGCGGGTTCGATTCCCGGCCATTCCATTGAGGAGTGAAAGATGTGTATTTCTGGTGATAGAAGTTCACTCTCGACGTGGTTCGGAAGTCACGTAAAGCTGTTGGTCCCGTTGCTGAATAACCACTGGTTCCATGGAACGTAAAAACAGTTATACTGTCAAGCCCCTAAATGCACCCGAATAGTGGGAAGACCCAGACCTACTCAGAGGAGAAGTATGAGACGAGAGGCTGGGGATCTGTCAAATTGTATAATGATGATCGTCATCTT
Source organism: Macrobrachium nipponense (assembly GCF_015104395.2). Lineage (NCBI taxonomy): Eukaryota > Metazoa > Arthropoda > Malacostraca > Decapoda > Palaemonidae > Macrobrachium > Macrobrachium nipponense. The sequence continues at coordinate 71,728,308 of NC_061092.1, forward strand.
CGCATCGAGCAAATCAAATGCTTTTGTATACGAGGTGAACTTACCACCCACCGTTAGTTCTAGTTTTTACTCCAATGGTCGTAGTAATTATCTCTAAAACTCTACCTTCAGAAATAGCTTTTCGATTAAGAGAGAGAGAGAGATTTTTGTTGTGGTTAAATACTTTGCAAAGGGTTTGTGGTGGGGCCAGTAACTAGCATAGCACTTACAAGTACGTGGCTAGTAGTGTTGACAACCTGTACCAATATACGAAAAGCTTTTCAGTTATTATTAATAAATAAATGATTCAACATTATCTTGAGTTTGGATGAAACAAGGAAGACTCCTCTGCCCTTTCACGAATAGATGGAATTAGGTTTCGAGGTAAAGGGGAGGAGGGGGGACGGGGAGGAGGAGGAGGAAATTTCCAAGAGAAAAATAAAAGGCAATTGTTGTGAAAGCTTCTTGACATTTCTTCAGGTCTCTTCTGGTACGCGGTTTTAGAGCCAACAATATAGTAATTGCTTTTGTTATTCACGTTCACGAACTCCATTCCCCGTAATTCGTTAGCATTCTGGATCATTGAGGTAACCCTTGCACGTACTGACATGATCCTGCATTGTATAACTAATGATTGTTCGATCTATTGTGTCAGTGTCTGTGTTTTTAATCTTAAGTACAACTATGTTACTGGGCTCGAATGCGGCTGTTTGAATAGCACAATCTGATGCATTGGAGAAGAACAATGCAGTGTCAACGTAAACAAAACCTTTTATTTCACTGTGAGAGGTTTATTGGGAGACAAGATCTTGTTGTAAAGGATGACCGTCAGTAAAGCCTAATAATTACTGGTCAGGTCGACGCATCAGCAAAATAAGAAAGGTTTTGGTAACATCCACCAAATAAGCCGCTTTGAAGCAGTGTTTCTGAAACAAACAATGACATTCATTTGTAAACATAAACAAATATAAAGCAGTCCTGAAATGTAACAAAGCAAGCCTCCAGCCAACCTGAAGACTAAATCCAACAGTATCGTTACGGAGAGAGGTACGAGCATCTGTTAACTTTTCAAGTACGAACTATCCTCGTGAATAAAGGTGGCATGACATAATATAGGCCAAGAAACATTGCGAATGAACCATAGTTCTAAAATGTAGTGTTGACTGTTGAAGATTCCCTATTTAGACATCAGTGCCACAGTATCATCTATCGAAGGATCCTTGTAATTTTTATAGTGGGTTTAACACCTTTGGAGTTATGAACCTCTGGGCGACGAGAGAACTCTTTATTCTTTTACTGACATCGCCGTCGATGTTTGATCTTTTGTGGATACATTTGAATATGCAGTAAAGGAAACTTTTTTATTTTTCTTTTTTTCTTAGTCCTTGCTCACCCACTGAGGAGATCCTGAAGAAGAAAGACCTTCGTGAAAGTCAACGAGGAAGGAGATTACTCAGCGTGAAAACGTTTGTCGAATCCCTGCCAACATTAAACTTTTAGCTAAACTAGAGAAAAGTGAAAGCCAAACTGGCAGCAGCATTACAGAAGAAAAGTAAAGTGAATGTCAAACCAGCATTTGTTGTAAATTTTTTGTTTTTGCCTATCATCAGAGATCTGTCGTCGTTGCTAAGGGAATTTGTTGCCATATATTTATTATGTTACATAATTATGAAGACACGGCAATAACATGTTGCATAATTAGTAAGATACGGCAGTAACACGAAGAACCCTTATCTATTCAACGTCACGCGATAACCGTAGCATGATTAAGTTCCTTTGTTTCTTACACATTTGCGTAGGTGGTCTTAGGACAGAAGTTATGGAATTATGTGATATTATCTGTAAGAACAAATGAATATTGATGGGATAAAACGTTCCAGCGATATGACGCAATGCAAAACGAGGATAGTTAAAAGTCACGTGTATTTAAGTGCACAGTATATTTCGTTGCCGTCGTTTTAACAACTGCCTAGCGAGGATAGTTAGAAGTCACGACAGAATGATCGAAGTTATTATTTTCTCCTTAAGATAAATACTGCCAAATTGTATAGATTCCTTTTGCTTGATTTGATAGCTATCATCAGCAGTAGCTTTCTACAAAGTTTTGAAAGAGTTGTTCAGCAATTATTAAAATCAAGGGTCTGCATAGTCATTCTCAAAAGAACGGGTTCAAACAAGGTATAAGAGTGCTATTATGTGATATTATCTGAGAGGACAAATGAATATTGATAGGATAAAACGTTCCTAGAGCTTAGTAGAATACTACTGCTGATGATAGCTATCAAGCAAAAGGAATCTATATAATTTGTTAGTCTATATCTTAAATGGAAAATATTACCTTCGATCGTTCTGTCGTGACTTCTAACTATCCTCGTTAGGCAGTTGTTAAAACTACTGTAACGAACTATACTGTGCACTTAAATACACGCTTTAAAAACTACATTGAGACAGTTATGGCAAGAACAGATGCTGGAATCAATAGGTACAATTATAATCTCGAGGAAGAGCAACATCAAACTGAGATTTTAGGATACACTCGAAAATCAAAGAGAGAAAATAATCACTAAAGAATTAACGTAAGAAATAAAACAACATCGATATAATAACAAATCATACATTCGTGGCCACATAAAACCAAAACCCCTTATAGGTGTAGATCGTCGTTCTTGAATTATGTCATTTATCCAAAACACCATAAAAGGAGTCGAAGAAAAGACTTTGTTGGAATGGCAGACAGAGAAGTAAGTACAAATTTAATGAATGAATGACCCGTGATATTTAGAAAGGAAAATCAACAAACACTGAGGGACCTTCAGTCATTCATGAATGAAACAAGTGAAAAGAGAAAGAGGGGATTGAAGGGTTGTTGGCACAAAGATAAAAAGAGATCCCAGAGCCAAATGAGATGTACAAATACACACGAGTTCACCATTTTATGCGATACCATTGATCTGTCACACCACTGATAGATCATCCTCATAGAGACAAGAAAAACAAAATGCGCCGAAGTTTCTTCGGGGCAATTAAGATTTCTGTACAGCGTATAATCAAGGCCACCGAAGGTAGGTCTATCTTTCGGTGGTCTCGGTATAATGCAGTATGAGCCGTGGCCCATGAAACTTTAAGCCATAGCCAAGTGGTGGCCTGACCTATACCGTTGCCAGCGAACGATTATGGCTACTTTTAACCTTAAATGAAATAAAAACTACTGATGCTAGCCGGCTGGTATTTGGTGTGTTTGATGATTGGAGGGTGGATGACCAACATACCAATTTGCAGCCCTCTAGCCTCATTAGTTTTGAAGATCTGAAGGCGGACGGCCAGACAAAGCCATCACAACAGTTTTACTTGGGAAAAGAAGTGTAGAAAGACAAACGCAGCGGAGGGTTGGGAGTTTGTTTGACGTAAACAGACGATGATCTCTGGAAAAGTTCCAGTATATCAAAGTGCGCAAAATGCTCGCAACCAATGAGAATGTCATGCTTGTTATATGCAAAGCTTTTTAAACTTGCCAAATGCTTTAACAAAGTAGAATGGGAGACCTTTTACTATGATTATGCCGAGTGACACTAGAGACTGCTACCCCATCAACCAAAGGTACTGTAAAACCTTACCGATAACCGCCTGTTAAAAAATAATTAAAGACTTATCACCCCGTCATTTTTCACATCATCAACTGGTCAGTTTTCACAAATTGTATTTTCACCAATCCCAATAATCGAATAGAATGTTAGACCAGTGGTTGAGTCAGTTGACTCATACTGTATAGTATAGTAAAGGAGCTTTTTCATTTCAAATATACAATACAAATCATTATCCAAAAATAACGCAGAAATATGAACGGGATAAGCTTCCATTTCTGTAAAACGACAAAAGCATACTATTGAAACAGAAGTAAGAGCGTTGAAAGACCAGTTCCACATCCGTCACAACTCGAACTGAAACTCCTTCGGTGTGCACGTCTGAATGTCAGTCTTCAAGTAGGTGGGGGAGACATTTATTCATAGCGCCTCAGTGGCGTGGTTGGTTTGGTTTTTGCTTCTCACCTCGGTGGTCGCGGGTTCGATTCTCGGCCATTCCATTGAGGAGTGAGAGATGTGTATTTCTGGTGATAGAAGTTCACTCTCGACGTGGTTCGGAAGTCACGTCAAGCCGTTGGTCCCGTTGCTGAATAACCACTGGTTCCATGCAACGTAAAAGCACCATAAAAAAAAAAAAAAAAAAAAGACATTCGTTCAAGTCAGGTGAACGAACTCTCGTCCTATAAAACCGGAAAGAGAAAGTACCTTGACCTTCGTCTGTTATCACATCCAGACATCGATTATGATTTCGCTGAACCCCAAGACCATCATCGATGTCATCAGATGAACGGCCAATCCTATTAGCTTTGAAGAAAACACAAACAACCTAACACGATTGAAGGACGTTTGACAACGAGACAGAGAGAGAGAGAGAGAGAGAGATGTGGGTAAACATCATGGAGGGCCTCCCTTCTTTTATCAGGAGAAATAGTCTGCTGCCTACGTCGAATAGAGACAAACTGTCGCATTATTAGTTCCTGTTGTAGATTAAAATTCGGGGGTCGTTGATATCAGTGGAGGCCTGCCATCGCTTCAACTGCAAGTACCACCGCGAGAGAAAGAAAGAGAATGACGCAGTTATGAGGGACAATCCTGGTATTGGAAGAACGAGACTAGAAAAGCGAAATGAAAGCTCAATGTGAGTCAAGCCATGAGCCGCAAGTATTGCTATGATTGTTGGCATTTTTCTTGCACCCTTTTCTTTATCTTCCATAAGCTGCAATGAATTATCTAAAATTTTGCACTATTCCTCAAGTCATTAATGTATAAAATATTTGGTGATGTGGTTAAGGTAAATGAAACTACCGATTATATATATATATAATATAGTATATATATATATATATATATATATGATATATATATATATATATATATATATATATATTTCATTTATAATTACGTATACACATACATAGCCAATTAAACAATGATATTCTAAGGACTCCTACGTGTCAGCTTAATTAAAAGGCACACAAAATAGAACCAGAGTGTGTTAGTAAAAAGAAAGGAGACTGGTGTCATGCCCGAGACAGAAGGTGAAGCTGGTGAAGGAAGCTCTATCTGACCCAAAGCGCCTTTCTTTAAGTGTTACTTGAGTCTTACGACTAAATGGGTCTTCCTGCTTTTCCTCCAATTTATTATCTTCCGTTTTCTCCTTCTGCCTTACCCTCCCCGTCTCTCCCTAACCTAGACAATGAGCTCCATTCTTCCTCGCCATAGCGCCAGCAGGGCAAACATTCCGAAGTGATTCTTTGTATGAGTAGGTATACCTACTCTTGGAACTGCGAAGGGAAGAACGGTGCCGCGGTTATGGTGTCATCAACAGATTATTCATTTCCCTTTTTATTCTTAGTTTTTATCTCAGTCTTTCCATCGGTATTGTTGTATATAATTACAGTTATATATTGTGTCGACCCTATCTCTTAACTCGTTATTTGACTTAGCACCGATACATACTGATAGGCTGCAAACACACATACATATACATTACATATATGAATGCCTAAGATGTCTTGGAGGTTACGTTGGTTCCTTGCGAAGGTTACTTATTGCAGCTACGCTATTACAACCAACTGGGATTAAGATATGGGACAGGATCTAGGATTTCAAACCCTGAATTTTCTAATATCAGAACACACTCATCAAAAGGCAAAATTCCCATCGAAAAGAGCCAGTTTTCCATTACTGGCACTACCAGCCAAACTGCGTACTTGACTATTCTTGAGTCGTTATATATAAAGCATCTCTCTCCCACTTTGAATGCAAATACCTCAGTTTCCCCCCCCCCCCTCTCTCTCTCTCTCTCTCTCTCTCTCTCTCTGGCCTGAGTTTCTTTGGGCGTGTGTGGCCGTTTCGCTGTTTTCATTCCTTCTTTCCTCTGCTTTCGATTAGATCTAATATTATATATATTATATATGTACATATGTATATATCGAGCTACAATGCCCTTTAATATCTAATTCGCTCTACCTCGGAATTAATATATTTTCATATATGCTTAAGAACCGAAGGGGAATTTTTTCTCGATAATAGACTTGCCTGGACCAGGGCGCGAACCCATGGATCCTTTCAAATCCAGGAACGTCAGTGAAGCTTTTACCTACTACACCACCGCGAGAGGCTAAAAGATAAAAAAAAAAAAAAAAAAAAAATTCATGTCGCCTCTCACCCTCATATACCTTTCGCGCGCAGGTAATTAGTTGGTTTGGAGACAACATCAACCACCTCGACTCCAGTAGTGTTTGTAGTGCTTTTGACAGCACGTAGCCAATCTATAAGTCATATCACATTTCCGTGATTCATATACATATATCGAGCTACAATGTCCTTTTAATATCTAATTCGCTCTACCTCGGAATTAATATATTTTTCATATATGCTTAACATTCCCTTCGGTAAGCATATATGAAAATATATTAATTCCGAGGTAGAGCGAATTAGATATTAAGGACATTGTAGCTCGATATATGTATATGAATCACGGAAATGTGATATGACTTATAGATTGGCTACGTGCTGTCAAAAGCACTACAAACACTACTGGATTCGAGGTGGGTTGATGTTGTCTCCAAACCAACTAATTACCTGCGCGCGAAAAAGTATATGAGTGTGAGAGGCGACATGAAACTTTTTAGCCTCTCGCGGTGGTGTAGTAGGTAAAAGCTTCACTGACGTTCATGGGTTTGAAAGGATCCATGGGTTCGCGCCCTGGTCCAGGCAAGTCTATTATCGAGAAAAAATTCCCCTTCGGTTAAGCATATATGAAAATATATTAATTCCGAGGTAGAGCGAATTAGATATTAAAGGACATTGTAGCTCGATATATGTATATGAATCACGGAAATGTGATATGACTTATACATATGTATATATATATGCATATATATATATTTGATTATTTATTTACTTACATATATTCTTCTCTCTCCTCCCATTTTTACTTTCGATTTCTTGCATAGTTTAGATTTTTATGTGTAACATAATTTTTAATGAATGGTGTATTTAATACTTTGTTATAGTATTATTGTTTGTATTTACAGAAAGAGGATGTGATGACGTCAGCATGAAGCGTATCTTGTATAATAAACTATGACCCTTGTCCTGTTGGGGCTTCCTGAGCTGGTGCTGTCTTGGTGATTTCCTGACGAACGCATATATATACATATACTTACATGCATACATACATACATACATACACATATATATATATTATTTTCATACGTACGAGTCTCAGATAATACTCACAGGCATTCAACAAAAGTCAGGCTTTGTAGGAATCGTGTAGATTCATTTTTAGTTCCGATGACACTCCATCCTCATTGGCACATGAGTAACTCGACAGGAACGAATTCTCCATCTACCTCACAAAGGGAGAAAATCTGACCTCACAAGGCGGAAACAACAGTGAATGGAAGTGAAGGACGTACTCTCAAATAATTATAATGGGTGATTATCAGGTACACAAATATTGGAAACCTCTCAAGGCGAGAGATCTTGTAATGAACGTTTCTCCTCGTGGTCACTCTAAGAGGGCCCAGTTAACGGGAATTAATTCCCAGTTAACAGGAATTAATTCCCAGTTAACAGGAATTAATTGAATTGTAGCTTAAACATTTTCCCACGGAATCGAAATTGCATTTAACCCCGACCACTAACCTCTCTCTCTCTCTCTCTCTCTCTCTCTCTCTCTCTCTCTCTCTCTCTCTCTCTCAAGAAGAAGAAGAAATATAGACATGGCGTGTTTGAGCCACACGCGCCGTTTAATATCGAAATCATTATACCTTGGGAACAACTTCCCCTCAAGGGGAATCGTAGTTGATCACTGCTTCCGTCTCAGCCAGGATTCGAACCGTGGTGCAGTTTTGAGTCACTCATAGACGTTGTGTATGTATGCATGTATGTATGTATGTGTCATCGGGCGAACAATCGCGTTTTGATAAAGAAGAGTAACTGGGAACCAGAAATGTGACAGAAAATGCAATTTTAAAATATTTTCTTTGTATTACGGATTAAAAAAGGCTTACGGATGAAAATCGTCACGAGAGCAGCTTTTGCTAATCCCCTGAAAAATACCTGTAAAGTGCTTTATGTAGTTTAGATATGAGTGTAGACTGCCGCCAATTTGATAACAGTTGATGACATTTTGGGGGAGGGAGGGAATTGGGGGATTGTTGGAGGTGGGGTTCGGGGGAGAGGGGAACCTTAATAAAAAAAGTAAAAACTAGATCATTCATTGATTACAAAATAAATCATAAATCCAAATGAACGATAATTGGCGCTGTTGTCATTTGCATTTTAGATACCCATTCATTATGACTAATTGAATATGCAATCAAAAGGAACATCCATTTAGCATACGACGCGAGAATTCAAATCTGTATTTTGTGATGATTCTGTTACTCTGGGGCAGTTTTATTGACGGCTGTTTCTAACGATGACGATCCTGAAGCTCTGCATCGTCTGCCAGCAAAACGGGAAGAGTTCAAATCGTCCAAAAGGATTATGGAAGCAAAGGCGACAGCGCAAAGACAGTGTATAAACATATAAACAAAACTACAGCATTTCTGGCAGATATTGTTTACAGTTTCACATCACTGCCACTTGACACGAGTGCAGAATTTTGTGAGGTTTAATTTTGAACGCCCATGAATATGAGTGGACTAATCCGCTCTCACTAGCCATGCAATAGAAGAGATCCATGTATAGGAAATGAAATACGGGTTGAAGAGAGCGTAGGGTTTTGTCTGCCTCAATTCTGAGACCACAATGCATATTTTGCATTTGATTCCGCCTGGAAGAATTTCTTGCTTTCTATTCATTTTTATAATAGATCATGCGCAGTAGACCATGAATAATTTGATCATGATGGATTTTGTTAAATTACAATATTCTCCCATTTTACAAATTCAGTATTGTCAATGCTATGTCTTACGTATTTACTGAAACAAAAAATTATTCTAAAGTAACTTGCATCTACAATAAGCCACCCCTCCCCCCTGGAAATTGAAAATGTCTTGGAGTGAATGCCAGGGATATTAGTTTGTGTCCTGGAACAAATAATACTTTCCTCTTGTAAGATGTCATAGTGAATGACGTCTGCATTGCCTATCGTGGATATTGTAAAGTCTTAATTTTTAATGATCTTGAACGTGGTACGCTAAAATGTGAGTGAAACGTAAGCTTTTCGATGTCACTTAATGAGAAGCCGAGGGAATTATTACAAATTAACCACAGGGGCGCCACTACGCAGAGAGCTAGGGAGTTCGTACAAGGAAAGAGAGGCACATCGAGCAGGTGGTACTATTAGGAGGGAATTGGCAATAGACATACTGCTGCTGATTAGGAAAAGGATTGATTTTTGGAGTCCGTGTTTTAATCGCATCAATATTCGAGGCTTGAGATTGGCCATACCCACTTCACCCATAGGTATACCTTAGGGGGAGACATTGCCCCAGTTCTTGCTCACTGTGATGGCCAGCTATGCGTTGGGCACTTGCTGGTTCAATGTCCTAGATTCAATCGTCTTAGGGCGAAGTACCTAATAGCAGGGAAGAATATTTTAGAAATTTTAAATGATGGTGTTGAGTTAGATAACGTTATGGGTTATCTGAAAGAATCTGGATATTTTAATGAGATATAATTTCAGCATATTTAGTAGAGATTTTAGTCATGTTTATTTTATAAAGTATATATTTTTTAATCATAAAATTCCGGTAATTACTTAATTTTCTATTGGTTTTATCTATCATCATTTCATTTTTCCCGTTCACATTTGAACACTGGTATCATTCACTTGATCACAATTTATCATATTAATTTATATATTTAATTTTCATTAGGGCGCTAAATAATCCTGATGGGTTTCGGAGCTTCGTCCTTAAGACCTCAATTTCATAATCAATCAATCAGCAAGGCTTTAAAAAGGCGCTCTCTCTCTCTCTCTCTCTCTCTCTCTCTCTCTCTCTCTCTCTCTCTCTCTGGGAATAGGTAGACACGAAGGTCGTACTTGACAATGCTGAAGTGACTTTTAAGTGAAGACCGTTGGTATGGATCACTCGTAACATCAATAAAAAAACGACCTACATGATGGTGATGATACCTGGTAGCTTGATGTAATAAGACTGATTCGTATGTTAACAGGCCACCGAAACTTCCAACAGAAAAAGCGAAGCCAATAACTGAACTTGCTCTACTTAATTCCAAAAATATCTTCATCAGGATGAGCCCCATTATTTCGCGCCGAAAGGGAAAAAGGCCAATTTCATTACCCGGTGAAAAATAATGATTGGATATGGCTTAGAGGGGATGGACTGGTAATCACTTAATTCATGCTGTGCGCGCCGCTCCTCTTCTCTCTTCACAGAGAGAGAGAGAGAGAGAAAGAGATTGATTCATGAAATGAATTTGCCTTTCATCCAGCTGGGCTTTGTGACTTTCTCGTGGAGAGGGAAGTGGAATAAATGTATGATGCCCAGTGAATGGTCACGCTGGCGTGGTGAGGGATTATCCCGTAGAGAGAGAGAGAGAGAGAGAGAGAGAGAGAGAGAGAGAGAGAGAGAGAGAGAGAGAGAGAGAGAGAAGGTAATCTGACACTTACTAGGAAACCAAGCTAAAGATAACTGCTCCCTATTTCCACCACCTCCTTTGAGGATGGGGTTATAAATATAGTTGATACGATACTTGATGAATGCTATTGATCATTCACAGAGGTGACTCTCTCTCTCTCTCTCTCTCTCTCTCTCTCTCTCTCTCTCTCTAGGAAGAGTTAACGAAGAAAATTGACGATGTAGTCGTAGATATTTGTGTACCGGCTTCACAATAGAATAAGACGAACAGAAATTTCTCTCACATGGCCAAAATTTGTTTGCTACAGAACATTACTTAAAACTAAAACAAAGGATGTCAAAATTGGGGCCCCATTTGTGAAATAGGTTGAATTAGAACTCTTGAAATGGTTTATATTAAATCAGTATTATGGAACGACTCCAGGAGACCGCAAGCAAACAAGATTTTAATAAGAGAAATGGTGTTGTGTGCAAGTAGTACGTTCGATAAGAAAATTGCTTTCCTTGGAATGGCCACCTAACGGTGACAACAGAGAGAGAGAGAGAGAGAAGAATTATTTATAGTTCAATTATTAGCACTACAGAAAACTTCGGCGAATAGTAACTATACTCTGTTTTTTTTTCCATCTCTCCATCCGCCTGTGGTGCTTTTGCATGGTAACACTGCGTCCCGGGCTTTGAATAGTCACGCTATGTGTAAGTTTTAGGTAAATAAAAGGATATCTGGGTGTACATTTGCAACTGAAAAGTGTTTTAATAATTTCCTGTATGAAAAGTACACCGTTAATATTCGAAATAAAATATTATTATTATTGTTGAATGTAAGCTGAATGTAACTATCTAAAGCCCGGAGCGCAGTGTTACCATACGGAAACACCACAGGCGGATGGACAGATGGAAAAAAACAGATTATAGATATATCAATAGACATATAGTTCATGAAGTTATTTACTCTGACCTTCAGTCAAGACCAACAAATGATACATGTTTGGTGTGGCAATCCGCCTCTATCCACTGAGATAAAAAGACAGGCAGCCGGAATAAAAATCCTAGAAACGTCAAGAGTAGTCTAGTAATAGCAGGTATATACTGAATCCTTAAGAAGTATGGAAAAACCATCTTTATAACATCCTCAAAAGCAACGCTATTTCCAATTCTAAAAATACTCGACGTTGGTCAGGAAAAATTTAAAAGAGTCCACTTCTGCAAAACATTTCGCGGGCCTTGCTTTCACCACCCATCGTTTTCTTTTGTTAATAATAATAATGATTTTAACTGAATAAAAAGTAATATAGTTGTGTGCCTTTCATCAAGAACCAAGATTTTTCATTATTTTATTTTTAATTTTTTAAATATTTTGTCTACCACAGCCATCCTATTCGACTGGGTAACTTTTTTTAATAGTGTGGGGTTCCGGGTTGCATCCTGCCGCCTAAGGAGTCCATCACTTTTTCTTACTATGTACGCTGTTTCCAGGAGCACACTCTTCTACATGAGTCCTGGAGCTACTTCAGCCTCTAGTTTTTCCATATTCCTTATCATGGATTAGATGTTATTCCCATCTATCGTTCTTTGGACATATCTGGTTCTTAGGGCCTGGTCTCCTTATTATTATGATTTTTATTATTATTGTCGGAGTGTAGTCATTCACTGCAGCCTGATGAATAATTCACTTAGATTAAAGTGATTTTAGTTTGAAAGAACTCCTTCTCACATTCCATTTTAAAGTTTCGTAATTCGAGTGTAATGTCAGTTGGAAAAACAAAAGTTAGGAAATGTATGTTTGCAATACAGCAGTGCAATTAAAGGTAGACTTCGAACCGCTGATTGCATAAAGGAGATCTAAAAGACTGACTGGCAAGGCAAAGCCCATAAGTAAAGAAACAAGTAAAAGGGATGACCACATTAATCCTGGATTTACCAGATACCTCCTCAGTTTCAGTCAGTCGGCCGATTGAATTTAGTCTTTCTCATTTAAGCAAAAAAAAACGCCATTTAGGACCAGTCCAAAAATAGCGTAGCAGTACAAGCATATCAGTAGTGTGTCCATATTCAGTTCCATGAGCGTACCCTAATCCAGTAAGATGAAAAGCCGACAGTTTTTATCTCAGTGCAGATCAAGGAGGAGGAGGAGGGGGGCTAACAAGAAAGGAAGGAAATGAGAAGTTGAGAGGTGTAGCGAAGTAGGTGACGTCGAGGTTCATCTTTCTAAAAGAACTGTAACCGACGACAGACCTTCATTTGACTCAAATGAACGTCCGAGATCCATTTGAAACTCTAGTATTTGGATACAGTGTAAAACCAGAACAATATGAGCTTGGCACGAGAAAATTTTGTTTTAAAAGTTGTTCGAGTCATTGAAATTAGTAAGCCACATTCTTCATGATTAAATCTCCAGATCTGCTTTATCGGTCGTCTCCGGTTAACGAACATGAAATACTACCGAAGATGAAAATAATGAAGAGGTGCTGTGATTTGCTTCTCTCGAATTAGCAGAACTGGCGGCCATCGGAAGAGATTTCAAGAAGGCAGCCTCAACTTGAATGTTACACAAACAAACGTTTAATCTGTACGTTTTCCGTTGAAGGTCGTTTCTCTTGGTAAACTTGTTTCTCAAAAAAAGGACAATGCGCAAGATGACACCTGTATAAGACAAGAATATAAAATAAGTTATATGATGTTAATTAATACGGCGTGTAAACTTCATAAAAAATGAACCTTCAAGATCGTTGAGAAAGCTAATCCTTGAAGAGACAGAAGAAGAAAATCCATTCACAAAGAGGCTCCTCCCTTTCATTATGTGCGTTAAGGGATATTGTCTGGCCCTGAAAGTCTCTTCCAGAATAAAAAGCCTTAACAAGAAGGGGTAAATACCGAGCCTCAGGTTATTTGAGGGGTTAAGAGCCTTCCCCCAAACAAAACACCCCCCCCCCCCCTCTCTCTCTCTCTCTCTCTCTCTCTCTCTCTCGTTTTCTATACAGCCAGATAGTTAGGATGCACTAAAGCCCTTTCTTTCCACGCTGAATAGGGGGTATTTTTAATAGCGTCCTCTTCACACTTTACTCCTTTTTCTGCTTTTTCTGTTTGTCTCTCCAACTCTGAAATCATAAACTGCGCAAAGGTTCTTTCTTTCTTGTGAAGGTTGATTTTAGGAAACCAAGATGTAACCGTTCATTTGCAACCCCTTTTGCTCTAGAATGGATCACTAATAGTATATGGTAGACATTGCTACTCAGAGTATTTACGAACAGTTTTACTGCTACCAGAAGTCAAAATAACAGTAGTCATTTAGAGGTCAATCCCTTTTCTTTTATCAATGTGTAAGAGAATAAATTGATTTTATCCGTCACTGGAATTGATCCCAAACGGCGCTTGGTCTTCAAGACCTGAATTTCATAATCAATCAAACAAACGAGCCAGAGCCTCGACTGAGTACATTGATGAAGAATGTTGCAGGTAATGCTAGATCGTTTATGAGTGGAAAACAAAAGTAAAAAAATCATGAATAAATGCCTGAAATAGCCTATGTCATTCTTTCAGCCAGAAGAATGTTTCTGTTGAACTAAGTCTTTATGCCGAAGTTAAGAGTGGTGAATGTGGAAGCATCGTCAGTCTTGAGTTAATGAAAACTATAACAACCCCCGTAGGGTGATAGTGCTGTCAGTGCACCTCATGCGGTGCAATGTAGGTATTAATCAAGGTTCTTTGCAGCGTCCCTTCGTCCCATAGCTATAACTGCTTTCATTCCATTTACTTTACCTCTGTTTATATTCGCTTTCTTCCATCTTACTCTCCACCCTCTTCTAACAGTTGATTCATAGTGCAACTGCTTTGAGGTGTTCCTCCTGTCACACCTTTCAAACCTTTCCACTGTCAATTCCCGTTTCAGCTATGAATGGCCTTAGTTACCCTTCTGGTTGGCATTGTATGCCTAAAATCTATCAATCAATCAATCAATGAAAACTAAAGCGACGTGTCGGTGAGGTCAATAGATAAATGCAGGTCAAAAGATCCGGTCATGTCAGGGGAACGGGAGAGGACAAGCAGGAGTAAATGGCCTGAGTAGGATGAAGAAGAGACTGAAGGAGACCTCAGATCAATGGGATGAAGGAAGCTGTGACAGAAGCGCTGTAGCGAAAGTGTCTCAGTCAAGGGAGGCTGGGGAGGGGGGGGGGGGGGGGGGACCATGGAAGAAGCTAAATGTCAGTGGCAAAGCCAACGGAGCAGAGTGAGTGGCAGAGTGCAGCTAATGAGGCTTTGTTAAAGGTGCCTGAAGTGGATGGATGATGATGGGGCAGCCTTTGTAGTATGGAAAGTAGTAGTTTATTTCTTTGTGATAATTCTTTCGTGATTAAAATGTGACTAAAAATCACGTTATACTGCATGTTCAACCGTTGTGTGTGTGTGTGTGTGTGTGAGAGAGAGAGAGAGAGGATTATACGCGTAAAAATAACCACAAAGCTCTCAAGAAATTCATATCTCCATAAGCGCTAAATATGACATAGAGTGTTTATCACCATGTCAGAATAGTTGTCCTGATCCACGCGAAGTCTTACGCGTAGAGCAAATGGATCGTCCTCGGCTCCCATTGACAGAATCAATGACTAAATTCTTTTTATTGAACAGACAGCTATTACACAGAGGGTCGAATGCTTTAAGGTTGCAACGCTTAAATAGTAAAAAGGGATCTGGTGCTGTCCGAAGCTTCCTTTTCCGTAGATCACCAAATCATTTCAGAAAATTTACC
>NC_061092.1:71748681-71758681 GCF_015104395.2 Macrobrachium nipponense
TTCTCTGTCCTTAATCCATTATTAAGCGCCGACGTTTCGTATCAGCTTGATGCCACTTCCTAGGCTGAAATTACGAGTACTCATCAATTGCGTGTAAGCAGTAAAAGATATATACATTGAATGTTTACGAACGCCATAAGGAAAAACCTATTTAAATAAAAAAGATACAATAAGTAAAGAATAAAACCCCAAAAATCCAAGACACTTACCCACAGCGGTAGCGTAAGGAGAACTGACAAAAAATTATGGAGGGGAGTGTAAACAAAGACTGTAGACAGGTAATTAGGCAATAAACAGTTGGGTGGAAGATGATTGGTGGTTAAGAGTAGGTACGGTTAGCTTAATCACCATTGATTCAAGGGTGGTTGGTTCGTCTATATGTTGGGTTCTTGCTACAATATGAAAATGACTGGGATCTATGTGCGTATTGCAACTTTTACTGGAATTTCTTATTGCGGACGCTTTAGACTATTGGGAATGGATTGAATTTCAAGTTAAGTAGCTTATCTCAGTCTGGAAAATGTATCCAGCTGATACGAAACGGAAAAGGACAGAACGCGTCTCCATTCTCCAGTATGCTTATCCTATGAGTAATTAATTGCTCCTGTCTTTACACACACGCACACACACACACACACATATATATATAGTATATATATATATATATATATATATATATATTATATATATATATATATAATATATATTTATATATGTACGTGTGTGTATATGTAAAGGATAATTTAGTGAATATATATTATATATATCATATATATGATATATATATATAGATATATATATATAGATATACGTGAATTTAGTGAATATTAGATTAATTAGGTTGAGCGCCGTCTTCAAGATTATAGCTATTTATCATTTATATGGATTGCTTTCTGTCTATATATACTATGATATATATTGAATATATTTATATATATATATATATTGATATATTATATATATGTATTAGATGTATATATATATATATAATATGTATCTATATACTATAGATATCATATATATCACCTATATAATATTATGTATAATATTATATCTATATCTATTATATATAATATAATATATATAATATATATATTATATATAATATAACAGAAAGAGTAATTTAGTGAATATTAGATTAATTAGGTTGAGCGCAGTCTTCAAGATTATAGGTATTTATCATCTATATGGATTGTATGTAACCTTGATGTTTTAAATACAGGTTTCATGTTAAAATATTCAAGTTCTTGTCGAATGCCTCTTCTTTGAGGTAGTGTCAGTTATCTGTCATTTTGAATTGAAACTCCTATGTTGACAAGCTTTAGGCGAAGTTGGAAGATTTTTCGAAATGTCTTATAAAAAGAGAAGCTTATTTCTGCGAAGTGAACATGAGATGTGTCTCAATACTTGTAATGAATTGCATTAACACCTGTTACCTCGGTAATGATTTTATGATAACAAATAAATGGGGGTATGGTAACAAATAGGTCTCGAATTTAAAATCTCAAACGATTCACCCATGTTTTTGACATCCTGTATGATATAGTAATAGTCAATGCATCGCAGATCGGGTCTTTCGTCTCATTACATGATGGAGTACGACTGGGTCTTCTGGATTGATAGTGGCAAATACCATTAAAAGGAAAAGCCATTTTCAGGTCAGCAATTCTAATATGCTTTTTAAAGCAGATTTCATTTTTGCCTATGTCCTGTTAGCGATGGGTCAGGGGGTCAGGTTTCACCGTTATGAGGATATAACTATTTTGATTTTACTGAGAACCTTACCTGATGCTTCATGTGAGGTAGCGACAGCTCAGAGAAATGTAGAAATGTTGTCCATGAATGTTTCAGCGCCTGAAAGGCCAGGTTGGAGAGGGATGCCGATCTCGTGATGATTGTTCCAGAGGCAGAGAAATAAGTAAGGTAAAAAAAAAAATTATGAAAAAAAATTCCCAACGTGCTTTCATGCTGTCTGTTCTGCAGTCATTTTTATGTAGGCAGATTTTACAATTTTTCCAAATATTTGTATCATTCATCAAACAAATGATTTATTTAAAGTACATCTCTATCCATGACGACTGCGCACATTCTTCTTGATGAACCAAACAAAAACTTCTTTCAGTTTTCTTCTGAAGATTGAAAAAAAAAAACACAAAATCACTGTGTAACTTGTTTACTTCTAAGTATTTACATTTAATTTTAATCCACTGTGGAGTAAAATTAAATGTAAATACTTAGAAGTAAACAAGTTACACAGTGATTTTGTGGGTTTCTTTTTCATTCTTCTTGATGTTATACAGCCAACCCGAGAAGCAGTCCCATGACATTTAGCCGCCTAAAACGAACGTAATATTTAAGCAGGAGGTTAAAATTAGATACGACCTTCATCACAAGTCCTCTGTTTAGGAATAGAAAAAGAAACCTACGATGTACTACACAGTATTTTGAGTTGTGGTTGTCGACCCATAAGTTAGATGACTGAAATGAATAAGGGAAGATCTTTATAGAGGCAGTTTTAGACAATCATATTTCATACAGAAACACGCACACACACACACACACACACACACACACACACACATATATATATATATATATATATATATATATATATATATATATATATATATATATATATATATATATATATAGATATTTTATATATATATACGCAGTCCCAATGACTTGGTAGATACCAGCCATACATCACCAGCAGGTGTTTGAGAACAGATGACAATGGCTAGAGGCTTTCTTCACTTAACCACCGCCCCTCCATTGACCTAATAATCTGTGGCTTTAGTGCCTGGTTATTAGTTCAGCCTACTTTCATGAATTGCAAAATGGGCGGATGGCATGAGTCCAGCAATCTCTCTCTCTCTCTCTCTCTCGTCTCTCTCCTCTCTCTCTCTCTCTCTGATATATATATATATAATATATATATATATATATATATATATATAATATATATATATATATATATATATATATATATATATATATATATATATATATATATATATATATATATATATATATAAAAGTATTTCAAGAAGTCAATGACACAAAGGCGAACGCCTCACATATATATATATATATATATATATATATATATATATATATATATATATATATATATATATATATATATATATATGAGGCGTTCGCCTTTGTGTCATTGACTTCTTTGATATTTTCTCACTTCTACTCTCAGTCTTGTCTTGAAAATTCTGGATAAGGACACGGTCGTGGTGTGGTTTCCATTGATTTCACTTGCTACCGTGCGGGTTGCTTGTTTCGCAGGCTTTATCAAACAAGAACTAAGGAACAATAACATTCTCCATTCCATTTATAGCTCCAAGAGGACGGCAGTTCTGGAAGGGGATGTGGGATCTTAGTTTCTCAGGGGGATAGTGAATCATTTACATTGTAATTACAAAACATGTTATGATAGGCTACTACATTATTGTATCAGTATTACATTTTAAATTTTATTTTTTTTATTACCAATAAAATGATTAATTTCTTTGTGGTACTTGGGAGGGGCTTGTTTTGGTGGTGACCTTGACCTGGCCTCTTGTCCCTTGGGTAGTGGGAGGGGAGGGCTCTATCCCCTTTCAGAATCCCCTTCTATCTGGACGTTTAGCGCAGTCTTGTCTGCTGTGTTATCCACAGCTTCTGTTATTGGCATGCCCCGAAATGTATTGCATTTGTATTTTATCATGGTGATGTCTATCAGTTCTTGTAACAATGAATTCTTGTTGCGTTTGTCTGTGTAGTGATGGTAGTTGGCTCCCGTGTTCTTTATTGTCGTTTAAGTGTGGTCGATGTCCTACCGACGTTTCTCCTCATCGGGGCAAATAGATTCAAAAACTACATTGGTAATCATCTCCTTCAGCGCAAGTCCACAGGTGTTATTTTCCCTGTAATGTTGGTCTGTGTCGTCATTTTGTTGGTAGAAATTATATAAAAAAAAAAAACTTTCCTATATCTGATTGCATCATTTTATCTGCAATTCGGTTATTTGTGAGCAGCTGCTGACTGTTTACATTCCCCGGGGGCCAATATCCGAGATATAGGCTACTGTTTTTTTGCTATGCCCCTCGGTTAGGTTTGTTAAGTTGGGTTTAGGCTAGATCAGGTGAGGCGATGCTCCAGGTAATTCGGCTGGGAAGCATAATGAGATTATTTTCAAAAAGATTCTTTGGTTACTTTTGAGGACATGGCGTCCCGCTTTGTCAGAGAAGGTCCGGTACTCTGTTACAGTTTAGGAATATGTGCCCTGGGGCACTCACCTCTCCCTTCAAGGTAACTGCCGACTTTCGTAGCCTTTATGATCACCACTGTGTCATATTTTCGTGTCCCTGTGTTTACCAATAGGTCCAAGAATTGTAGTTTTTAGCCTATGCTGTGGTCTGTAGTGAAATTGAACACGGATTTTTCAGTACAAATGTGTTTCAGTTTCGGTGCATCTTGTATGTTGTTCATTGCGTTGAAAATGTCCTCAATCTATCTTGCAAAGATTCCAGGTTGTTCATAGTTAATATATAAGGTTTCCTCTAAATTGGCCATTTCAGTGTTCGCCTTGATAAACGCCTATGGGGAACCCATAGCTGCACCATCTACTTGGCAGAATAATTCACCTATGTGGGAGTAAAATGGTGCTTCTTTTTTGCATGCTTCGGGCACGCTCCTGGAGACGTTTTCTAGGATTTGGGATGAGGTTGCTTTAGGATTATGTTGATGGTGGTGTCTACTGGCACCTCAATAAATTAAGCTTTCGACGTCCATGGATGCGATTTCTTTGGTTGGGTCTTTGGTATTCAAGATGTCTAAGAATTCCGTTGCTGATTTCAGTGTGTATTCCTGAACCAGGTCATATTTAGCTATCAAAGCTCCATAAGTCCACTAGTCACAAGACAATATATATATATATGTATATCATATATATATATATATATAAGATATATATATATATATATATATACATATATAATGTGTGTGAGTGGCGTTTTCTTTCATTCTATTATCTTCCAAATCAATTATCAATTACTCTGATTTTCCATCCAGAGAAAATCACCTTTTAACTCTCGTAGTATCCACATACACATTAATAACTTCTTCCTGCTGTCCAAATGCCTTCATAACTTGCCACTAGCTTTCCCTTTCAACTTTGTTGAGTTACCGACATTTCCAAAAGCTTCCACCTGTCTCGGCAACTTGTTGCCCTCACTGATAGTATCACTGCCAACACCAACTAATCCCATATTAAATGTCAATCTTTTTTTGTTGTTGTTGTAATCCCACAACATGTAACGACACAATTTCCTCTTCCCTTAATTTATTTGACCGTTGGGTAAACTTAGGCTGCGCTTCCCTGATGAAGCTTTCCATTGTAACTCTCTCTCTCTCTCTCTCTCTCTCTCTCTCACACACTCTCTCTCTCTCTCTCTCTCTCTCTCTCTCTCTCTCTCTCTCTCTCTGGACATCCGAAGTTACACGAACGACTGTGATGTTCCTCAGTTTCTCGGGCTTATATTTACTCTCTCTTCCATGATGCGAGATTTTAGCATTTATCTCGACTAAACTCTTACGAACTTAATCGCCATTACGTCGCTGTGGTGAAGTTCATTATATCCGTCATTATTATCATCATGATCCTATTGTCAAGAAACTAGGCAGGAAGATATCCTATGTCCCGTTGATCTTTCGAAGGCATTCATTCAGACATTCACCGTATTTTATAGAATTAGGTCAATGTAAAGCCAAACAAAATCTGTTTTTTTTTTTTCTTATTTTTTATATATTTTTTTATTTATTTTTTTTTTTTTTAACAAAATTCCAGTAAGGTAGAATTCGAATCTTCGGTCAAAGTCTCTGAAGACGTGTTGGTAACTTTGGATTTCAAATTCATTCTGAGAGTCGGTCACTCCGAAACAAGACTGGTTATTGAATTCAGTGATGATCTGAAGTTCATCTTTTGAAAACTGGTGAAATTGATCAAGTCTCAAACACGGTCATCAATACCATCACAAAAATGATCTCGTTAAGATGTTGGCAGCCAAGCAAGGAACACCTTTCTATACGTGACAGAGTGAAAGATTTGAAGCAAACGACATCATCAGAGGAATAAGTGCAATGTAACTTAGACCAAATAAATCAATGGACACAGGATGGTCTGAGATCAGCCAATAAACTGTCCTGGTTTTGACCACATTTCAACCTCACCGCAGCATACTTCCTCATCCTCATGATCCCTTGTGCGCTGGTGTCTGTAAGGTTCGGTTATATCAATTAAAACAACTATAGCTGTGATTTTAGGACATGCTACAAATTATCTTTTTCTTACCTCTACATAACACTATACTCGGTTTTTTTCCATCTGTCCACCAGCATGTGGTGTGTGCGTATGGTAACACTGCGTCCCGGGCTTTAGATAGTTACATTCAGCTTACATTCAGCAATAATAATAACAACCCTATTTCGAATATTTACGGTATAATTAGCATACATTAAATTATTAAAACACTTTTCAGTTGCAAATATACACCCAGATATCCTTTTATTTACCTAAAACTTACACATAGCGTAACTTTCTAAAGCCCGGGACGCAGTGTTACCATACGCAAACAACACAGTCGGGTGGACAGATGGAAAAAAACAGAGTATAGATAATTTTATGTGACGGCTCGACATCCTAGTAGACATGCACTGGAGAATGATGGTATGACTTGCTGAAACCCTCAGCTAAATCCTGAAGTATAAACGAAAGCTTAGGAAAAAAAGATTTCACTGCTATTAATAGGACCAGTTAAGTAATTTGAGTCTTAAGTAGATCCGCCAGGACTCAACAAGCACACACATATTGAAAATCGATGGTGCTCCGGTGCTCTCCTCAGTGCTTTCGGGTTCTTGTTTGTGGCAACCAGTTCACATCAAGATAACTTGCAGAGTAACGCTCCCTTTTATTCTAACTTTATATCTCTTTGAAGAGTTTGTGTCAGAGCAAAACACAATTTTGTTTCTGCTGACAGACTCTAAAGTAGCAAGCATTCGCCGGACAAATAGATAGGTCGTAAGTATGACACCCGTTGCAGACTGCTAAAACCTTTTCCCGATGCACAAGAATAGTTATTATTATTATTATTATTATTATTATTATTATTATTATTATTATTATTATTAGGAAATGCAGTTTCGTGAAAACAAATTGTTAAAAAATATCCACAATTATATATAAAAATATATTCTATGTAAAAATATAAAACAAAGACTTTAGAACACCTGAACGGTGTTCCTCATCAGTGTAACGTTACACTGATGAGGAACACCGTTCAGGTGTTCGAAAGTCTTTGTTCTATATTTTTACATAGAATAATATATTTTTATATATAATTGTGGATATTTTTAACATTGTTATTATTATATTATTATTATTATTATTATTATTATTATTATTATTATTATTATTATTACAGTAGATGAAACCTATTCATATGGGAGCCATCGACTTGAAAATCAAGCTTCCAAAGAATGTTGGTTTCAACCTCCCACAAAAATCAAGCTTCTAATGAATGTTGGTTTCAACCTCCCACAGAAGACCCCACACTGCAGCAGCAACTGATCA
Organism: Macrobrachium nipponense; assembly: GCF_015104395.2. Lineage (NCBI taxonomy): Eukaryota > Metazoa > Arthropoda > Malacostraca > Decapoda > Palaemonidae > Macrobrachium > Macrobrachium nipponense. Next base: position 71,756,306 of record NC_061092.1, read on the forward strand.
TGATACAGGGCCAGTGATTTTTCATCGTTCCGGGGGAGGCGCGAACCCGCCATATCTGAGCGGCGTTTCAGAATACTAACGACCATACAACTACAATAGCTAACTCCCCATCTCAAGGTCTTGTGTGTGTTTTCTGCGTGTTTGTTACGAGTTCTCATTGTTTGTGTACATTCTGTGGCAGCTTGAATTGTGCCAGAATTAAGCAGCAAGTAATTCTCTAGAGACAGTGACAAGGGAGATATTTTTTGCTTTGGATACGAACGCGAATTTCTGTTGGTAGCTCGACATTCTAAGTTAGTGTTTCCCCCGTCAGTGCGCTTTTAACATAATTATCCTTGTTGTTCGGGGTTAATAAATCTGCTGGAACAACAGGAGGAGGATGACTTCGAAAGCGAAAACAGTTCCTGGGAAAAATGAACATTTCGGGGAAACTTGAGGTGGTGTTCAATTTCCCAGAAATCTCCCGAAATTGGAAGAGAGAAAAAAACATTTTCAAAGCCTTCATAAACAATTCTGCTTCAGTGACCACTACAGAAGCAGACCTGACGAGGAAGGAATAATGTGTAAAGTCATAAATGGTCAGATTAATTATCCAGTCATTTTGTTTTCTTTGTAGCATGCAATAAGATTTACATGATGAAGGTGTACGACTGAATTTTGTGATAAAATAAAATGAAAAAACCTTTTAACTATCAACCGAGTAACCAGTCCGATGAAATACTCAGTTTTAACGACTTTATTGAAGGCAAGATGCCAAATGATAAGAAAATAGACGATCGTGATACAGTTTATACTAAAAAATAAAAGAAAAATAAAGGAACTTGAATGACTGGCGCTTCCTCTCTTAGACCGCCACTCTGATGTCCAAGGAAAGAAAAATATGAAATAAAACTTTAGGTGAAAAAGATCATTTTCCCCTTTTCAGGGGACGTCAAAATTTGTCCGCGAGAAGTTCGGTCTTGGCTGGGGATAATTATAATGAAACTTCCTTTCCTGAGGCCAACTGAAGTTGCAATAAACTTCGTTTCCAGAGTCAATAGATTAGTTTAGGGAAGAGGCAGTCGGATGGAAGGGGAAGAAGGCCTCCGTGGGAGAGTGAATAGAGTTGTTTGAGACTCTCTCTCTCTCTCTCTCTCTCTCTCTCTCTCTCTCTCTCTCTCTCTCTCTCTCTCTCTCTCTCTCTCTCTTACCGAAGCTGTGCGGTAATAAATCTCCAAATCTGTGTAGTGATCTGCTTTACAAGGGAATTAAGAAGCGATTCCTTAATCCTCTTTCAAAAGTATTTTTTTCCACAGCCCTAGTACTATCCTGGCTGGAGCACTTTTACGGAAATCCCCCCCCCAACCCCCCCAACCCCCCAATAAGTTTGTGGACACTGTTGAGTGGAAAGAAGCTTGTTGATGTTACTCCTTTCCTATTGCAGTGGTTCTTCAAGGGGGTTGTGGGAGGTGGGGGGCGCATTGCTAGAGAATCCCAAAGAGAGGGAGGGTGACATGAATACCATACTAAATAATTGGCAGCCGAAGTCTTCAAGACTGTAATTGCCTGTCTCTTTTGTGACAAATTGATTTAGTCACCACTTGTGGCGAAAGTTTGCTCGAGTTTGGTTATGATGTGCGAATATTCTTGGGACTTTTCAATTGCTATTTTTCGTTTAGAATTGAAACTTACAAGTAGAATGTATAACTGAATCACGAAAGTTTGGAACGCGATAAATCCATAGATAAAGGTATAAGCCACGAAGGAAAGATAAACAACGGAGTTTCTGCAAAAACTCCGTTGTTTATCTTTCCTTCGTGGCTTATACCTTTATTTACAAGTAGAATGTACGTAAATATAATTTCACTTAGGTAGTAGGTCCGCTTGTGCACTGTTGACATAACTGAAGGTGTCTACAGCGGTCCTTTGGCCCCAGCTGCACCCGCTTTTTTGTCAATTTACTTGACCTCCATTCCCACTGCACGTCTATACTCTGTTTTTTTTTTTTTCAACTGTCCACCCGCCTGTGGTGTTTGCGTATGGTAACACTGCGTCCTGGGCTTTAGTTAGTTGCGCTATGTGTAGTTTTAGGTAAATAAAAGGATACCTGGGTGTACATTTGCAACTGAAAAGTGTTTTAATCATTTACTGTATGCGAATTACACCGTTAATATTCGAAATGGGGTATTGTTATTATTGTTGAATGTAAGCTGAATGTAACTATCCAAAGCCCGGGACGCAGTGTTACCATACGCAAACACCACAGGCGGGTGGTCAGATGGAAAAAAACGAGTATAGTCGTCTAGCTTCCCTTAATCATCAATGGAAGTGCAATTTTTTTTTTTTTTTTTTCACATGGAGATCATCGTTCTCATCGCCTATATTGTCTGGATCTGC
>NC_061092.1:71763681-71776181 GCF_015104395.2 Macrobrachium nipponense
CTATGCAGCAAGATTACAATTATTGTCCTCGTGCCTTTCGTATGGCGAGAACCCTCCTTTTTTCCGGTGACGGTACTGTGCCCTTGACGGTGAGACTTTGCTCGTCGAGTGTCCCAGTCTTGGGAATTTGAGACATAGGTTCCTGTCCCTGGGACGTAACAGAGAAGGCTTTTCTCGGTGAGGATTGTAATGTACATGCAATTATATATCTTTATGTTGGAGGCAGGCATCCTGAACAAAATTTGTAAATATTGATGATATATTCGAACAAATATGTTTGTATACATTTATACTTTTAGATATATTTATATGAAATTCTTTTTAAGACTTTATTCATTTTTAGTTTTCTATTTATATTTATTACGGCGTCAATAATCTAGATGTTTAACGCCAGTTTTAATAGACGTAATCAGTCAGTCAATCGTATGAAACAGTCCTTTGAGTAAACAGAGTACATTAAATATAGTCTGCAACTCAGTTGCACTCAACATCTAGAGTTACGGATAGAACTCTTTTCAGATGTCCTTTCAGTAGGAGATAGTTATCTTGACAATGAAGACTCCTTATTAAAACAAACCATAAAATAATAATAATAATAATAATAATAATAATAATAATAATAATAATAATAATAATAATAATAATAATAAATACGCTAAGTCAAGACCACCGAAAGAAGATCTATCTTTCAGTGGTTTCTGTATAATGCTGTATGAGCCGCGGAAGTTGCTTGGCCTATATCGTTGCCAGACGCACGATTTTGGGTAATTTTAATTTAAATACTTAAATATAATAAAACTACTGAAGCTAAAGGGCTACAGTTTGTTATGTTTGATGATTGGAGGGTGGATGATCCACATACCAATTTGCAGCCCTCTAGCCTCAGTTGCTTTCAAGATCTGAGGGCGGACAGAAAAAAGTGCCGACGGACAGGCAAAGCCGGCACAAGAGATTTCTTTTTAGAAAACTAAGAAGGTTTTTTAAAACCTTTCCTCCAGTATCTTTTATCGTTTTAAGATGATTTTTTTTTCAATAAGCAAAATAAATCATACATTTTCCTAATACTACAAAGAATTCTGTATTGCTACCTGACCGAATATTATTGAATATCCAATTTTACAAGTAGCTGCCATGAGGATGCCAGGAACGCCGATATCCCTATACCTACCCATCGGATCTTATCAAAAATGTCCCCACTCGATCGGTGCCACCTACTTGGCAATCATATTGACCTTGCAGCTTTCCTTCTCGTTTTCCAAGGGTCGTGCAATCTGTCGTCGTCTCATTCTCCGTTCCTTTCAGCGGCGATGAAAGCAAAGGGTCGCATATGATTAAAGTTCGGGTGACTGATGACCGGGAGAGATGGGAAAGGAAAGTCAAGGAAGATGAAAGAGCCTGAAGTGAAAAGTGAGAGCAGATAGCGGGGAAGGATCGACAAATGTGGAAGGGAAGGGTGGAATGCGATGACTAGGAAAGGTAAAACAATATTAAGTCTTAGAGATACGACGGGAGAAGCTGATAAAGACAGTTACAGGGAGGTGGCAGGAGAAGAAAAAAAAGTTATTAAAAATGAGATAGAAAAGAAAGATGAAAACGGTGATAAATCGAGAACAATTGTATTCGACGGATGAAAGAGAGAGAGAGAGAGAGAGATAAAAAATGATTAATGACTGGATAGCGCGACAAGAGAAAGCCGAATAGTTAGTGTTCCTCATGAGGATGAAGCCGGCAAGAATTTTTGTGTGTGCATTTTAATACCCTTGTGACTTTAGACAACTGCGGTGTTCATTACCGTAATTTTCCAACTAATGAAACATTAAAATTTCAGAGAAATTCTCTACCAGGGACTTGTTCATATAATAAAGTAAATCGTTCATCTGGAAGTGCATTTTAAAGAGTTCACTGGAAAGCCATTCCCTTTAAAGCTGAGCAGCTTAACACAGGGACAATACCATTGTCATACAGGGGACAGGAATTATATGCATTGTTTGTACCATGATCATGTAATATGTTCAGTTTTTATAAAGTGAAAATCAATATACATCTACGGATAAACAGATGCACGCACATTGTATGCATATTTATACTAGCTGACCAACCCGGCACTGCCCGGGAAAACTTGAATGATAAGTGATAACCTCTCTCTCTCTCTCTCTCTCTCTCCCTCATACTCTTTCCCTGTCTCCCTTTCCTGTCAAGATAGTTGCTTCAGTTACATTGCCCAGCATTTTTGACATTTTATTTTTATCCCCTTCTCACACACCCCGCCCCCCTTCCTATTGGGGTTGAACTTGTACTGAAGGGCTTTGGAGTGTCTCTGTTCATCCAACGACCTCAAAAACTATGAATCAGACACTAATATACTTCATTTTTTACATATTATCTTTCACCCCTTCTCACTCCCCTTCCTATCGGTGCTGAACCTTCCCTTAAAAGGCATCTGGAATGTCACTATTCATCTCAGTGACCACAAAAACTATGGATGTAATTTTTGGTTCTTTTTAGATGTCACCACCTTCCCAACCCACTTCCTATTGGAGCTGAAATTAAACTTAAAGACTTTGAGTGTCACTATTCATCTCAGTGACCTTGAAATCTATAAATTAGACACTAATATTTTTTACATGTCAGCCCCTTCCATTGGTAGTGTCACTTTTTATCTCAGCAACCTCAAAAACTATGGATTAGATACTAACTTATGTAATTTTTTTTTTTTACATGTCTCCGCTTCCTACCCGCGCCCCTCCTTATCATCAGGGTTGAACTTGGTCCTGAAGGGGATCACGACTGTCACTATTCATCCCTGCAACCTCAAAAACTATATATTAGACACTAACATCTGTTGAATAAGCTATACGTATTTTTCACCCTTCTCCTAACAACCGCCCCCCTTTGGTGCCAGTGATGTCTTACCCCGGCAGTATTCATTTCCAGGGGGTAAGTCATATGTATATCAAGTTTGGTTGAAATATATATGGACTACTGCTTGTCATGGTTACTAGAGCGACAAAAGTCTAAATTTGGTGCCACGATTTTCAACTTCTCAGTTTTCTCAACTTTCTGGGTACGTTCTATACCACTGGAAGAAAGGAAGGGAGGAATGACCTACGACAGCCTACGGTCACCCATCCATGAGACTGAAATAAGGAGATTCTGGCTTAAGAGGAATTGCGGCTTAAGAAGCTCTCATGTGGGACAAATACATTCTTATAAATACGTATACACACATACATAACAACACACACTCACACATATATATAGATATATATATTAGAGAGAGAGAGAGAGAGAGAGAGAGAGAGAGAGAGAGAGAGAACAAATAACCAAACAACCGTTGAGGAGAAAATCCCAGTCGAAATGAGATTTCCAGTCATTCCAAATAAGACGAGATTTGGGGAAATACTTCTGGGCATGAAATGTAGGAGCCATAATAACGACCGCGTAAATCCGTCCGCCTCCATTCTCCTCCGTCCTCGGCTAAATTACGAATTTCTGAACAACTTTACTCCGATCGCAACTTCGCCTAAATTCATGGACCGCGCGAAGCAGAGGCCGAAAGGAAGTTCCAGAACTCATTTCCGTTTTTCGAATTTGGCTGCTCCCACACATAACAAGAGTTGAACGCTTGAACGTGTACTTTCTTCTGTTGTCGTTTATTATATCATTAGAATACATGTATACATATATGCATGCAGACGCGACACACACTCGTGTAATATATCTATATTATATATATATATATATATATATATATATATATAGATATATATATATACCATATATATATATATATATAATATATATATATATTTTTTATATATATATATTATATATATATATATATATATGTGTGTGTGTGTGTGTGTGTGTGTGATATCTCCATAAGCACAGATAGCCTAGTTGATAGCACCATTTAAATGTATACAATTGCATGTCTACCAGCAGGTAACAGAATAAACTCAGCTGTCTTTGACTGATGCCGCCAAAATTAAAGAAAATGACTGAAATTAAATTTGAATATTTTCTAAGCCCCGAAATACAAATAGTGTATTAAGGAATACACGTTTTCAAGCATGAAATTCTCTCTCTCTCTCTCTCTCTCTCTCTCTCTCTCTCTCTCTCTCTCTCTCTCTGGAGAATCAAGACCTTTCAGCCAAAGAGTAGGCTCATTACATAAGAAACGAGAGTCTCCAATATAAGTGTACTAAGGGTACTCAGGCTGCCACACCTGAAATGTTATGAACGGATAATATATATTACGTTGCAACTCGTCCTTCCACTTAGGCACTAGAAGCTTTCACTACTATACAGTACAAATGTAAGTTATTCAAAGCCGTCCATCCAACAGTTTTAAAGACGATGTATGCTTGACAATGCTTAAAAACATAAGCCGAGTGTTTTAATTTTTTTAAATAAGTGAAAGAACACGCCTTGCATTTTATAAAAGAGATCATGGAAAGCCTCTCTTTCTAGGCATTTCTAAGGAAAGGAATATTATATTCTAGGTACTTTTGTGAAAGATATGATTTTTTCTTAAAATGTTTGTCAATCTCCCGTTTCTTACACTTTTTTACAAACATCTTAAAGGAACCTATGAATAAAATGTCATTGAATTCTCTGAATTCAATTATTTAATAAGTGTTTACACATGAGAAAATTCTGAAAATCAGTCTTTGCAAAAAGTTCTAAGGTTTTCATTGAACGCAGCACCAAATCCACGATTATGGTAAGCTTAAACTGTGAGTAAAATAGAATTGAAGTATAAAACCCAGCGTTGGCATAAAAAGATTTACAGATCAAAATATAAGAAAAAATTATTGTAAAAATTTTTATAGTTATGCAACAAAAATTCTGAGATTGAACTGAAACTTCATTGTCAAACACCTTTGGTCAATACAGGTATTAAATATAATCGAAATTCAATCGTTATCGTAAAGGATACTGATTAAACGATTTTGTGGCAAATGGCCAGCCAGCCAGGCAGAGGCTTTGCTGTGACTTCCCCTGAAACCTTTTCGTTGAAAAAACCTCAGGTTTTATTTGACATGTGACGCTTGAGTTGACTTCATAAATATGCAGATGTCATTTAAACTGATACCGACGCTCTTACCATCGAGGCATTGGTGTTGATGATGTCATCAGGTGTATTCGCATCAGTGGGTTCGTCATGTAATCTAAAACAACGACTTTCTTCCAATACATTTTATGCTTCACGTGGAACTGTAAGTGTGCTTTCAACCTTATTAGCCACAAACCCAGAGAGACTCCTAATTGTGCCTCATTTTAAAACTTTACCTGCTGGATTCAATTTTTTGAACATCTATTAACTAGATAATTCTTCGATAAAAATCCTTTGTTATAATGTTAAGCCCCCAAACATGATTTATTGCGCTCTACATTATAGAATTCTTGCGTATCTCGTCCTTATAAGGGAAATCTACGAGACCTTTTCAAAATCTGATACAATTCAGAAACCCGAAGCCATTCTGTGGAGCATCACATGACACGGTGAATCATGTCAATCTCATTGCATAAGATTAAAACAAGAGTCAGCCAGAAACTTGATGCGCACAAAATTATATACAATGAGCTAGAAAAAAAAAAAGATAAAAACGACCCACTGCAGTTTGATCAATTCACTGCTTCTTAAGTGTAGCCTTGAAGAAGTTGGTATACAGCATTAAAAAAAAAAAATCTCACTTTATACGTCAACTAACAGAAGTTCTCTCATTTCTAGCACAGAACAGAAGCTGTAAAGGATTTTTCACTAAGTGGTTTACATTGTTTAGGTAAATATCACATCACTATTAATACATAATTAGGAAACCCCTTCTTCACGGAAAGCGCCTCAGTGGCGTGGTTGGTTTGGTGTTTGCTTCTCACCTCGGTGGTCGCGGGTTGGATTCTCGGCCATTCCATTGAGGAGTGAGAGATGTGTATTTCTGGTGATAGAAGTTCACTCTCGACGTGGTTCGGAAGTCACCTAAAGCCGTTGGTCCCGTTGCTGAATAACCACTGGTTCCATGCAACGTAAAAACACCATTCAAAAAAAAAAAAAAAAAAAAAAAAAAAAAAAAAAACTTCTTCACGGAATCTTCTTGAAGAACCGAAGATGTTATGGTCCATTTTTACTCGTGTATTTTGAAACAAATCCCGTTTGATATAAAAGTCATTCTTGGAAATCTAGATAAGGTGATGAAATTGAATTGAGTCTGGAGCATAAGCACAACCGTTACATAAAAAAATTAACGCTAACCCAAATCGTTTACATCCTCAAGTACAGACGACTGCAGTTCATACCAATGTTTATTTCTGTATTGCATTCTAAAGTATCCTATTGGGATTAGTGTTAACTTAATCTTCTATGTGTAATTATGAAAATTCTGCTTTAAACAGTTTGAGAGTCGAGTGGTTGACAAGTTATTGAAATGAAAATGTCCTATTTAGACATAGATTAATCTTAAAGCGCTCAGAACCAAATACTTGCATCTCACCCTTGTGTATATTGACAATGATTAGAATGTTATGATACATAGTAAAACCTTTCCGTGGCAGAGACTCTCCCGATTCTCACTAAGGATATTGGTCTTAATTAATACATAAATTATTTATTTCTTCAGGTAATTCAGCTGCAGCACATCCGAAGGTCGCGTCTATTTCGCATTTTGTTCCTTTTTACAGCAACCATTACAGGTCCAAGGGGCACAAACAGTGTCATTTCTCCGAAGATGTAGAAAGCTGGAATTCACAATACGATCGAAAGTTTTTTGTCATTGTTATATTCACAAATATCCATTGTGTGACTTTGTGGCCCAGAAACAAGATCAGTGAAACTTGGTATAACTTTTTGCAAAGGTTCAGAAAGATCTGTTCAAGAATGAGAAATGAACGTTCCTTCCTACTATATTCAGCGCACTGTCTGCCCTTACTTTCATTTCTTATGCAGGCCAGCTTCTCCTGCTGATAGCCTCTATACTCCTATGAGTATATGGCGCATCAGTGGCGTGGTTGGTATGGTGTTGGCGTCCCACCTCGGTGGTCGCAGGTTCGATTCTCGGCCATTCCATTGAGGAGTGAGAGATGTGCATATCTGGTGATAGAAGTTCACTCTCGTTGTGGTTCGGAAGTCACGTAAAGCTGTTGGTCCCGTTGCTGAATAACCACTGGTTCCATTCAACGTTAAAGCACCATACAAACAAACAAAAACTCCTATTAGTATGCTGCATGAAGGAACGTATATCCGGGATTAAGGATGGTGGAGACCTTCCTTTTCAATCTCTCTGCATGATTTTCATTTTTGACGGTGTGGATACAGTAGTTCGATAAAAGGAAGAGACGGCTGAATATAAAGTGGGAAAGTGCCATACCATCATATGCAATATTGCAAAACAACGACACGTTAAAGAGCAGCACTTAATGAATGATTTGCGTGACTGGTGTGAAGGTTCTCACCAACGCCCACATGTATTACATAATCAATTTAGACAACAACGCTCATTTCCTGCTTTCATTGTATATTCCATCCAAACTCATTTATTCTAACGTACATCAGATTTGAAATAGAGATATACTTCCTTTTTTATACAACCATAATCTACGTGTATACTATATAACTTCAAAGAATTAAAGTAACTTTTTCGAAGGCGGATCCACTTAAAATCACACAAGTGGAGTCCGACCGCGAGAAACAGCAGGTGACGACACAACACCGGTTCTCCCGAGCGAAATCTTTCCTGCTCTTTCAGGTAAACCATTTCATCTCTAGGAAGGAAATACCCGGAGGTTTCGGGAGCGCCATCATTTCGTAGGAATTCAGCACTGATTCTTGGCAAAAGGAATCTCTTCCCGTAATGAACTGACACAAGAGAAATGTCTTGTAATATAGACTACGCTATCATGTGCTTTACACATGCTCTTAGGAAAAAAAAAAAAAACAATGTAAATGCCTAACAAAAATTTCTTTCAGTTTTCGTCTGAAGATTGAAAAAGAAACCCACAAAATCACTGTGTATAACGTGTATACTTATAAGTATTTACAATAGATGTGTAGATTGTCAGCCTGGGTCAAGGCTGACAACCTACACATGTCTTGAAAATGGGCCACAGATAGGGCCTGAGAGTACTCGAGTATTGAGTAATATAAAATGTAAATACTTATAATTAACACGTTATACACAGTGATTTTGTCGGTTTCTTTTTCAGTGAAAAGGCCTGTTTTCATTTTTTCTTTATCCTGTTAAAGCTAGCTAATGAAATTTGATCTGGAACACTTACACTAATAACGATAAAATATTTGTCGACCTGAAAGTTCATCTATAGCATCATTTCATAATTTTTCCTGCTAATTTATATAGTTCATTTTCTTTAGGGCACTGAATAATCCTGATGAGTTCCGGTGCTTGGTCCTCAAGATCTCAATTCCATAATCGATCAATCAGTGACCAAAAATCAATTGATTCCTGTTAAGTATATCTTAGTTTTACCAGACCACTGAGCTGATTAACAGCTCTCCTAGGGCTGGCCCGAAGGATTAGATATTTTTACGTGGCTAGGAACCAGTTGGTTACCTAGCAACGGGACCTACTGTTACAATATGGCATATGGCTTGTGGTGCACCCAGGTTAGTAGAGGGAAAAGGTGGATGAGATGTGTCATCACTTGCAATTTCTCCCAAACGTCCATTACTGTCGCGAGCTAAAACGGTCGCCTGATCCACAGGAGACTTACAATAATAAGATCGTTTCGAAATGCATCGACAACAACAAACGCAAAGAGAGAAAGCTCAGGAGTTTCTTCGGCGCAGTCGACCTTCCTATACATCGTATAATCACCGAAAGTTGATCTGTCTATCGGAGGTTTCGGTATAATGCTGTGTGAGCCGCTGGCCATGAAACTTTAATGTCGTTACCAGACGTACGATTATGATCAATTTTAACCTTAAATAAAATAATAAGTACTGAGGCTAGAAGGCTGCTATTTGGTATGTTTGATGATTGGAGAGAGGATGATCAACATACCAAAATACACCCCTCTAGCCGCAGTAGTTTTCAAGATCTGAGGGCGGACAGAAACACTGCGGACGGAGAGACAAAGCCGGCACAATACTTTTCAGAAAACTGGTAATATAAACCTTAACCCTTAAAAAATGAGCCATTGTGTCCCTAGTGCTCGTTACCCAAGCGATATGTCTTTTTTCCCGTGCCTTTTTACTCAATTATATTATATAAGTACGTACACAGTAATTGGGGAACACGAAAAATGAAAAAAATAAGCGATGAAAAAGGAAAACCCTGGTAACGAGTATTGAAGTTGCTCTGCAACTGCTAACCGCTGTAGTACCAGAGCCGATCAAGCCTCATTCTGTCTATTATGTCATCATTTTATTTTTGTGGAGTCTATGATCTTTCGTTGCGGTGATTCGATGGTGAAGAGATGTTTTCTTACTTTTAGTGGAAAAAAGCGGATGAGTATCATTTGCATTATTATGATTAGTAGGGAAAAACTCTCTATCTCGAGAGTATACATAATGTTCTAAAGGATGCACAATAATACAAAGCTTTAAGAGTCAGTGTATAATTTTTAAAGAGTTTACATAAAGCTTTCGAACCTTTCCCTGGGATCATCTTCAGTCCAAATGAACAACCCTAGTTGGAGGTAAACTGCCCTATTTCTTCGTCATCTGGCCCATTAACGAGCTAACGACCGGTGTCAACGATCTTCAACGACTCTTCTTTTAAAATTTACCTCTGCATATGTAACTAATTGTTTATTTGGACTGAAGATAACCCAGGGAAGGGTTCGAAAGCTTTTTGTAAAGTCTTAAAGATTATACACGGACTCTTAACACTGTATTATTGTGGACCCTTTAGAACACTATTATGACAGAAGGCATAATATAGAGGTGGTGACGGAAGGGGCTCCGCAAAGACTCTTGCCCCCCCCCCCCCCCTACCCCCCACCATTACGGCATGCCGCGCAAACCTTCCCAAAATATAAAAAAATAACACAAAAACGTGACTTCATTTACTCTCCTCATAAGGGGTAGTGTCGTCAGTGCACCTCGTGTGGGCGCACTGCAGGCATGACTTGAGTTTATTACATTGTCCCTTCGCCCCCCCCCCTCCCCCCTCTAGCTGCAACCCCTTTCATTCTCGTGACTGGACTTCCGTTCATGTTCCCTTTCTTCCATCTTCCTTTCCACCCTCTCCTAACAAATGATTCAAAGTGCAACTGCTTTGAGGTTTTCCTCCTGTTACACCTTTCAAACCTTTGATTGTCAGTTTCAGTTTCAGCGCTGAATGACCTCATAGGTCCCAGCGCTTGGCCTAAATTTGATATTCCCTTCTTCTTCTTCTTCTTCTCCTTCTTCTTCTCAATTTTTTTCTGTAAGTCAAAGATCTAGATTTTGACAGAATCGATCACTGAATCTATTCCTATGCAAGATATGTCATCAAACTTCGCCGGAAACCTCAGATATAACAGAGATAGATAAAGAGATAGTGAGCAGCGGTGATAACCATCTAGAAAAAGGTGTTTTTTCCACTTAACAAGTAAAAGATTCACTGCTGAATGCATTAGCTAAGACCAACTTTGCCTGGAAGGTAAAGAACGTTGTCAGAACGGGAACTGGATTCTGCCATTGTAATGGAATTTGGGGTTTAAGTCAAAATGTATGACCCAATGTAAGATACCCTGACAATGCGAGTGCCACTGGGTAGGTTAGTCTCTGAATAATTATTAAAATATACTTCCAGAGGATTCAAACATTTATAGATTCATGAAGAACGAAGTGTCTATAAAAGGTCATATTGAATCCGAACATGTGATTTCATTTCACTATATTATATGTGTATATATATATATATATATATATATATATATATATATATATATATATATATATATATATATATATATATATATATATATATATATATATATATATATATATATATATTATATATATATATATATATATATATATATATATATATATATATATATATATATATATATATATATATATATATATATATATGTTATATGTATGTATATGTATGTTGTGTGTGTATGTGTACGTATCGATTTGTACCATGGAAAATGCTCATCACTACATCGGTGTTTTTTCTTCACACACACACACACACACACACATATATATAGATATTATATATATATATATATATATATATATATATATATATATATATATATATATATATATATATATATATATATATATATATTCTTAGCGAGTGTTGATGTAAGAATGACGTCTCCTAAAGCAGCACACATAAATATACTAAAAATAATTGCGAGCAGTCACATTTATACATCGGTTGTAGCAAGAGTCGAACTCGACAAAAGACTTCAATTCAGGAACTGTGTCTTTTGTATTGCAGCAATTTATTGGTGACTTTTGTTTCTGGCCTTTGCACCTCACTCTCTCTCTCTCTCTCTCTCTCTCTCTCTCTCTCTCTCTCCCGGGTGATATCCAGCAACAGTTCTCCGGTCTAATTAAACGCCAGATAATCAATATCGGTCAATGGATCGATGCCATCCAATTATTTTATAACAAGTTCAACTTTCGTTTTAGCAAATCCTACGAAGGCTCCGCCTCTCACACACCATTTCCACGCAGACACTTTCATTCTACGTCACAAATGGTTCTGTGTTACATTATTAAACCTGTATTTATTTATAAATTGACCTATTCATGGGATAGATTTTATGTGCATCGTGTAACTTACTAATGCGCCTTTTCGACACTCTCAATCCATTGGTATGTATCATTTCACGTTCTAATAGAGGTCATCATGTAAATCAATCAATTTGCTGCTTTATACTGGTTACCGCCTGTAAGTTTTCTTCGATTACGCGTTGATGATTTCTTAGATTCTTTGTCCGAAACTTTAGAAGCCAGACAGCTGGCTAGACCATTGTCTTAGAATCCTTCAATAGAATGGGTTCAGCCTTTTGTGAAAGGTTGTCTCTTTCTATTCAACGGGTTCCCAAACTGTGGACCCGTGGGGGTCCAGGAGGAGGCCCTAGGGGGTCCGCAACACAATAAGAAATTAATATATTTTCAACTCAATGAAAAATATATATATATACAATTTTTTATATTTGCTTATACTTACTTCGTGCAGGATTATGCAAACATTAAATGTACTACGTTGTAATGGGTTTCCCGTCTTGGTAATGATAATTTTTGATTGGCTGGGGTCCTCGCGCGCGTGGGTGGGGGGGGGGAGGGGGGGGGGGGGGGTCCTCAGTTGGGACTCATCATATCAGGGGGTCCTTGGTATGGTCAGTTTTTGGGAACCACTGTCCTAAGTAACTTATCCAAAGATCATTTTCAGAACATAGTTTCAAGCGTCATTTGATGGTGCCATTAATAGGTTTTGTTATGGAGATGGAAAATGATTTTCGCCTCCCTGTTGGGATTCCTCCATTCACAGAAACAATAAGGGCTTTGGACGGATTGCATAAAGAACCCC
>NC_061092.1:71781181-71791181 GCF_015104395.2 Macrobrachium nipponense
ACGTGAGACAACAATTCGTTTGATTCTTGGAAACTTGTTTAAAAGTATTTGTATAGTTCACTCAGTTAACCGGGAAATGTAAATAGTATTTAGACAGTGAAGAATATAAAATATATATTATTATTATTATTATTATTATTATTTGAAATAAGTTTAACCAGACCACTCAGCTGACTACCTCTCATAGGACTGGCCCGAAGGATTCTACACACCACATACACACATCACACACACCACACACACACACACACATATATATATATATAAATATATAATATAATATATTATATATATATATATGTATGTATTACACATATATATATCTGTAATGTGATATACTCATATATATATCTGTTAATGTGATATGACTCATATATCCATATATAATATAAATAATATATATATATATATATATATATATAGATATATATATATATATATATATAACGATAAAAAAGACTCATCCTAATAACCAACACATATTTAAAATTCACAGATAACCTACTACAATGCTCAGAAAATTACCACCTCGTCTTCTTCCCTTCACTTGAGATAGTAATTTTCTTACCATTGTAGTAGGATTTCAGTATATTTAAATATATGTTATATATATATATATATATATATATATATATATAATATATATATATATATATATTAAAATTCAGAATAAGTAAAATTTTAAGATTTCGTATTTTTTATCAAATTCATTAAAACCTGTATTTTCATTATTTCATTATTAATTTATATAAAAAATGGCATACAACTGAGTGTATGCCATCATCTGAAAATGATAAAGTCAAATGGCGACTATTCTTCATCAAGTGCACTTGGGTATATTAGATACTATCAAGCGTAAACGTCATATCCAGTATGCAACATCAGTAAGAAATAAGGAATATAATCTCAAGACAATGAGAAAAATAAAATATAATGTCATCTTGACGAATATTTCCTGAAGAAATCAATACAGAGATGATCTCTCTCTCTCTCTCTCTCCCCTCTCTCTCTCTCTCTCTCACACACACACACACACACACACACAAATTCCCTAGGTCAAACTATAGACAAGGCAAATCATATAATGAGGAGGAGGAGGAGGAGGAGATGGAGGCGGCGAGAGAGGAGAGAGCCGATGATAAAAAGATGACAAGAAATTGCCAATAACCAGAGGGACATGAGAAGTGTCGGAAGGCAGCAGAAGACACTGAGGTCTGGTGGCCAAGAAGATTCAGGAAATACTTAGAACAAAAAAGGAGACACGAAATTCTGATGCAGAAGAAAAATAGAAATGATTTGAAATGAAGAAAAAGAAGAACTTAAAAGAGCCCAAATTTGGTCCAATACTGAAACTTAGGTGATTAACTTCGAAAAAAGTTAATAAAATTTACTGGAGAATGTATTTTTGGCGCCCCATGACAAATTATGAAAGAGATGACGCTTATGTGATAACAGATTTACTGAGAAAGACTTTACCAGTTAATAGAAACGTAAAAACGCGTGGTATTTTTAACGGTTATAAATCTCTATAATCAGCTGTAAATTTTACACTTTTAGTTATTAAGATTTTATTATATATATATATATATATATATATATATATATATATATATATATATATATATACGCGCCTCACACACACCACACACACACACACACACACACACATATATATTATATATATATATATATATATATATATATATAATATATATATATATATAGTATATATATATTATATATATATAGATATATATATATATATATATCTATACATAACATATACATTTATTGATTTTCGCTCTGCGTATGCAAGGTTGTTAACAGGTTTGTATGAATGTATTGCTGAGGTGTACTAATGTGTGTAAAGGTATTTATTGGAAATAGCAATCTGTGTTGGTATGTGTGTGTTTGTGTCATCGTGTAAAATTTTTTCGCTTACTCGGGGAGTAAGCCTGCAAACTACTTTGTTGTTTTTATTGTTGTTGTAGGAAAGGTCTATTGTAAAGCCTTAAAAGGTCTTAAAAACGTGTTTTGTGTTGAGTTAAAGATACAGGATTTGAGGACAAGATATTTATGATGTATTTATTAGAATGAAAATATACAAAATAAATAATGTGCATGTTAAACAGTATAGAACAATTATTTCTAATAAAATATAGCGTATTTATTTTAATTCTCGTTTGTGAAACAATGCGCTATTTGACCATAGACTTTAGCACGTGGCCCCGAGCAAGCTTGAGGTCGTATCACGCCTTGCTATTCCAATTTCAGTCTCAACAGTATTTCCAATGCTGAGGAACCATAGGTTACAGCTCTTGGTCTTTGGCCTAAATATTACATTCCAGGCCAACGGAAAGAGAAGTAAATTATTCAAATACAACGGAAAGGTTTGTACTACATTGCCAGTTTGGAATTCCCACTTTATTTCCAACGTAATCGTTATAAATTCCCTGATCTGTCTATTTCACAGTGTCTAGTAATTGTGCCCTGGTTATGAAGGAGGCCGTGAATCACCTAGCGGAACATAGCATAAAAACATCATATCAACATCATATCGCCATTTATTCAGCTACCCTTGATGTTCAGTCCATAGTGTCAGGGAGCGAGTTTTTCGGTAGCGCCCAGCTACTCAAATGAGCAATGTGTATTCGTAACTGTCATTGATGTGAATTTTAAGACTTTTCCTTGATACTCAACGGCCATGGCATTCGTAACACCTCAGTATAGATATACATAATGGCACAACTATACACTGTATATAAGTAAAGATGCCTGCATACATAAATAAACATACTTATGTAAAGACACCTGCATATAAAAATGACCATTATATGTGTAATATATATGCATATGTAATATTTACTGTAATCTCTATTTACCACACAAGACTCATCAGGAGTACGTTGTGACCCCTTTCACATACAGCGCATTTCACCTCTTATCTTGCTGAAATGCTGCCTTTACTGAGTATCAAGATCGTTCCTTACTAATACCTCTTTCACAACAAATTCTTAGTATTTCTAGGTCTTCTATCCTCTCCCCTCTCTCACAGTCAATTCCAAGTTATACACAATTCACCAATCCATTTTTTTCCATTATAAAACCATCTCATAATAGGGGTCCAACCTTTCGTTTATGCTTACCTTTCTACAGCTACTATGTACATGCATTGCCCACACTAACATTTATTTATTTTATTAATTGATTTATTTATTTTTTGCTATTCCTTCTTCTCACATAATAGATCTCAAGAGCTCCGGTTTTTCTTTATCTGCATTCAATAACTAAAATTCAGTGTAGACGTTAAAATGTCATTTTAACGTTTGTGCTGATGAGGAACACTGTTCAGGTGTTCGAAAGTCTATGTTTCTTTACATGGTAATATACCTTGATATATAATTGTGGATTTTTTTTTGTAAAAGATTGTTCTTCACTTGACTGTGGATTTCTTAACATTCATGACATTCATCCAGTATAACGATTGATCTCATCACCTATCCTATGGGGACCTTTCCGTCACCGCGATTCTGGGACAACAACACCGATAGGCCTCACAGTTACCACTATGATAGCAGCTCGTCTATTGTAATCCCATCGATTTCTGTTGTCGTTCTGTTGTTCAATCCCTAAATAGCCTCATTTATGTCCTCGGAAATCACTACTACTACTACTACAAGCCTTATAAAACTTGCAGAAATTCCTGCCTTTCTTGTGACATTCATCTCTGCCTCACTTCAGTCTTCCACGTTTAACATAGTTCCTCGTTGGACGAGTGGTTTTCGCGCTCGGCTACCAATACGGTGGTCCGAAGTTCGAATCTCATTCTTCGGCAACGGGGAATCAGTGGAATTAATTTCTAGTGGTAGAAATTCATTTTTCGATATAATGTGGTTCGGATCCCTCACTAAACTGTAGGTCCCGTTGCTAGGTGACCAATTGGTTCCTAGCCACGTAAAAATATCTAATCATTCGGGCCATCTCTAGGAGAGCTGTTAATCAGCTCAGTGGTCTGGTAAAACTAAGATATATTAATTTCCTCCACATTAAACAAATGTTCAGAATCTCTCTTCAACTTACCAAGAGCGCTTTCATCTCAGAGAGAACCTCTTCCCTCTCACCTTTCATTCAGATATTCCTTCACTCACTAATATTTCTCTGCATTTGCTTCCTTTTAGGTCAACTTCATATCCTCCTTTGATTTCTTGTTCACATTTACCTTTCTGTTTTTATTACCGATTGTTTTTCTCTCCTTACAGAATTTCCTCATACTCTTACCTGTCTTTCCTTAACTCTTTTGTTTTTTCTTCGTCCACATTCTTCGTGGCTTCCTTATTATTGCTTTTGTAGAATTATAACCGTCATACCTTGTACCATGCAGTTGGTAAAAGGTCCTCTAAGTTGCTTCACTTGGAAGCATCTATTTCTTTTTTCAACTCTCCTTTCCGTACAAAAACTCCTTCTTGGTTCAGTGTTCAATCCTTGAATATTGCATATTCCTCAGAAACCCCTCATACTTTGGAGCTCTTTACTGCTATCCAATATTCAACCACCTACTTGCTTGCTATTCTCTCTCTTTTGTAATAAACCATTTTCAATCCCTCAACTGAAGCTACGAGTACTTCCTATTTTCACTTTCACTTCGGCATAAATATCAATCAGGCAGGCGTGCAGCCTGTCTTCCTCTGAACATATTAATCAACTTTCTTCTATAGTTTCATTCTGCAGAATATTAGTGAATACTCTAATGAGCTCTTTACCCCTGTGACATACCCTTACATATAAACACGTGATTATACTTCGTTGGCAGCTACCTGGGTATTCTGGATAATCAAGCCCCTTTGATGACCATACTATTTTAAGATGGTCATGTTAAGGGTGTGTATACTAGTGCATTATGTTTGCATATGATGTCCGCGTGTATGTTCATGAAGTTCTTCATATTTATGAGTAATGTGAGGCTTTGTCATCTGTTTTATGTTTTTCTTCAAATGAACTTTTAATTTTTGTTCAAGCATTATGTGTGTTAGGACTTGATGCTGGATAGAGATGTGACTACGTTTTTTCTCTGTAGTAAGTCCCCTTTTTTCGTTTTTCATTGTCTTATAGGCTTATGTTTTTTGCGCTCTAAGTTGTATTTTTCTTGATGTTGTATTTTTTCTTTGTAGGCCATGTACTTGCAAGAACAGAAGAGATTATTGTCCACTCTGTTTATTTTGTATTATGTCTCTTTGTAGACAAATTTTCACTGATAATTGTATATTTTTTGTCAATAAAATAACTAACTAACTATGTGAAAGACGTAAGTGCTTGGCTCGATAAAAAAGAAGAGAGAGAAAAAAACAAAAGGGACACGCCACAAAACGCCGCTAACGAATGCCATGCTGTAAAAAAACAATAAATGAGAAAGGTACGGAAGTAGGAAGAGATGAGGACCAAATTCCCTCTTCATTTGTCCAAAACTTCCATTAATAACTGTTAGTAACATCTATCAGTTAATGAGGCGAAGGTAGCCAACACAAGACCTACCTAGCGACTCAGCGGTGTGGTTAGTATGCTATTAGCGTCTCACCTCGCTGGGTCCGATTCTCGGCCATTCCATTGGGAGATGTGTATTTCTGGTGATAGAAGTTCACTCTCGACGCGGTTCGGAAGTCACGTAAACGCCGTTGTTCCCGCTGCTGAATAACCATACTGGTTCCATGCCAACGTAAAAACACCATGCAAACAAACAAACAAGACCTCTACCTGAATAGAAGAAGAAGAAGAAGAAGAAGATTAGAGAGAGAGAGAGAGAGAGAGAGAGAGAGAGAGAGAGAGAGAGAGAGAGAGAGAGAGCAAAGCAGTCCATCAAACGTCAAATTCATCAAACTATCGAATAAGAAACTCGTGAGGAGGAGGAGGGAGGAGGAATCCCAGGTGGAAGACAGAAGTGGCAGTTGTCAGTCGCAGCGAAGCCTAATCCCAAACAAACCAATTAAGCGAAAGACTTTTCCCGAGATCAAAGCACCACTGTCTGTAGGTGATAACGGAAGGAACTAATCTCATTAGCGAGAGCCAAAAGGGAGCTGAATGAAGTTTAAAAGCTGTTGAGAAAATCCAATCCCGATTGAAAACGAGGGATCTCGTTTGATCTCGAAAAGTCGTCTCCAAACACAAAGGAGGAAGCAGGCAATGTTTCCTGGTCATCGTCACTGTTCCGATGCTCTTTTGAACACTTTATCCCGTCTTGTTAGCCTGCATGGCTCCCCCGTTATCACGCGAATGGTTTATTTGTTAGAGTGAATAAAATGAGCAAAACATTCTCTCTCTCTCTCTCTCTCTCTCTCTCTCTCTCTCAATTGCCAGGGTTAACAACGATGTTGAATCTTGAAAACGTGGGTCTAAACTTTTTAACACTATAATTTTTTGTTTTCTTACCAAAATCATTCCCTTCATTATATTCAAAGGAATTGTAAAATACAAAAATAAAAAGACTTCTCGGACCAAGCCTGTCATTTGTGGCAAAGCTCATAAAAAAATTTAACCTCAAAACCGAAAATGGCTCAAAATGTACCTTGGCCACTTTAAGAGCAGCAGCCATGAAAATGCCAGTTATTTTGCAAAGATGTTATCAGTTAACAAAATATTGCCTCTTAAGCAGAGAGTAATAATCGGATGTAGGAATATGATCTCATGAATCGTATTACCAGTTTCTATGTGTGACTAGCAAACATCAACTATAATAGTTTCACATCAACCGTGCATTTGATGTCTGGGCCCGTCCCTTACGACGCTCCTGATTGGCTGTTGATAAGCCAGTCACAGGGCTGGAAAATCTCAGTCTCTCTCGAGAGTTCACATAGGCAGGATGAATGTTCCATCTCTCCTGAAGGACGTACACCTCAGAAGAGGTGGAACATGGTTCCTACCCATGTGAACTCTCGAGAGAGAGACTGAGAGTTTCCAGCCCTGTGATTGATGTGAATCTACTATAGGATTAGTTTTCAATAATTTATTGAAAACTACATATTCAATCAATCCCAACCTCTCTCTAGTCAACTTCGCAGGGAGTTAGTACCGACAGTGCCCCTCACGGGGTGCACTCTAGGCATTACTAAAGGTTCTTTGTAGCATCCTTTGGCCCCAAGCTGCATCCCCTTCCATCCCTCTGACTGTATCTCCATTCATAGTCTCTCTCTTCCATCTTGCTCTCCTTCCTCCCCTAACAATTACTTCATGATGCAGTGGTCCGATTTTAATTCTGTTTTCACCATGACCTTTCCCAGTTTGATATTGACTTATATTTAAAATCTCATGGAAATCGGTGCAGAAGTGCGGATTTGTATAGCGTCCATACAAACAAAAGACGGACATTTTCTCGTTTATATAGATATATCATATATATATATATATATATATATATATTATATATATATATATATATATATATAGGATAAGATGGAATTATCACATCGGACCGTGATCCATTTTATATATCAATTCAAGCTACAATGTCCTTTAATATCTAAATTCACTTTAACCTCCCAAATGATATATTTTCATATATGTACCGAAGGGGATGAATTTTTTAATTGATAATAATTTCGTCCCCCCATGGGACCGAACCACCGTCCAAGTGGACGGGACGAAATCAGGACAGTCAGTGACGCTATCCAATCAGCCAACAGAGACGCTATAAGTTCATATCGATTCTGACCTTACAAATCACCCTCGACCTGGGTGCTTTCGTAATTAGAATCAATATGAAACCCCGTCTACCATGTTGGCCAATTCGAGCGTTTGACAGCACGTAGCCTTTTGTTATGAATAATTATCACATCGAACCGTGATCCATTTATATATCAATTCAAGCTACAATGTCCTTTAATATCTAAATTCACTTTACCTCCCAAATGATATATTTTCATATATGTACCGAAGGGGAATTTTTTAATTGATAATAATTTCGACACCCCATGGGATCGAACCACCGTCCAAGTGGACGGGGACGAAATCAGGACAGTCAGTGACGCTATCCAATCAGCCAACAGAGACGCTATAAGTTTCATATCGATTCTGACCTTACAAAATCACCCTCGACCTGGGTGCTTTCGTAATTAGAATCAATATGAAACCCCGTCTACCATGTTGGCCAATTCGAGCGTTTGACAGCACGTAGCCTTTTGTTATGAATAATTATCACATCGAACCGTGATCCATTTATATATCAATTCAAGCTACAATGTCCTTTAATATCTAAATTCACTTTACCTCCCAAATGATATATTTTCAATTAAAAAATTCCCCTTCGGTACATATATGAAAATATATCATTTGGGAGGTAAAGTGAATTTAGATATTAAAGGACATTGTAGCTTGAATTGATATATAAATGGATCACGGTTCGATGTGATAATTATTCATAACAAAAGGCTACGTTCTGTCAAACGCTCGAATTGGCCAACATGGTAGACGGGGTTTCATATCGATTCTAATTACGAAAGCACCCAGGTCGAGGATGATTTGTAAGGTCAGAATCGATATGAACTTATAGCGTCTCTGTTGGCTGATTGGATAGCGTCACTGACTGTCCTGATTTCGTCCCCGTCCACTTGGACGGTGGTTCGATCCCATGGGGACGAAATTATTATCAATTAAAAAATTCCCCTTCGGTACATATATGAAAATATATCATTTGGGAGGTAAAGTGAATTTAGATATTAAAGGACATTGTAGCTTGAATTGGTATATAAATGGATCACGGTTCGATGTGATAATTATTCATAACAAAAGGCTACGTGCTGTCAAAACGCTCGAATTGGCCAACATGGTAGACGGGTTTGGGGTTTCATAATCGATTCTAATTACGAAAGCACCCAGGTCGAGGGTGATTTGTAAGGTCAGAATCGATATGAACTTATAGCGTCTCTGTTGGCTGATTGGATAGCGTCACTGACTGTCCTGATTTCGTCCCCGTTCACTTGGACGGTGGTTCGATCCCATGGGGGGACGAAATTATTATCAATAAAAAAAAAATTCCCTTCGGTACATATATGATATCATTTGGGAGTTAAAGTGAATTTAGATATTAAAGGACATTGTAGCTTGAATTGATATATATATATATAGAGATATAATATATATATATATATAGATATATATATATATATAATAATATACTATATGTATATATATATATGTATATATATATATATATATAATATATATATATAATATATTATATATATATATATATATATATATATACTGGAACTGAGACGCCTCAGTACAACTACTCTCAGAGAGAAAGTCGTGAAGGCAAAAGCAGAAGACCTCAAGTCACCTGACGTCATTAGCGAGCAAATTCCACCAGAGGCGGAGACCGAAAGGGATTGGCAATAACGGTAATGGGGGAATCAAAGAGCATGACTGGTCGTAATGGCTAAAATCCGCCGTTTTACCGATATGCAGTTTTATCCTTTACAGCCAACGTTGAGGGGAATGGGCGGCACAAGTCACAGTTTATAGGTAATCAGGAAAACAAAGATCAATTTGAAACTACGTAGTTATAGAAACTATCCTATATTTTTATGATGAAAAGCAGTGCCAGATTAAGACTTTCAGGGGACCCTAGGCGGAGAGTATAATATATATATATATATATATATATATATATACTATATATATATATATATATATATATATATATATATATATATATATTTCTCAAGTATAAAAACCATTAAATCACTACTTGATAAGGATGGAGTCAGTACACCTTAGCTTTAAACCAGAGTGTTTTAATGGGCCTTTTATACTTGAGACGTATCCTGTTTTATCAGAAGAAATTATTTACTTATATATATATATATATATAATATATATATATAAAGAATAATTATCACATCACCGTGATTCATATAAATCATTCGAGCTACAAATGTCCTTTAATATCTAATTCGCTCTACCTCGGCTTCCTAACCTCGAATTAGTATATTTTCATATATGTACCGAAGGG
>NC_061092.1:71793681-71843681 GCF_015104395.2 Macrobrachium nipponense
TATATATGCGTTCCTGTTTATGAAACGTCCACTTCCCTTGCAATTTGGTATGTATGATGGGGGGGGGGGTGGGGGGGGGGGGGGGGGGGGGGGGGGGGGAGCGTGGAGATGATCAACATACCAATTTTTAGCTCTCCAGCCTCGGTAACTTTTAAGACCTGAGGGCGGACAGGAAGGAAAAGCGCCAATGTGCAGACAAAGCGGGAACAATAGTTTTTTTTATTTTCAGAGAACAAAACATGACAAAAAGCAATCTATTTTAGGAACGAAACCCAACTCGATACTTGAGAACTTTAATAACTGATTTGGGGTATTACTTTGTGGGTTTCTCATTTGGATGCATAAATCGAAGCTTTAAAAATTCAAAAAGCCTTTGAAAAATAATAATGAGCACCCAAAATCATGAATACACACTAAAGTACTGTATTTTTTTGGTCATTATATTTATATATATATATATATATATATATATAGATATATATATATATATATATATATATTATATATATATATATATATATATATATATATAATATGTCCGTGCCCAAACATAGAAGCATTCAAAATGGTTATCTCAGCAAAGTTGTGTCTTGATAAACAAGATTCTTGACTACGAAACAAAATGAAAGCAATATCTTACGAATTTCCAGTTTAAAAGTTTGCTTAAAAAATGGACAAATAAAACTAAATAGATAACTAGAAATTCCAAGTATCCAAAGATAGATCTAATCACAACGGCTGTTTTCGTCAACGCTAGAGCGGATGGGATTGAGCAAGTTGCGATATATTGCAATCAAAGCTACAATGAAGAACAAATCGATAAAAATTAGTAGTTTTTGGTAATTTTCAGGAATATTTTTCTGCACCTATGAATCGAATGAGAGAGAGAGAGAGAGAGAGAGAGAGAGAGAGAGAGAGAGAGAGAGAGAGAGATGAACTTCAAACCTGACGAACCTCCTCTCTGCCAGACTTCTGCAGAACCGTTGCAGAGTTGCACTCTGGACCCTGTTTCCATGAGCACTCTGTAATAAATCCTTAGAAGTGACATACTTATATCCAAGACACGGCCTCTTCAGAATGGTGCTGGTCCTCATAATAATTAGGGTGATATGAAGTCGGCCATTTTCAATGGATCTTCGGATGGCCTTCAGCTTATAGCCGATACTCAAGTTAATCCCTGCTGGCTTTTCAATCATCTCTATTTCTGGTGTACGAATGGACCACTTACTTAAAGTATCCCATTTGGAAATTTTGGATCGAAGGATTATGCAGTCCCATACGCCATGAGTTGTCGAATAAATAATAATAATAATAATAATAATAATAGTAATAATAATCATAATAATAAAGAGGACAGCCAATCAGCAGCCGGCCTCCTGATGACATCGCTCGTGACGCCACAGGTATTGCCCAGTGAAAAGTGGGGTACCTATCTCCTCAAACCACGTGAATGCAATAAATAGCGTGAATAATAATAATAATAATAATAATAAGATAATAATAATAATAATAATAATAATAATAATAATAATAATAATAATAATATTTTGGAAGGAGACCCTCTTTTAAATAAATTCTATTGAATAAAATGGCAGCATTCGGCGAATTAATCTTATATATTATCTTTACTATTTTTCTTATAGATTATCTTTTCTATTTTTCTTATTACTCGCTTTTTCTGGCAGAAAAAGCGAAGTAATAAGAAAAATAGAAGAGATAGTATTTAAGAATAATTCGCTGAATTCAGCCATTTAATTCAACAGAATAATAATAATAATAATATAATAATAATAATAATAATAATAATAATAATAATAACTAATAATAATAATAATAATAAATTATTACTTTTAAGAGTCATTATTACCATATAAAAATTAAATTTTGCTCAATAACAGTGCTAATAGTGGTACCACACGGTTCGACGATGGCTTATCGACGTGCAGCAGCATCTGGGGAGGAGAGGGAATATATCCAAATTCTCCTAAATCTGTCCCAGACAGGATTACCTGAAGGAGTCGGAAGGATTTAAGGTGGGAAAGAAAATCGATGGGAATCTCGGCCACCTTCTCAAAATTGGTTTTTGCGCCATCTGAGGTCATATTGCGCCCCTGCCCAAGTCTGGGGAAAGGGTTGGTTATATTTTCATATCTGAAGTTGACACACACACACACACACACACACACACACATATATATATATATATACTATATATATATATATTCGTTATATTCCATATATGAAAATGAAAATGGTATGTTTTAGAAAATGCCCAACAGTTTCGTCCTCCAGTGCACCTTTTCTTAATAAACGCTCCAAGAAGAGGTCCATTGGAGGACGAAACTGTTGGGCATTTTCTGAGACATACCTTTTTCATTTTCCTATGTGGAATACAACTGAATCACCATATTACCATATCCTCGTGCCTAAGAACATTACCAGTAATATATATATATAATATATATATATCTATATATATATATATATATATATATATATATATATATATATATATATATATATATATATATATATACGTATAATTGTGTTGATCTGTGCTTCAGGTTACCGTTGACTGCAGTTATGCCAGAGTCATTCTTGTACAAGTGTTTATTCTACAAGATACCCAAGCGCCTCAGCGGCGTGGTTGGTATGGTATTAGCGTCCCACCTCGGTGGTTGCGGGTTCGATTCTCGGCCATTCCATTGAGGAGTGAGAGAGGTGTATTTCTGGTGATAGAAGTTCACTCTCGACGTGGTTCGGAAGTCACGTAAAGCCGTTGGTCCCGTTGCTGAATAACCACTGGTTCCACACAACGTAAAAGCACCATACAAACCAAAAAACAAGATTCCCCAGCTAGATGTTAGCTGCGCCACTGATCTGAAGACTATTCGATAAAAGGCTTAAGTGTCTTTCCCTGTTAAGTACAGACAGCTGTGAATGAACAGGGCAGGCTAAAGAGGATTCCAAACCTGTCGAGGCTTAAGTGACAGGCATAAATCAGGTGTCCTGGTTTATCCTGTTGCTGTAGGAAGTTCTTCTAGCTGAGGGAGTGTGGATAGACATTGGAAATTACCAGTCGCCAGGTATTTTTTCTTGCCATGCAAGTTAAATAGGGTGTTCAATGTGCATTTTTTTTGGAGAGGGACGTACAGGTAACACGCGTTCAACCCTTCTAACTATACCATGAATAGGAATAGGTGAAGTAATAACTACATCTAGATATATGCGTTAACGTATGCACACACACACATATTATATATATATATATATATATATATATATATATCTATATATATATATAATATATATATATATTATACAATTTATATCTGTATCTATATAAGTATATGAATATTTGTCACATCACCAAGACATTTTATATAAACAAACATTAAGTTACACATTTGATTTAATGTCCCCCTCGCTCTACCTCAGAAACACTACCAAAGGGGAATGTAATTGACAACTGATAGTCACCTGATGGACTCGATCCACCGACGGTAACTACCTCTGAATTCAGCGACGATTGCTCCACTAACCAGGCTGTCAAGAGAGGTATAATTTGATACGAACTGTGTTGTATACACACACACACACACACACATATATCTATGTGTGTGTGTATGTATGTGTTATTCATAAGGACCAAATCCGAAGATGCTGATGGAAATATAATATAATATTCGTCTCCTCCTACAATTCATAATTATTTATATAGCTTACAGATTTTTAAAGACATTAAACTACTTTTAGTATATAGTACTCCATTCATTAAACTTCATATTTTTATTCTATTTATTAGTCACATCTAATTTTATGAATCATTTCTTTCACTAATTCATTAATTCATAAATCAACTTATTTAACCTTCATTACGTCGCTGAATGGCCTTCTTGGCCCCAGTGCCTGGGCTTTAGCCCCAAATATCATACAACCATCCATCCATCCTCCTACAATTCTTATCCTGTTGATCAACAAAAGCAATTTATTTTGACAAAAAAATCAGTGTCTTCGCTATTAACGTCAAAACTATATTAAAATATGATGTTCAAGCTAAAAATTATACAATCTTCCTCCTACCAAAAAAGAACTGTACAGCCATTTCATTTACCTCTCAGTTCCTAACTCGATTTGTTGATGAACTGTGTTTACATGAAAGCTATGTGATTGGCGTAAAATTACGAGGGTTTTATTATTAGAATGCAAAGTCTAAAAGTACAATTCCAGAACTCAGTCATCTCTAACAACTTCTAAATGAATACATCAGACTTCAACTCACTCCTCCAGTATTGCTTACATATGAAGTTGCTTGGTGACCGATTTTTTGAAGAATTTGAAACAGCGGAGGAGCCATGATAAAGGTTCCTGGGATCTGAATCAATAAAGTCCTAATCCTCTGACTCAAAACCTCCGCGCAGTCCGTATCAACAACTTCCAGGGGCTCACGGCCATCAACATCAGATCGTTCCTCGCTGGACGAGTGGTTTTCGCGCTCGGCTGCCAATCCGGTGGTCAGAAGTTCGATTCCCGGCTCTGCCAACGCGGAATCAGAGGAATATATTTCTGGTGATAAAAATTCATTTCTCGATATAGTGTGGTTCGGATATCACAATAAGCTGTAGGTCCCGTTGCTAGGTGACCAATTGGTTCCTAACCACGTAAATATATCTAGTCCTTCTGGCCAGCCCTGGGAGGCCTGTACATCAGCTCAGTGGGCTGGTAAAACTAAGATATACTTAACATCAGATAGTTTAAGGTAGCCATATACTTAACATCAGATAGTTTAAGGTAGCCAGTCTCCAAGGAACTGGGTAATCCAACGAAACCTTGAGTTTGTTGTATTTCAGCTCTAAGAAATTGTATTCTGCACTGGTAGAAGGTTGAAGAAACCATGTTTTTACCGGATATGGAGAGTTTTTTAATGAGGCAGAAGTACTTGTTCATGACTTGGTACTACATTTCATCTGACCTTATAAAGATGGAACACCTCTCAATTAATTTTTTGCTTCTCTCCTTCAAGTTGGGGAAATATATGATTGCGTTATCTTATTCTTTAATACTTCGTGAGCCGCTTCTTATTTCTCAGAAAATATATAACTTCTAAATCTCACTTTTCTCACTAGAAAGAGTGACTGACTGACTACAAGTTATACACACCACTATGTCCCTTTAGAAAACCTAAGTATATTAAATGTGTTACCGAACAGCAATCAGTAAACATAACTGGTGCAGTAACAATAAAATGCTTGATTTTTTTCAGTAACCACTAAAAACATCGTGGAGAACCTTATAATACGGACATTTAAAAGCGACCTGTGAGCATTATTACATCTGACATCATTTTACCAGAGTTAAAATTCACTTCAAAGGAAGAGATAGCCTTGGTTAAAAATGTCGGTTTCAATGAAACAGATCTGATAAGAGTTCGAGGTACCTAGCATAATATCGAGAACGAAATGATTTACTGGTCATCATTTAAAGCACAATTATAGTTAATTTTTTCTTTTAGTATTTCATCACTATGGTAAATAAGCGTCGGCATTTTACAAAAATTGATAAACACAAATATAACAAAGATAGAGAAGGAACTGTCTGCGGGAAAACACCAGCAGCAACGTTATCAGCATTACTTCTCTGGCAAGTTTACGAAAGAATTTGTATCGTTTCTTTTCTGAGCAGATTCTTTGAATGCCTGTTTACTCTCGGCAATTGCTCCCCTAACACCTCAGCCTCCTATGAGAGAGAGATGATGAGAGAGAGAGAGAGAGAGAGAGAGAGAGCAAAGTTTGCAGCGAAACTCGTACTCTACCCTCTCCCCTCCCCATCCCGAAGAAAGAATAAAAGATTTTCCTTGGAATTTCATTTCCGAAAGAGCAACTTACAGCGCCTTCTTTCCCCTTTCCCCTTCCCCCTTCCTCGCCCTCCCACCCCTCCCCTTCCCTTCCCCTTCTCCCCCTCCCCCTCTCCCTCCCCAGCATCCCGTTTAGCATACCAGCACAAATGCAAACGTGTATCACAGGTGGAAGTGTTCGTCTTTAAGAGGAAATCGCGAGGCATGACGACCAACCCTTATTTCCCCGGAGAGGAAATAGTCTCGGTGGATGCGAGTGACAAATCACTTGATAAATTATTCTCTACCGTTTTCCGAAACATCACCTTTATTTCCGTAATGACATTTAATCGCTTCTCTCTGTCGCCATGACAAATTTCGGTGTAATGTTTTTTCTTCCTCGACAAATTAATTGGAATTTGTCATGTGTCATCGTTCCTGCGCTGTAAAAAATAATAAAAAGAATATATTGCAATAGTCTTGTCAGGACGTATTGCTTTCTTAAAATTCCATCTAACGACAGTTGTTCCGCGATCTTCAGAGATAAGTTTCTTGCTACATTTTTCGCGTCGCTCTGAAAATAAATGAGGCCCGATTCTTGAAACAGTCTCCAGAATTCCAATTGCTATTGCACTCGATTCCTAAAACACGATAGATTCTTTTAGTAGTTTAGAATGAAAACAGATTTTGAAAAAACGCCACCGCACTTGCTGAATATCTATCATTTTCAGAGACTGAGTAAATCCCTCTTTCTGATGTACCAGCTTCAGTATGGGTGATCAAAAGTGCGTCAGATAGAAGATGTTAATTTAATCAGCAGGCAAACAAACAAATCACTGAAAGCTTAATGTTTCCTTCCTTGAAACAGCTGCAGAACGCAAATATGAAACAAAATTACGAACATTTAAATTTGCTTGTTTGTTCCTGAGATTCTCACTATGACGTTCATTGGTTGAAAACAATATGTATGGTTGGTGTCAGGTGACTTTTAAATTTCGCGAGTTTGTTCAGAGAGAGAGAGAGAGAGAGAGAGAGAGAGAGAGAGAGAGAGAGAGAGAGAGAGAGAGAGAGAGAGGCAGCAGTCAGCGTTGACTAATATTTATTTATTTTTCATTTCAGGTAATATTCAACTTCATCCATCTGTGGGAATTTTTCTCACATTCAGGTAGGACGAATCTTGTGATGATTGTAATAGATAGTTAATGCATTGTCTATCAAGAATGAACTATAGAACATGGAGTATCTCACAGATTCCACAGGAGAAGTATATGTAAGTAAACTCACGCCCACATCTATCCATTTCACAAAACATTGAATAGCTTACGAGTTTTTTTATTTTTGGAAAAATAATTATTAAGTGATTTGCAATATTCATAGACATTCAAATCAGAAGTCATTTCTATGGCAGTATTCCAACGTGTCAGCTGGAGTCTGTCATCGAAGCTTCTTAACAAGATAGTTAATTGGATGATGAGCAGGGATACATTCAGCTCCTCGATTTCATGACTAGATTACTGCTGTATATTTAGTGAAAATGCAGATTACTTCTTAATTTGTTAATTGACCCTACGAAATACAAACCTTCATTATTTAAATAGGAGACTTCCACATTATGTCAGACTTTACCTAACCTGGATAAACGAGGAGAATTGGAGTCTGCTAGAGCCTCTGCCTGTAAAACATTTGCCAAAACAAGTTATGGAATCAGTCGTTCTGTGGATGTTGAAAATACCTGGAATAGGATCTTAAAAAAAAAAAAACACAGTGACCCCCAACTAGAGATTGAACTGCGATGAAAAAGAAGAAGAAGACTTTTCATGGGAAGTTGTCTCCTGAAACGCAAGTGACTGTATTCGGTCATCTCCCAGAAATATTTTTTTCAGTCATGAATTTGAGCAGAAAAAGACTCCCAAGCTTATAAAGCTAATAGGATCCTATGCCAGAATAAAGCTTCAAATGTAGAACTATTTAAGGGATGAGGGGCAGGTCTATGGGTAGTTATTTTTATTACAGCTGGCTCTAGATAGTTATGCTATACACCCGAATTCCCTTGTTCAGAAGTTAGAGGAGTTGCATCTACTGGAAGAAGACTTAAAATAGGAAGCTCAGTTGCGTATCTCACTACATCAAACCTATTAGAGCTTATGCAGCTTCGTTGAACATGCCCTTGTGGCTGGAGAGAAAGTCGGAGGTGGTGCTAGTCAGTAACCCATCCATCCCAACCTTAGACCAACTTGGGCATCTTAGGCAAGATGTTTTTCTTGGGTTGCTACACAACACGTGGAGCAACTACCACAGTTCTTATGGAAAAAGTGTTCAAGTGCTAGTGGGTAACATTTGTGAAGCAGAAAGAAATAATCTCAGGTGGACTAACAGTTGCAAATCTGAGCATTCAACCTGTGACTCTTTAGGTAAGGCATCACTCAGATTGGAGTGTTGTGCCCCCAATTTCTGAGGACATGTAGTCATGCTTAATTGTTACAAGACGCCAGAGAGATATGGTGGTCAAGGGAACCTCCTTGTGCCTGCCAATATTACTAAAGTGTCAGGAAAATCTATAAAGTCTGTGTGAGAGGGGATAGAGAAGCTGTGAGATCTCATCAGGAACCAGAGAACCTGTCCACAAACTCAGGAACAAATGAGGAACAAAGTCATCCCAACTCTCCACACCTGGGACTAAGCAACAAAACGACCTTAAGGGTGAGCTGTATTCGTAACTTATTTCAGGTGGCCAAACAGCACCCTAATTATATTCCACTCAGAAATCATGAGTTCAAGGAGTAGACAAGACTGTCCATGCTCCCAATTAGCATGTGTGATTCAAACAAGGAGGGAGGGGCCATTTTCTTCAACTGGAGCATCTAGATTGAGACTAAGTGATGGCCATTAAACATTGAGATTGAGAGTAGCTTGTCTGGACAGTGATTCCAATCCAATCAAGACACCAAAAATAGAAGATAATCCACTTTCCTGGTACGAGGTTGCTGGAGTTTCAGGATAGCCTTCCTCTGGGAATGTACAATAACCCCAAAGACTTATTCTATCTCAATATGTGGAGATAATGCAAAAGAATGGCCATGAGGGAGTCTCTCTCTGCCTTGACAAGGGAGTGCCCTTGGATTCGCATACAACTTGTCTTGCAAAGAAATAAAGAAGGCCATTGTCAACTGTAGGGTGGTGAAATTATTTTTGATCACTTAATAAATAAGTCTAAAGGAAGGAGAAGTATCCAGATGGCACCAGGGATGCTGAGATACATCCTTCATCTCAGCTCTTGAGTTCATAACATGAGAACAGATTGATCACCAGTGATCCCAAAAGCTTGACCAGCCATCCCACCATGAAGATGTATGGACCACTCTGTCCTTAAAACATACCCTTGGAAAGCGGAATAGACTGCCATAACATTCCTCCTGTCCACTATATTTGAGTGCCAGCTCAGTGGCATTGCAGACAACTCACTCATGCACCTGACTCCCCCAATTGGCAGAAGGGAAATGAAACTGCTTCCTCTATTACAAACTGGTGTATACCACTAAGTAGTCCCTCAGAATGCCTGCAGGGCTAGCGGTGGTGCCAAAATTTCTAGAATGCTATCATCCTACAATGCTCTTTGAGGCTTCTGAGAAGAGAAAAATCTCCAAAGAGAGGGAGCTCAATGGAAGTCTCACAAGGGGGTTTCTGTCATGCTCCATCCATGTGAAATCTTCCTTCATTTTATAGCTTAAGGGCACAGGGAGATAAGGTGGAACTCTGGAGGCCAATCAGTCTTGCTCCAGACACTACTGAAGAGAGTGTTTCCCAAGGGCAACATGTGACTGATAATAGCTTACTTAGGCTGAGTTAATTGTTCTTACTGAAAATGCTGACAAGAGACCTCAGTAAAAAGCTTTACTTGGCTGACATGTCTGTCAGCATGGTCTGTTGCTAGGGCATGAGGTCCAGTGTATCATGACCCAAGATCTAACAAAGTATGATGAGGCAGTTTTAATCCAGAAGCAACTGCAACTCCAAAAATACGAGGACTTATCAATCATAGAGACATAACAGAAAACATATCCTGCAAGAATGGGCTCAATTGAAATCAAGGTAGTCACTTGGATGAACAACTAATAGCTGTTCCTAGCTCAAAGTAATCTCCATTAGTTATTGTCAATATAAAACTAGTTTAACCAGGCCGCAGAGCTGATTTTCAGCTCTCACAGGGCTGGCCCGGAGGATTAGATAAAATGCCAGGTCTAGCCCTTAGGCCAGGAACTGGGACCTAATTGGTCATTCAGAATGAACTAAAATTCAGTAAAAAAACTGCACCAAGGTAAATGCTTTCATACTTAAAACACACACACACACAATAAATACATTTACTCATGTTCCCCTTGCATACATACTAAAAAGGTATATTGAAATTCAGAATTAGTCAAGTAACTTTATAAGAATTATTTTAAAATTCATTAAACGCTGCAAGGTTTTATATTTTATTAATTAAATCACACTTCCTCAGAAAAGTCAAAATTGGAACTACTGAAAACGTAAAAGATTCTTACAAAATTTCCAAGAGTTGACAGTCTCTGCTGGTAATACTTTGGACACGCACACAATACGTGTCTGACAGTTATCAACACCTTGCACTCTGAACATTCGGGTGCAAGGTCACGTGGGCTGCTCTTCAATTACCCATGTGTCAGAAGAGTATGGCCTATACGGAGGCGCGTCAAGATGATTACTTCATTTCTCTCTCTCTCTCTGATATACTGAACTCCATTTCTTAACATCTGGTTTTATTTGTTTTAATTTATTATTTTCAGGCTCTACATTTTTATAAATTGTTTGACTACATTTTGGTCACTACTTATTTTGGCAAATCTTGCCCAAGTATGTTACTTATTTTGTAGGGATTTAGAAATCTATTTCCACTATCTAATATAGCTTGTCTGGGTGGTCTAATGTTTGTTCCAATTATTTTTCTGTCTTTTTCCTATACTTTTTGAATGGGTGTCTCACTTGGTATTTCTGATACATAGGACCCAAGATATTATTTTACTTTTTATAACTTCTTTTCTAAATCTAGCTGATGTATTATTATAAAAAGGTTTTAATGCATCTATCTATATTAAAAATTGTAATTTTTAATATATTTTCTTCTACGAATAGTTTCGATTTATTTACGTCACTGAATCATTTGTTTAAGAGTATTTAACCTTGGCAGAGAGTGTTTTTCTAGTACTAATTCAGATAGATCATCTGACAACCAGGGGACTTTATGTTTTTTATTATGGGGTTTTGAATGAGGAATAGCTTTGTCTGCTGCCTTTTTAATGAAGGACACAATGAAATCGTTCGTCTCATTGTGATTTCTCAAATAATCATACGGCGGTATATTTTTGGTATGAAAGTTAAAAATGTCCCAATCCGCTTTTT
This sequence comes from Macrobrachium nipponense, assembly GCF_015104395.2. Lineage (NCBI taxonomy): Eukaryota > Metazoa > Arthropoda > Malacostraca > Decapoda > Palaemonidae > Macrobrachium > Macrobrachium nipponense. Next base: position 71,804,933 of record NC_061092.1, read on the forward strand.
GCATGTTATAATGTGGAAAATGTGGTTTTGGTTCATTATACAATAAGGATATTATTATGGGAAAATGGTCACTTGAGTAGGAGTCATGACATATATTCCAATCTAGTCTGTCAACTATCTTTGTTGAACAAAGGGTGACATCTACTGTGGAAAATGTTCCATGGGTTCTGGAATAGTATGTATTTCCTTCGCTGTCATTCAGACAACAAAGATTATTAGCTTTCATTAAGTTTTCTATTTTTGCTCCATCTTTATCCGGTGTAATGTTGTTATAGTCCCACATTGGATTATGCGTGTTGAAATCTCCTACAATAAATATTGGATTCTTAAATTCATTTATTATTTTTTTTAATTTGTTTAAATAATTCTTTTTATTAGGCTGGTTGGATAAGTTAATAATATCAAACATATTATTTTCTACTTTCACTGTTATTGCTGAAATTTGCAATTCAGTGTAATCTATATCTAATTTGTCGTAAATAATTTTATTATGGGCATAAATTGCTGTCCCTAAATTATTTTCGTTGTCCTGTTATGTTTTGGCTAGTAGATATTTACCTATATTTGGAACACGTTTTCCTATGTGTTGTATACATACAATCAGTGGTTCATGTTCGCTAATAAGTCGTTGGACTTCCCCTAAGTGCATTCCTGTTAATAATCCGTTTATATTCTATTGAATTATATAACGATTGAATAGTGTAATATGAGTTGTCAAAGTACCCTAGATTTTTTCAAAGCTGATTTTTCTTAAACTTGTTATAAGTTAATTTGTATTTTTGTAGGTCTTGACTCATTTTTGTTGTAGTTTGAATCTTACTTTCGTTAACTGTTACATTTTTACTACTTGATTTAATTTTTCCATTTTGATTTTTTTAGAATATTATCTACAACACTGATGTGTTTCTCTTTGTAATATTCTAAGTGTTCAATACACATACAACCTTCTTCATGAGATTTGATGTTTGTTTTTTCCTTACTCCTACCCCTCATGAAATTTCTTATGGTGTTGGTTAGGCTATCTCTAGTTATTTTCGTATTTTTGTGGCACATTTTTGCTGTTTTCTTTTCTAGGTTTTTCCTGTAGCGCCTATATTAGGTAATGGGTGAATTTCTTTGCTTTTATTATAGAGATCTATATTTTGGTTTTTTTCCTTTCATCTGAATTTTCTGATTCTGCTCCTAGAGGTACTATTGTTACTATGGGAGACAGTGGAATACTTGATTTATTGTTCTGTTTCTGAAATTTTGCTTTTGGTGAGATTGGTGGGTATTACGATCTCGCCTCTCGAGATCGACAGGTTCTTAAAAATAATAAGCAATTGGGCTGAAATGACTGACGACAGGTGACAAACAAAGGAGGGAGGAGCATAAACCAAAACCAAAAAGTTACCTTGTTATTAATTAATTTATTTACAAAGAGTTAAATACATAATGTACAGTGAGTCAAGGTTCGGGTGGGTGGCAAAAACACAAAAAATTATAAGCTAACAATAATATGTAAAACCAGTCGAAGAATCAATAAAATCCACCCTGCAATAACAAAGCCAAAATAATGACAAAATAGGCTGTATAAGGGCAATAACAATCTGTAAATATAATCAATAGAAATAGGCAGCATAATACATAATTAAAATTAACACTGAAGCGGCATAATGATACTCAGAGCAAAACGGGAACACTTCCTCAAACAATGAGGACAACAGTCCAATGCCGGACGATCAAGACAGAGCCGATACGACAACCACCTCGTCCTTGGAAACAATATGGACATCCTCCTCGAATGCTGGACGATCAAGACAGTTGATACAACAACCATCTCGTCCTCAGATACAGTATGGAGGTCCTCCTCGACCACTGGACGATCAAGACAGGGTTGATACAACCACCAACTCGTCCTCAGATACTCTCCGCTGCTCTGCTGCCAAGACTCTGCCTCTCTGCCACTCTGAACCTGACTGGTCGTTCTGCCCTCCAGAACCTGACTGACGAAGTTTGACGCCATCCAACAGACGTCAACTCGCCAGCAATTAAAAACAAAAACAAAGGAGGCAACAATCCACCAAGGGAACAATCGGCAAACGATTGTTCCTAACAGTGGTTATTTATCTTTTTAGAGATTTGCTTGGTGGAATTAGGTGGAGTCTTCAGAGCTGTGTTATCTACTTTATCACATTCATGTAATTTTAATTCTTCTTTGTCTTCCTCTATGTCATTTGTTTCAATTTCCCGTAAAGAGGTAAATCGATTGTCCACAGTGACAATGTCATGTATGTCTGAAATTTCCTTTGAAGAGTTCTTTTCACTTGTATTTTTTGAGGTTATGGTTATTTATATTGTTAAAAATAGCTGAGCCCTGTTGTCCATACCTAACTGACCACTTATGTTGTATTAATCTCTGGGGAAGTGATTTTCCTGTAAAAGCCTTGATTAAACAAAGACAGGTAATGAATATCTCAAAGAGCGCTTGGGATTCAGAAATCATTGATAAAATCTTCCTTCAACCAACACTTAAGAAGATTAAAGAAAAATTATCATTGGTGGTGACTTAGAAAAACATGCTACCTGTGGATGGATCTCTTGGTATAAATACCACCTTCTCTGTAACTTTTCTCATTCATTACCTACCTGAAGAGAGAGACACCTGTCTCTAAAAATAAATAAATAAAAGCGCCTCAGTGGCATTGTCGGTATGGTGTTGGCGTACCACCTCGGTGGCCGCGAGTTCGATTCTCGGTCATTCCACTGTGGGGTGAGAGATGTGTATGTCTGGTGATCGAAGTTCACGCTCGATGTGGTTCGGAAGTCACGTAAAGCCGTTGGTCCCGTTGCTGAATAACCACTGGCTCCATACTAAGTAAAAACACCATACAAACAAACAAACAAAACAAAACAATCTGTCTCTAAAATATAGTACTTACTTTCTATAGTTTGGCATTTTTATGGTCTCCTTTTATTAGATATATAATGTGTGTTTGTGTGTGTTACTATGTATGGGCATGTATCAAAATGATTGAAATGCATACAAATTTTATGGTTACATATATCTAGAGCATGAAAGACTTACCATTCGCTATAACAAACACCACCATAATTCCACAATAATCAGCGGTTCCACGTTTTTGCCACCTGTCTCTAAGAGGCAGCTTCAGAGAACGAAAATTTCCGGTGGTCATCATCTTTATCATCGGGGAATTTCCTCCACAAGGGCCACTTGTTGATCGTAGGGGAAATAATTACGGAAAAATAATGAACTTGGCTTTAAACCGCAGATGGTGAGCATTAGCTGTAGAGTACTGCCCGTTTTCAAGTAACTATATGGTGGCAAATACTTTGACAGAATCTAATTGCCTACTTCTGGCATGACTTCCCTTCCCTGTTATCATCCTTTACGTGTAGCTGTGGTCATCTTCAGTCGACAGATTACCGTATATCTAACAGTACTAAACTACATCAACCAATCAAGGCCCAAGGAGAGTGCAGCATTGCCAAATAACTCCGTCCGTCCTCAACAAGGATTCGATTTTTTGTTCTCTGAAGAGAGAATAGATACTATCTTCATTCAAAGTATTTTAATTTACTGTATTTCTTATATATTATTTGCATAGTCTTTCCTGTACCTGTGTTTAATCTCCCACCTATAGCTGTCTTCCTTACTGGTACACATGGGCTTGTAGCTTTCTGCGTTGGTAATGTCTGAAGTCCCGATGACATCTGGCAGTACTGGGTGGCAAATTCCAGGGATGTATACTAGTATTGCACCAGCCAATTTTTTTTTTTTTTTGCCATGCCCCTAGGTTATGTTAGGTTAGGTTGGGATAGTTTAGGTTAGTTCAAAATCATTAACATTTGGTAATTCGGGTGTGTGGTAACACAATGAGATTATTTAATAAAATATTCTACAGTTAGTTTTTAAGATATGTCGTCGAGCTTTGTCAGGGAAATTTCGGTATTCGGTCATAGTTCGGGAATACGATACCTGGTGAACACCGTCACAAGTGCTGCCCAGACCTAACGTTCCTGGAAATTGGAACCCTAATGAAAAGGTGATGCGAGCGAAGCAGTCGGCGGGTCGTGTCGTAATACTACTAGTAGAAGAGATTCTGGGATTCAAGGGTCGCTGTGTGACCTTTCACCATTATGATATATGCAGGCTACTATGGCAGGCGAAGGGAGCCTTTTTAAACAATTATTAAGGCTGAAATATCAAAAGTGATATTGTAAATTCTTTACCACTTTGCTTCTGTTTTTATGCTATATTATAGTCTTTATAATTTCCATGCATTTTTTATTCATGCAGTTTTCTGCATTTTGAAAATATATATATATAGACAGAGATCTCAGGGGTCAAAGGAAGCTTGGAAAACTTTTCAAAAAGACTTTCCCAATCTCTTTCCTGCATTTTGCCATTTCAATAAACGGTAATAAGGGTATGAAATGTCGTTTATGGAACAGTTGGTATTTGGCTGTATAAACACTTTTATAAGATAAACTTTTGGGAAGACAATCATTTCTAAAATAATCTTCTAAAATAAGAATCCCGATGTGGAAGGATGTCCAGTTAGATGAAGGAATCATGACCCTACGGACGAGGGTCTCAATATCATTAATCATAAGATTATGAAAGCAGCATCTAAAAAAGGTATCACCTAAAACAGTAAAGTTTTTTTTCCTGAATACACTCATTTTCTTAAATGTCTGCTGCTGTCTGGCAATTGCAGTATTGTGGTAAACTGCTGTTGATCTTCTTTCTCAATCGAAAAATTGACGGTAGGATGCAAAACGTAAATGAAATTTGAAAATAAGATAGTTTGTCCCTTTCGCTCAACAGCTGCTTGTGTATAGTATTCTACGTCGCGTTTATATGAGAAATTCCCGTGAATGGTGGGCGCAAAGGGCTTCCATCGCCATACCATCGAAGTGTTATGTCACCTGTCATTCAAAATAAAACGAGTGTCAAGTTCAGAGAGTTCGAACGCCTTTTTGAAACTTGTAAGAATCTCTGGATGGCTGAAAGTTTTGTTTAAAGTTGACGTTTCTTGCAATGGCACCTTTGTAACTATCAGACGAACTGCACGATGGGAGGATCTGCACTGACTGAGAAGCCGAATTCGACACTGCGTTACTCACTGGATGTGAAGGAGTTTGGCTTCTGGCAATTCGCTTCATTTTAGTAAGGCCAGTTAAGTTTTGTCCCTGGTCCGGTAACGAACCGGCACCTCTCGCTAATGAGGCAAGTGCGCTCTACCTCGGAATTGATATATTTTCATATTTGGAAACCAAAGGAGATTTTTTCTAGTTGATAATAATTTCGTCCTCTCGTCGATTCGAACCAGCGGACAGAGGAGAAATCAGGATTTCAGTGTGTTACCGACTCGGCCAATAATAATTTCGTCCTCTCGTGGATTCGAACCAGTGGACAGAGGAGAAATCAGGACTTCAGTGAGGTTACCGACTCGGCCAACAAAGCGGTAACTTCACTGCAGTCCTCTGTCCGCTGGTTCGAATCCACAAAATTATTATCAACTAAGAAAAATTTCCTTTGGTTAATATATATGAAAATATATTAGTTCCTAGGTAGAGCGAATTGGATATTAAAGGACATTTTTAGCTTAATGCATATATATATACTATATATATATATAATATATATTATATGTATTATATATATGTATTATATACATGTATAATTATATATATATGTTGTATATATATATACTTATATATTATATATATATATTATTATATATTAATTATATATATATATTATATGCTATATATTTTAAATTAATAATACATATAATAATATATATAAGATATATATATGTGGTGTGGGTGGTGTGAGTGTATGTAGGTATTAGTATGTATGTATGTATGTATGTATATTGCGGGTCTTGTTTCCTTTAGAAACACTGAAAATCTGGAGTGGATTCCATTTAAGGTTAGTTTTATGATTGAATTGTAATTTTAGTCAATAAAGATACAATATATTGAAAGATAAAAACATATTCTGTATTTGCAAGTTGCGACGGACTCTGGCAATATCATCATATTGCAGACTGCGATTCGTCGAGGTGGTTTTTTTTTTTTTCGTCGGTGGTAATCATCATATATTCGCCAAAAGGCAGCTTATTTCGTCATCCTTGTTATTATATAGAACATTCGCTGTCGCCTACAGAGAATTAATACCAACTATTTCCACAGCAGTAACGTTCTGTCGAGGCGGCACCATGTTGTAATAATAATAATAATAATAATAATAATAATAATAATAATAATAATAATAATAAATATACATGGAATATACAAGGTTTATACAGTAACATACACAATCTAGATACATGGGATAACATGATAAGAAATGAATGATCGGCAATATCCACACAGTTGCTGAAGTAGTATAAAAGATAGTAATCATAATAATGATAATATAACAGTAATAATATTGAGAATAGTTTAAAAAAGCATTAGGAGTTATAATAGTTAGCGAACAGATTGTATATATTTAAATTTCAGTTAGGGACCTCAGGTGGTTACAGTAGTCAGGTCCAGAGGGCCAAGTACGAAAATTGAATGTAGAAAAACTAAATTGATAATATTCACAGTAATAATGCAAAAGTAAAATACCAGTAATAACAGTAACCGTAGAAATATGATAATAATGACAGATTCTGCAGATGACGCATTGCAAAGACAGATATTAAGACATTTTGGGAACCAACGCCTCATTTCCCCACAATTAAGATCTTCTTGCTTCACTCCTTAGGATGCTTTGTATGAGCGAATTGCTGCTGTTTCTTCACTCGGGTGATCAGACTGGACATAGTTCGCCTTTCAATGATTTTTAAGTTGTCCAGGTGGTTTTCTGTGAACATCTGTGTGGCGCAGTGGTAGCGAGGAGTGTTTGTGAGGCGTCTCAAAATGTTTTTGTGCACAAGAGCGATACGTCTCATCGTGTCTGGGTATAGTTCGTCTAGTGGAACACCCATAGATACTGTAGCAATTCGAGTGGAAGAACAGCAGTTCCACATGGTTTGCTACGGCTCTGTTCTATGTCTGCCGTATCTTTTAGGTCGTCCGTGGAAATATGATCCAAATACGGAAATTCGTTCACGAATTCCAGCCGATGATTACCGAGGAAAATTTGTGGTTTTGCAATATGCTTAAGCGATCTCGGGAGCAGCGACAAGCACTGGGTCTTGGTTTCGTTGTATAGGATATCAAATTCCTCCGCATATTGGCGGCAAGTGTCGATGAGTCGCTGGAGACCTTGCACTGATGCAATACCCGGTCGTTGGTACCATGGAACGCTTAACTTATTTTTACTTGTCATTATTTTTTTTCTGGAGAGGCCTGCGTATTATTTATTATCTAAATAATAATAATAATAATAATAATAATAATAATAATAATAATAATAGCCTTGAAAGCTGTCTCTTTAATGCGTCACCTTTAAGCAACATTCAGTAAAAGAGAAAATAGCCCACATATCCATAACATACGTGAGTATATATATATATATATATAATATTATATATAGATATATATATATATATATATATATATATAAAGTTCGTGGATATATGCATGTAGCAGAGAAAGATTAATTTTCTCCCGCTATACTCAATGAACACCTCCACAGATACATCAGAGTAATCCCCAAGTTCATCGTGCGTGGAATTCAGACCTTTGATGCCCTTCAGCAATCATTCTCATTGACAAGAATTATTTATAATCGAATTATGTGAATAATCGAAATAAAATGTATGTTTTCTGCAGCCCTTTTCACTGATAATATTCTAAGTGTCTTCCCTCTGTGGTTCCCCACTGAAGAGATCACGTGGCCGGAGAGAAAGAGCCACACAAACTTACTTCCAGCTTTGTTGGCGCAGTCATAAAATGGAGATATTCATGATAAATGCACATTTGGATTCTTCTCCTGTTCTCAAAAGGCTCAGTGCCACAGCAAGCGCTGTTTTCGTTGGTTCTCTGCATCGGGGGAGAGAGAGAGAGAGAGAGAGAGAGAGAGAGAGAGAGAGAGAGAGAGAGAGGTTAAGTATATCTTAGTTTAACCAGACCACTGAGCTGATTAACAGCTCTCTTGGGACTGGCCATTAAGGATTAGATTTTCTTTTTACATGGCTAGGAACCAATTGGATCCGAACCACATTATATCGAGAAATTGATTTCAGAGAGAGAGAGAGAGAGAGAGAGAGAGAGAGAGAGAGAGAGTAATAACATTTAGTTCCAACCCTAAGACAGATACAGAGGAGAAAGCCACAATTTATCGAAGAATGTTAATGCAAATTTAGGTTTACAAGCAAATTAGAAAATTGCATTTACGCATGCACAGACGCCTGAATAAATTCCACATTTACGTTGTAAAGAGCCTCCTAAAGAAACTACCCCATTTGTACAGCTTGAATCTCGCTGTCTATCTTGGGGACTTGATTATCATCTAGTAGAAATTAATGCAAGCTAAATTAGTGTTGTGAAATAAGAGTTCTGGAAGACGGTGCAGCAGAATAGACATCGCCAAACTAATAATGTTTGCATGAAGTGTAGCTGCTCTTTTACCTAACCCCATTTTAGATATGAAAGGAACTATTGTTTAGTCTACGAAAGCCTGTAGATTCGTATCAGGGGTGTCAAACTCATGGCCCGCTGGCCAAGAGATTTTTCAACTCGAGCTACCGAGGAAAATTTAACTAAAGTTACTAAACTGTTAAAGGATTTGAGTTTGACACCCCTGGCTTACGGGAAATAAATTTACTTGAAAGGATTGGGCTAAAGACTTGTGCATCCATAATCCGACGTAGTCATGTATCCCAATTTATTTTCTTGCAGCCATGAAATATATTCACAACATCATACGTTGCCTACTCAACAATGCATGCAAGATGAAAACAAAACTAATTTGTCTCTTGCAGCCATAATTGTGTTGTACATCAAAATTGCTATTAGAATTACATCCCAACTATTTGTCTCTTGCAAGCCAGTAATGTTGTGTTGTACATCAAAATTGCTATTAGAATTACATCCCAATTTATTTTTCTTACAGCCATGAAATATATTCACTTCAGAATATATTTCATGGCTCACTCATGAATACATGCAAAATGAAATCTAATTTGCCTCTTGCAACCATCATAGTGTTGTACATCAAAATTGATATTAGAATTTTAGTCAGGAACACAGGAGTAAAACCCCTAGCGTATAATATGTTTGTGTTCGTGATTATAATTGTTCTTGTGAGACTTTCATTTCCCAGAAGGCATGCTCCATAATGCGGTCACGTTCATGAACTTCACATGACGTTCAAGTATCGCCTTATCGGAGATTTTAGCCGACTTTTATCTCCCCATTGGATCCCGTTTTCTTGAAGACAAGGCTACCTAATCAGAATGCAGGTCCCTTCGGCTTTCGCCAAATAGAGTGAACACTTCAACTTCCATATTCGCAATTTAGCAAAGGTTAACATTAATAAATTAAAAGTCTCTCTCTCTCTCTCTCTCTCTCTCTCTCTCTCTCTCTCTCTCCAGCGCGAGCCTTGGAAATCGCAGAAGCCGTCAATTAAAGACTTTTGAAGTCTGCGCACCGGAGATTAACAGGTGTTGAGGGTTAATTGTCCATTTGACCTAAAAGTCTTCTCATTTTAATTCTAATGACCAAATTGACCTGAGATTTCGGCTCTAATCTTTGCCATTGAGTCGGCTTGTGAGCGGTCATGCGGGAATAAGTAAGGATTTCTAACTTGACGCGATCAGAGAGTGAAGCGCAGGTCATCCAGAATGCCTTCGGTTCCAATGTTTCCTACTAACTACATAATTATATCATATATATATATATATATATATATATATATATATATATGTATATATAAAAGGCTATGTGTTTGTATGTATATTTGTTTGTGAGATTATATATTAGTGTGCTTGTGTGCATGCTTCATAATGTGCCCACGTTCATAAAGTTCACTTTTCGCTGTCTAAAATAGTTTTAACCCCGCAATTATATTTACTGACTTTACTCCTAATCTCTGTGATGACTGAGCCCAGGTAATTAGAACTTTGGTGCAGTTGGCCTTAGCAAATTTTCGGTAGCGTTAATAATAATTTATTCCTCTCTCTCTCTATCTCTCCCATTCTGTTGCAGGAGCCACGTTCTTCTTGGGCTTCTTGAGAGTGACGCCACATGATTTTCCGATACTTTTCGAACCAAGCTTTTCTGAATTGTCTTCTTTGATGAGTCAGGTAATAATCGACGGGAGATCATCTTCATATCTTCGTGTTACCAAGCTTAACTCGGTTCCAACTAAAAAGGACAGACATTTTATTATGAATATATATATAATATACTATATATATATATCAGAAATATATATATTAATATATATAATATATATAAGAATAATGGAATAAGAAGAGATGGCCGCCATGCTTTGAAACGTCTCCATTCGCTCGACCCTTTCTTTGTCTTAAGAAATTTCTAGACCTCATCATTTATAATGACCCACCTTCATAATTCGGAGAATTTTATTTCTTTCATTAAACTATCCTTCATTATATGTGTTTTATCACAATGGCTATCACTGATATAAATTTTTATCATTCTAGTTCCCTTAACTTTGATGTAAAAACAAAACCTTTTCCTTTATAGTACCAGGGGTTCTCAAACTTGTTAACTCTTCGACCCCCTTATGAAGTTTCAAATTCTCTATCGACTCCCTAGACTAGCATTTAATATTTTAAAAAAAATGTCAGAATCAATTAGAGTAGTATTAGTTTAGTGACTGACATTCAGAATGATAAAAAAAGTAACACCTAGTAAGAAAATATGTTTGGGACCTTAGATGAACGAGTATATGTAACTTAATTCTCCGACACGTTAGTTATTCATCGACCCCCTTTTGACCCCCTGACCTATTCATAAAACCCCTCGGATGATCCTATTAACCCTCGGGGTCGATATCGACCACTTTGAGAACCCCTGCTCTATACCATCATGGAATTCTTCGACCAAAAGCGCCACCTTGAGAAAAGTCGAATCCCCAGGCTCATGGAAGTGCGGGAAAACAGAAGCAATCTGGCCGACTCCAAACTTTTCGCCTTCGTCTCGGAGATAACTTTTGTTCCACGGAAAGCCACAAATAAATCCTTTGTCAATACAACGGTATTATTGATTGGATAGGAGCTCTCTTTCACAATTTCACGTTCAGTCATTCACAGTTAACATTATGCTCTCCCTGGTGCTGTGTTGGTTTGATTACCGGGTTGATGGCGTTTCTCTTTTTTCCACCACTGCATGCTACTCATTCAGTACTGAATTTTCATATTTTCATGGTAATACTTGATAGATTCTGGAATGTAATGACGTGAATATCAAGATAACGGCGGACACTGTGCATGCCTAAGACGAGTCCTCCTTTCTTTATAAATTTAACATTGCTTTCTTCAAATAATCATTGTGATCGGTTAGTGTCAGTGTCACATAACCTTTCAGTTACAGTAATATATAAAACAGCCGAAATCCAGTAGATAATTGATGCTCAGCAAGAGAGGAGTTTGTTTAATTGAAACCCAATGAGTCTCCGTGTTACATAAATTCTGCCTCAATCGAAGGACATTAAAACACTTGGAAAAAGAAAGGCGGACAAGGCCCTAGCTCGTGATAATACATACATATGTGTGCGTATATGTATACATACATAATATATATATATATATTTATATATATATATGTATATATAATATATATATATATACATATATATATATATATATATAATATATATATATATATATATATATATAGATAATATGATGAGAGAGAGAGAGAGAGAGAGAGAGAGAGAGAGAGAGAGAGAGAAGGAGGGATATTTAGTTTTATACATATGAAAATTTATTTATTTGTTTATTTATTTATTTATCTATCTATTTATTTATTTATATGTATATATATGTATACACAATTATGTATCTAGAGAGAGAGAGAGAGAGAGAGAGAGAGAGAGAGTGATATTTAGTTATTTACATAAACATTTATTTATTTATTTATCTATCTATTTATTTATTTATATGTATATATGTATAACACAATTATGTATCTACTTGTATTGTTGAGCGGTTAGCATCCAAAATGTTCAGTGTTAAGACAAGTATGCTAAAACATAGGAGAAATATTTAGATACGAAGCTTCCACTCTCTTAATTAATTCCAGCAACAAGTTCCCCCAAATCAGCCAGAAATATCTGAGAGATAATGACCCGAAGGGAACTAATCTCGAGAGTCATCTTTGTCCAGAATAATAATAATAATCTCTACAGTTGCGATGGCTGGGATGCATAACTATTTTTCAAGTTACACTAGAAGGAAAGACGTCGTTGTCTTCACAGTGGAATGATGAAGGTGGTTCCCTCTTTCCCAAACCCTAATTCAGGATTTACTGCTTCCAGCGCTGACGGCGTCCAGTAGCAAATGATAAATTTTCTTTCAGTGAGAAGGAAAAAGTTCTTAATATCCTAACATGAGAAAATAAATGTCTGCATGTGTTAGAGACTCAATGTCGCAGGTTTACTGAACCTTCTCTTAATCTCTGTCTTTCTCCATAGAATCAGGAAGGGAAAAACTGTCTAAAATACCGTGGATAGTGATCTTATATATAAATCTACCTCCTTTCAATATTCATCAGTGGTCCAGTCTAAGGCACAACAGCCAAAATGTAATGGAGTACTAGAATTAGTTTTGGTTTTATATGTCATTAACTTCATTTATTTATGTGTATACACACGCACACACATATATACACGTATATGTATATTCAACTCCCTCTACCTTGGAATTAATATATTTTCGTATATGTTAACCAAAGGGGAATGTTTTTAGTTGATAATAATTGCGTCCTGTCGTGGATTCGAACCAGCGCGCAGAGAAGAAATCAGGACTTCGGTTTACGTATATGTAAATATATTAATTCCAAGGTAGTGCGAATTGGATATTAAAGGATATTTATAGCATAATGGATGTATTTTTATATATATAGCATATCTATCTATATAGGCTGCAGGTCAAATCGCCCCACAGTATAAAATTCCCCCATTAATGTATTGTTAATTTGATAACAGATACATTAGCATCGCAGAACGTTCGCATTTTCGACTTACTCATTTTCCAAGTATTAGAAATTGCTCGTTAATATTTATGTTTAACTGAATAACGCTCCAGGATTCATTGTTTCTTATAATTGTCCAAGCTGAAAATGGTGATAAATGAACGCGTTCTTTTGTGGAGAGTCATAATCCATAATGGGTAGTCAGTGAACACAGTACTCACAGACCGTCTGGCCCAGACAAGACAAAGCGACTTTTTGGCGCCGTGTACAGAAATAAGGACTGGCCGTGTATTGTAAAATATATAACTGTTTTATATTAAATTATCATTACAGTTACAAACAAATAATTTAGCTGCCTGGCGCCGTATGGCCTGCCCCCACATCAGACTCACATTTGAACGACTGACTGCAAACATCGAAGACCCAGCGCTGTAGAAACTGGTTAGTTAAGTTTCGAAAACATGGATAAACAGCAAAATTGACAAGACATCGTCATGGACGGTTTTTTGTGTAGCCTACACGCACCAGCAACATTGTTGAGGGCTGGCATCGCCGCCGCCTTCACAAGAAGAATAATGACCAGCCATTGCCATGATACAGAGCCTCCATTCCACTGCAGCGCAAGCTTGTGTCAAAGTGCCTCAGCGGCGTGGTTGGTATGGTATTAGCGTCCCACCTCGGTGGTCGCTGGTTCGATTTTCAGGGATTCCATTGAGGAGTGAGAGATGTGTATTTCTGGTGATAGAAGTTCACTCTCGACGTGGTTCGGAAGTCACGTAAAGCCGTTGGTCCCGTTGCTGAATAACCACTGGTTCCATGCAACGTAAAAGCACCATACAAACAAAAGCAAGCTTGTGTCGGTGGCGAAGTTGTCCCGGTTGCAGAGAAAATGGTCTCTCACAAACCAAAGTTCTTTGCACATTGCGACCAATACAACGGCAAGGAAATCAGTTCCAAGAGACTAACTACTTCTTCATCTTGGCAGACATCAATGTTTGATAACATTTGCAGTACTTCTTTTCAATATTCAATTTTATTGTCATCTATTTTGTTGATGTAAATAGTGCATGGTACTATAGTGCATGATTTGTTGTCTCTGCTTTTATAATAAAAATTAACGCAACGAATTTGCCTTTTCATTGTTTCAAATGAATGAATAGCTAAACGGTTAGCTAATTAGAAACATGAATGGTTACATTCAAACAAACACGAAACACAGTAAGCTACGGTTTCTTTGTGTTTAGAAATGGATATTGCTTTAAAATTCTGTTTAAATAACTATTTACTATTTGAATTTTATACTGTGGGGCGATTTTGTTAAAAGTTTGGGCGTTTTTGCAGGGGGGCGATTTTACTGCAATCCTTTATATGTAAGTATGTATGTATGTATGTATATATATATATATATATAGTATATGTATGTATATGTATATATGTATATCTATCTATCTTTTTAATTATTATCTATATATATATATATATATATATATATATATATATATATGTATCTATAATATTTATTATAAAATAGATGGTATATTTCATATATACATATACTAGGTATATATATATATATAGATAAATAGATATTAGATATACTATCATATATACATATACATATATATAATGATATATATTTGATGAAAATATCAATTATAATACATATATACATATATATAATATATATATATACATATATATATATAACTATATATTATGGTGCATATATATATATATATATATATATTATATACTATATTATACTATATATATATATATATATATAGTATAGGTATATATATATATATATATATATATATACTATCTATATATATATTATCATATATTATATATATATAATATATATATATATATATAGTATATAGTATATAGATATATATATATACTATATATATATTATATATATTATATAATTATATGTAAATATATATGCACATATATATATGTTATATATATTACATAGATATATATATTTATATATATATATGTATATAATATATATACTATATATATATATACATATATATATATCCAAAAAAGTGTCGTGAATACTATGGAGAACATTATTCCTGTTCATTACCCAACGTCTCGGAAATTTTCCCATTTTCTTATATATATATATATTATATATATATATATATATATATATATATATATATATACGTATATAACTATATATATATATATATATATGCACATATATATATATGTATATATATATGTATAGTATTATATATATATATATATATATATATATATATATATATATATATATTTATATATTCATATATATATATATATATATAATATATATATACTATATATACATATATATATATATTATATATATATATATATATATATATATGTGCATATATATATATATATATATATATATTATATATATATATATATATATATATACGTATATATATATATATATATATATATATATATATATATATATATATATATATAGAAAATGGGAAAATTTCCGAGACGTTGGGTAATGAACAGGAAAAATGTTCTCCATAGTATTCACGACACTTTTTGGATGAAAGCTCTCATCCAAACTATCATTAAGCATTTTATCTGGTTTGCCTGATATGAGCAAAAAAGCGGTTACCATTGGACTTATTATGGCAGCATATAATAGTCCAGTATATTTAATATCTAAATATTTAGTTACTTCACTAAAGCAATTTGCTTAAAAATGGGATAAGAGTTCGGAGCACAAATAGTTCTACAAGATGGAGATCTGCATATGACGAGTTTGGATGTATAATCGTTTTTTACAAGTGTTCCTTTAAATGAAATTATTCACACAATTTTAAGTAAGATTTTTTACGAAGATCATATAACTTCATGGCTTCAGTCGAGAACTCTTCAAGACTGTGTTTGCTTTCAACGATTAACTCTTTTCGCAAGTCGATGGAGTTGCCATGGGTTCCCATTTGGGACCTGTTTTAGCTGATATTTTTATGTCTTCTTTTGAAGAAAGTTCCTTTAGCCAACTGTACGTACTATAGACGCTATGTCGACGACACTTTTGCGTTATTCAAAAAACCTTGGCAAAATTAGATGTTCCTAAATCATATCAGTAAACAACACCAAAATATGGAATTTAGAATGGAAAATAAAAGCAACAGTTCTGCGTTCGTGGACATTAGAGCCAGTAGTGATAATGGTGAGTTTAACACGTCGGTGTATGAGAAATAATCGTAATGGGACTTATCAATAATTTCCATAGTTCATGTTTTAAACATTTTCAACTGAATCCATTTACACGATGGTTTACAGGGCTATTCGTTACTCTCCCAGATGGTCTCAGTTTCACAACGAGAGGGAATTCTTTAAAAGTAAGGTTTCATCCACAGAACTCTTAAATTTGTTTTGAGCAGACTCTCTGTTACAATGTGCAAAGGAAAGAAACTGTTCGCTACCATTCCTTTCATCTAGGATAATAAGTTTATTACTAAAGTGAAACATAATGGAACAAGAGTTTGACTGCCTTATTATGCATCTTATGCCTTTCAATCACCTTAAGTCTTGCACATTTTTCAACCACAAAGACAGACTGCCGACCTTCCTTGAGATCCAACATTAGTTTCAAACTGGTGTTGTGTGCGCGCACACATAATATATATATATATATATATTCATTTGGTAAACGTGTAACTCGAGCGTCAGGCAAACAACACACAAACCAGCGGCTCGCGACTTTCCTTTCTCTCTCTCTCTCTCTCTCTCTCTCTCTCTCTTCATCTCTTCACCTCTTTCTCTCCACTCTAACAGGTAGTCAAAATGAGACAGTTGCATCATAAAAGATACATTTATTAACAATGAATAAATAATGAATCAATCAAGTCTTACAGACTAACTTAATTCAATTAAAACCCCAACCAAAATGTCTAAACAGTATTTAGTCACCAAAAGTCTATTATTCATTGGGACTCCCTCGGTCCCCCCATGGTTCCGCTAGAACCGTCTGTTTCAAAGACATAGAAACACCCCATAAGTACACACGCAAGTTTAACAATCAGAGATTAAAGATTGGTTATCCTTATAAAAATGTCAAATAGATAACAAGCCACTCTTTGGCTAAAACAGTTCAAAACTCACCCAAGCAGCCGGACTATTTCACACACTATCTAAATTACACTTTCGGAGAGCACCACGGCATCTTGTCTTTCTTCCAAAGACGCCTCTATCAAAATCCCCCATAGACTTGCGTATGAAACATTATTAAAGGAAGAGGCGCACACGCACATACGAATGCACACTTCGTTAGCGCCTCATAATTACTGGCTGCAACCAGTTTTCCCAAAGGCACTTTGAGAAGAGTTCATAAACTGTCGTACATTGACTTGTCTTTCTATGAAGTTTTATCTCACGCCACCGACAGAAACCATTGGTCAGCTTTCCTCAGGTCGTTGCTTCTCCACATTCCAATAGGTCACAGCGAACATATTGGCAATATATCATTAATCAAAACCCTAGGCCTTACATATATATATATATATATGTGTGTGTGTGTGTGTGTTTGTGTGTGTGTGCGTGCATGTGAATTAAATTCCTTTACTATTTACCGTTCATTGCTCAATATCCCTGAAAATAATGTCGATAGAAAGACCTCTCTCTCTCTTCTCTCTCTCTCTCTCTCTCTCTCTCCATTCATTTATCTGCTCTCGTCATCAAGAAATCTGACTCCTTTCAATGAGTTGACCCAGACTATTCTCTCAAAGACAGTTATATATATCTGCTAAAAAATCTCTCGTCTTAGCATTTTTTATTTGTAAGGATCTTGCCGCACGAAAGATCGGCCTTTACAATATCCTGACGTAGGAGGACTAGTAATTACCTTTCTGTGTGGACATTTATATATTTCGCAATTAATTTTTCTATTTTTCTCGGAATCATCTGTTTCTTCTCTGAGGCTGATTGTTGTTCTTCAAAAAGGTTTGAAACCTTGGCCTACTTTCCCAGTAACAAGGGCAATTTTAAAGCCAAATTCTGTTAATTTTATTCCTATACATTATGGCAGCCAAAGAATTCTCATCTTCAGAATTCAGTACATGTGGCAAAAACGTTGTTTTAGGAATATCGGACACCGACCCGTATTTCAAATTCAAAGGTCAGTTTTAAGATCAAATTGATTGTAATGGAAAATATCCTTAGGGGTTAAGAGATTATTTACCTCCAAAATATTCCCCCTCATGTAATTTCCAAAGTCAAATGTCAAACTTAATTTCACCCAGTTTTACTTTTGTCGATTCCGATCAATATCGGGAGGTGGTGTCTTGCAATTATTTTTAACCCTGACCAATTTTTCAATGATACACTTCTATCTAAATAATGAAATGTTACTTTTCAACATTTCACTTTATCGATTTTTAATGAATCTTAGGGTTTGGCAATTTTTTTTTTTTTTTTCAAAATGTTCAAGTTCATCTATTTTGTCAATGTCACAGGTGTATTAAATGACTAAAACATTAGCATTTGTATCTTGATCTCAAAGCCACGATAGACCATTCCAGTTTTCAACATCTTTTTCGGGGCCTATAATAGAGTTCCGAGGGTCAAACGTTAGCTTTTGAAGTGCCGGGTATTTCGACCCCTTAAAAACGCTAAATAAATTTCCCCATTTTAAACACCAAAAACACCGTTATTCTTACATTCATCTCTGTAACCTTTTATTATTTCAGTAAATAAAAAAGGTCACTGTAGTTCAATGCTTCACGTAATGTCGATGTGGAAAGCAGTATTTGATCATCGTAAGATTTACGAAGATTCTTTCAAAAACATCTATTAAACTTCGTATAAATCGGCTGCAGTGCATCTATAGTTATTGATATATTGTTCTAATCTTATCAGAACTCAGGAATCAACCTCTTTTAAACAAAGGTTCTGTAGAAGCAAGATTTTTCCCTTTTTGGATGCACTGATGACAATCGAGTCGTCTGTCCACCGTATAATACTGCCTGGCATCATCACAAACCTCTCGATGTGCTACAGTATGAAATCTCAGCTACGACCGGCCAGCTCTCAGTTGCTCTCTAGACGCGGTCAAATGTAGGTAGTCAGCGACGCCTTCGGAATTGGACTCGGTGGTACCAGACGCACGACTCGTGGTTAACCTTAACCTTAAATAAGATAGAAAGTACTGAGGCTAGAGGGCTGAAATTTATGATGTTTGATGATTGGAGGGTGGACGTTCAACATGCGATTTTGCAGCCCTCTAGCCTCAGTAGATTTTAAGATCTGAGGGCGGACAGACAAATAACCATCTGTATAATGATAGTTTTCTTGTACAGAGAGCTAAAAACATATTTAAACTCGGGCAATGACGAAAGGGATATAGATCGTATATTAAATTTCAAAGGTGCTCATTGCAATAGCCAGCGGGAATGAGATTTAAAAAAAACGAACGAATCCCTTTGAAAAATAAGAGGAGTACTTAACTTCTAACTTCTCCCTTTTGCATCTGCTACGGTTCCACGATGAAAGGCAGCGGCACCGCCTACCTAAAAAGGACCCTTAAATTATACGCTCGAGGGAAGAAGTGCACTTAAACCAATTTATGCTGCACAGGAGCCTTCCTTCCTTGTTTGCAAGCCTCCCCTCGCAGCCATATTATCCGGAACGTATTTCATGCAACTCCATGTGCATTTGCAAGCGCCTCAGTGGCGTGGTTGGTATGGTGTTGGCGTCCCACCTCGGTGGTCGCGGGTTCGATTCTCGGCCATTCCATTGAGGAGCAAGAGATGTGTATTTCTGGTGACAGAAGTTCACTCTCGACGTGGTTCGGAAGTCACGTAAAGCCGTTGGTCCCGTTGCTGAATAACCACTGGTTCCATGCAACGTAAAAACACCATACAAAAAAAAAAAAAAAAAAAGTGCATTTGCGTGTTCAAGAATTGTTCGTAATAAGACGCGCTACAATTTGACCAACTAAATCCATGGAATTTAAATATCCACCTTCTGTCAGTTCTATTCTTGCCTCATATTTCTTTACTTTGTGATGAATAGAGAATGATCTATTGCCCGCAAAAGAAAAAAAAAATCTGGTTTTGAAATAAGGGTCTTAGATTAACCGTGAAACTAGACATAGTGGCCTCGAGCATTTCTCATATATTATATCACGAGTGAGGTCCCTAAAAGACGACTTTCATTGAAAATCGCACGTGTCAATGATTCAAGAGAGACGCACCATTTTCATTCCAGTTTCATTGACGAAGACGAAGGTCCCATCCACCGTCAACACGGTACAAATTTCCAACTGCCAAAGTATTTGCGCTCTGTAAAAAGTTTAAATTTAAATTCTCACTCGGAAAAAAAATAAGCTCAAAGGACGTCTCGCCCTTCACCTCTCTCTCGCTCATCCTTTGAACATGGGGAGGGACTGGTTTCGCTTTAGGGCTCAATTAAATATTTGAGGGGCAAATATGTGGCATCCTTTCGAAGTAGATAGGACTTGGAATATTGAATAGTTCTGGGAGTCAGGCAGAACTTTCTTTTTTTCAATCAACTTACCGAAAATGAAGACCATTTGACGTCTGTGAGTATTTCCAGAACGGAAGTCCGATATTTCCAGGGCGGTGAGAAATTGAGAAAAACTAAAGGTTCCGTGTGAGAATCAAGTATATTTAATGGAAATCAAATACTGCTGATGAAAAGTTTAATGATACAAATAGCATGAACCGGATATATCAAATTTGACGGGGGTATTAATACTTTATTACCATTGTCCCTTAGGTCTCCCTTACTTCAAGCTTTGATTAAAAGCACATTTACTCTTTAATCCTTATCAAAAAATCTCTCTATTTCTGAGCTGTTCATGGTTGTCATTAAACCGCATTGAGAGGTATACTTGTCTTATCCTCTTAAGTCATGATTCGTTTTATATTGTAATTATTTCTGCCATTGTGGGTAACCGATGGATTTCTTTATGCGTTTGGTTGTAGGCTTTTCTTCACTTAGTATGAATGAATGCATGAAATTGAATATGAATAAATGCATGAATGAAGCAGGGGCCTCTGGAGAGTCATTCAACCTTAGAATGTGTACAACCTACAGTAACGTCACGTTACCACAAAACACTTAAGGCGTTTATGTTTTTATGCCTTTCTCTTACTTCTGGTTAAACTTCACTCTGTCTCTTGATCATTGTTGTTATCATTGATCAAAAGTCTTTGTCTCTTGATCATTGTTGTTATCATTGATCAAAAGTCTTTGTCTCTTGATCATTGTTGTTATCATTGATCAAAAGTCTTTGTCTCTTGATCATTGTTGTTATCATTGATCAAAGTCTTTGTCCTCAGATCATTGTTGTTTATCATTGATCGAAGTCTTTGTCTCTAGATCATTGTGATCATTGGGGAAAAAAAATCAGTCTTTGTCTCTAAATCATTGTTGTTATCATTGATCAAAAGTCTTTTGTCCTCGTGATCATGTTGGTTATCATTGATCAAAGCTCTTTGTCTCTTGATCATTGTGTCTTATCATTGATCAAACGTCTTTGTCTCTAGATCTTGTTTGTGTATCTTGATCAAAGTCTTGCTCTAGATCATTGTTGTATATTATTGGTCAAATTCTGTTCGTCTCTTGATTCATTGTTGGTTATCATTGATTCAAAGTCTTTGGGTCTCTATCATTGTGGTTTATCTTTGATCAGAAAGTCCTTTGTCTCAGATATTGTGGTTATCAATTGATCAGAAGTCTGTGTCTCTAATTATTTGTTGGTTATCATTGATTCCAAAGTCTTTGTCTCTAGACATTGTTGTTATACAAATGATCAAACTCCTTCTTTGTCTCTAGATCTTGTTGTTATCCATTGATCAAAAGTCTTTGTCTCTTGTCATTTTGTTATCTTGTCAAAACTCTTTGTCTCTTTGATTCATTGTTGGCACTTGATCAAAACTCTTTGGTTCCCCACCTTTTCCTCCTTAGATCATTTGTTGGTTATCATTGATCAAGTCCTTTGTCTCTAAAAGATCATTGTGTTATTAATTTGATTTCAAAAGTCTTTTGTCCTGATCATTGTGGTTATCATTGGATTCAAAAGTCTTTTGTCTCTAGATCATATTGTTGGTTATCAGTTGATCAAAAGTCTTTGTCTCTAGATCATTGTTGGTTTATTCATTGATCAAAAGTCTTTTGGTCTCTAGATTGTTGGTGTGGTTATCATTGATCAAAAGTCTTTTGGTTCGGCTTTAGATCTTGTATTGTTATCCAAAATTGTCAGAACAAACCTTTTCTTTGTCTCTTAGATCATTGTTGTTTCATTGACAAAAGTCTTGTCAAATATCTTTGTCCCCCACTCACTCTGATCATTGTGGTTATCATTGATCAAAAGTCTTTGTCTCTAGATCATTGTGGTTATCATTGATCAAAAGTCTTTGTCTCTAGATCATTGTTGTTATCATTGATCAAAAGTCTTTGTCTCTAGATCATTGTTGTTATCATTGATCAAAATTATCTAACTTTCAGATGAGTAAATGGTCTGTCAAAACAATGAAGCACTTACCAACAGATGAGGAATGCCTCTTCTATTTTTTATGATATTATTTTCCTTGATTTTATCTCACTGACTGACATTTTACAAGCATCGTTTGTAGTACACAAATGAAATTCAACGCCAAACAAAAGAAGCATAAAAAGAGCAAAGAAGGGATTTAACGTGCGCTTTTCTATGCTATTTTAGCAATAGGATATTTAAGTAGATATTCGAAAATTAGGGGCGTTCAAAGCAAGATTAAATGGAATGAAAGAGCTCGGCGGACAGCAACTACACATGGAGATGGCATCTGGTGCCCGACAGCGTTGATGGGAAAAAACGAAGGGAAATAGTTTCATGTGTCCTAAATATTTCAAGTCGCTGCGAACCGGATATGGCCCGCGAACCGTAGTTTGGAGATCTCCAGTTATAATTTTCATTGTTAGAAAAAAGGGAGGCGGGTGAGTTACTTCCAGCCTATTTTTTTTTTAACGATCCCAGATGGCGCCTGGCGCACAGACAGAAGAAAAATATGCATATAATTGTAGAGACAAGATATCTGAAGCCCTCGTACCGTCATCTGTGTAGATAAAGGAAGCTTACTGAATAATATGTATATTTCTGGCTGCACAAGATAATATTCGTGTAAGTTTGTGAAAAAGGAGACTGGAAATCGGAGATTAGACAAAAATAAATAAAAACATAAATAAATAAGATAGAAAAATTAAAATGATTTTAACAAAAATAATGAAAAAAGCAAGTCTGTTTTTTGGCCAAATGAATAATGATACAGCATTGCTGCGCAAAACTGTTATGTTTTATTTTATCTTTAATTATTTAATATTTTATATTATATATAAATTATATAATATTATATTATAATAATATTATAATATTATATATATAATATGTATTAATATTAATATTATTTTTATTATTAATATAGTAAATAAAGGTTTTTTATTATCGCACTTGTTGGATACTTATATAGTACCCTCATATATAGATATCTATATATATATATATATATATATATATATGTATATATATTATTTATTTAATATATATATATATATATATATATATTATATATATATACATATATATATATATATATATATATATATATATATATATATATATATATATATACTATTTTATAATATAATTAATTAATAATATACACATACATACATGCATGCATATAAAACTATAATATATATATATATCATACATATATATATATATATATATATATATATATATATATGTAATCTTAATTTTCGTTGATATCAGCTTCCTGTTCTGCAGTTAAAGCCACCAACCGGTCTTTTCCAAATCTCCGAGGGGACCAGCAGCAAATTCTTTTCCCTTGAGAAGAACGCTGAACCCCACCTTCTTTTACAGGCCTAAAGTCATAGATTGCTACCCCTTGGTGTTCCAAAAAAAAAAAAAATCGGTTTGGGTTAAGAAATTCTCCAAAATCACACCTCCTCTGTGCTACTGATCGCTTAAAATACCAAGTTTATAAGATAAAAAGCCATTTCACAGTTTAGTCAGCTCATCTAAAAGCTGCACATTGTTGAAAGAGTCTAAAACAGCACTGAACTCGATTTGTAAACCTCTGGTGTAACTAGTTGGGTCCAAAAAGGACATCACAAATTCCTAACTGTTTTTCTAGGCAGAAACACTGTTAGGAAGAAGTGCAAATTGAAGTTACTGTACTTCTGAAGCTTTTACAGATCAAGTTCAATTCTGCTCTTCTGTTCCCATTTTGATATCTGTTATTATATAGTTCAATTCTGCTGTTCTTTCCCCATTCTGATGTCTGTCGTTTTACAGTTCAATTCTGCTCTTCTGTTGACAGAGAATCATTGACATGTGGATATTTCAGTGTTGTCAGCTACTTCTTATAATTCGTTTGCCGTTACAAAATTTCACATTTCCATTCGTTTGGTATACAGCGTTTACGTCATTTTCACCGGAATGGAACCCTCTCCCCCTTTTCCTCTGCAGATGATGGAATTACAGCCCTCCTCCGGGCACGTTAATCGAGTTACTCAGAGAGCGCAAACATGCCGCTCGCAAATATTCTCCTCGCAGGTCCAAAAGTCATAACTCTATACTATGGACGCATACGTACTATATGTAAGCTCCTGAGGAAAAAGCAATTAAAGACTAATCTATTTCGCCTCTGTTGACTTGAAAGGCCGTTCATGTCCGTCGTTATCTCCTTTGCAAGTTTATCTTCTCCCAAATGCTGATGTGGGAACAAGAACCCTTGCTGGCTTGAAAAAGCTAGTCTCATGTTTGACAACAACGTCATCCTCAAATATTTGATGAGCACTTGAAGGCAAACTCCTTCGTACCTCCTTTGATTTCAATGTAATTCTCTTGTACTGGTTGTTTTTTATTTAACATTTGGGGCGCATTTCATTGATGTGAAAATTTCTTGCCAATACATCGTCTCATTGATATGTAGGACGATGTGCCGAATAGATAAGCGATCATTATTAAAGAATGTAGCTGTAGTTTAAGTCGGGAAAAATATTTAGTATTACCGACATAATTAAATACATGAATTGAAGCTGGAGACACGAATTAGCCAAATGCTTAACAAACGAGGGTTGAAACTGAACTTGTTCAGTTACTCAGTTGTTCATGGGGTATTATAGATGAGATGTTGAACGAAAGGTCTTCAGAGAATAACTTATGATGCTATAAAAGGTAATCAGTCTGTTTAAAATCAAGTTTTGAAATTTGCATAATAAAAAGTCGTCAACTTAGCTGATGATAACGGAACTGACAGTGAATGCTGAAGGGTTAAACAGGCATTCAAATAATTACCAAAGCTACAACGTGTACAATTCCCATCGAAATAGAAAGTAGATTTCTCAACAATCAAAGAATCTCTAAAGAGAAATTAATTCAAAACTACATAAACTCCGGCATTAACCATAACATTAGATGTACAAGACGTAAAGGAAGAAAGTACTGTCCACAAGTGATGATGCAAAAAATTCAAAGAATAAGAAAAATAAAATTCAGTAGTTCCTGCTGCCTGAAAACGTAATTTTATTATGCTAAAACGAAGCACGAAATCTAATTACATTCAGGTCTAAGTTCGTGATTATTATATCCCTAAAAATCCCAAGTATCTATATAACCCAATAACTAGTTTCTCTAACTATTGCCCAACGTACTCATGCAGTCACTGGAAATAAATGACGTGCTGTAAAAAATGAATAGGAGAAAAGAACATATAATTTACACTTGAATATAAACACTTACGCCTTAGCACCTAAGTTATATTTGTTGCATCTTGAAAGCGAGGCACGAAGATCCCCAGGAATCATTAAGGTTAGTCCCCGAGTCTCCAAGGGCATCTCTACCCCAACGTCAATTAGGTTGAATGAGATAAACCCCAGAGGACAAACCCTTGATTCCCAGATAACTCCCCCGGCACCCGACGCCAGATCCACAATCCCTCTGCCTCCTACCAAGACGTTTCCTGCTGCCACCTCTCTAATGAGGCTCTCTACTTGCAAATGGACTTTCCTCATCGAAAAGTTCCATCCGATGACTTGAAAGAACCAATACGAAGGGGAGTTGAACAAACTTCTAAGTTTAGGATATCTTTTCAACAAGAGATTAGAAGGGCAGACACGATTCTTCCATCGTTCATAAGAAGACGTGAGCATCCGATTCGTTATTCACGAAAGTTGTCCCAAAGACCTAAACGGTGGATCATGTAAGTAAAGAACTTCATGCAAATGCGAATAAATATCTCACTCTTAAGGTTGGACGTTTTGCAGAACGGGATGAATGTCCCAATTGTAGAACGGATCCATTTCAACAGTAATAATAATATAATAATATTAATAATATGGAGCAATCCGGGATCACACAACAAACATGCAACAAAGCTCCAGATAGTCAAGGCAGAAGAAATGGGAAGAATATTACAAAGTTTCACCGAGATCACGACAAATACAATCATACACCAACTAAAGAAAATTCCCAACTGGAAAGCCCTAGGTCCCGATGAAGTCCATGCATGCTGGCTCAAAAACCTCAAGGCCCTACACCCACGAATAGCAGAACAACTCCAACATTGTATTGTAAGCCAGCATGTGCCCAACTGGATGACCACAGGGAGAACATCCTTTGTACAGAAAGACAAGAACAAGGGAAATATAGTAACTACAGGCCTACCACCTGTGTACCAATAATGTGGAAGTTACTGACAGGTATCATCAGTGAAAGGCTATGTAACTACCTAGACCTAGAGGATACAAACACCAGAAGGAAGTGTAGGAGCACAAAAGACCAGCTCCTGATGACAAAAAGGTAATGAAGAACAATAAGAGAAGGAAAACCAACATAAGCATGGCATGGATTGACTACAAGAAAGCCTTCGACATGATACCACACACGTGGCTAATAAAATGCCTAAAAATATATGGGGAGAGGAAAATACCATCAACTTCCTCAAAAATACAATGCACAACTGGAATACAATACTTACAACCTCTGGAATAAGACTAGCAGAGGTGAATATCAGGAGAGGGATCTTCCAGGGCGACTCACTGTCCCAACTACTCTTCGTAGTAGCCATGATTCCCATGACAAAAGTACTGCTGAAGATGGGTGCTGGGTACCAACTCAAGAAAGGAGGCAACAGAATTAACCATTTATGTTCATGGACGACATCAAGCTGTATGGTAAGAGCATCAAGGAAATAGATACTCTAATCCAAACTGTAAGGATTGTATCTGGGGACATCAAGATGGAGTTTTGAATGAGGCAATGTGCCTTAGTCAACATACAAAAAGGCAAAGTAATGAGAACTGAAGGGATAAAGCTACCAGATGGGAATAGCATCAAACACATACATGAGACAGGATACAAATACGTGGGAATAATAGGAGAGGATATACATCACCAAGAAATGAAGGGCAAGATCAGGAAAGGATATATGGAGAGGCTTAAGGCGATACTTAAATCAAAACTCAACGCTGGAAATATAATGAAAGCCATATACACGTGGGCAGTGGAGTGGACGAAGGCTGAACTCTGGAGCATAGATCAGAAAACTAGGAAACGTATGACAATACACAAAGCACTACACCCAAGAGCAAATACAGACCTACTATAAATAACACGAAAGGAAGGAGAGCGAGGACTACTAAGCATAGAGAACTATCGAGAGCGAGCACTGGGGCAATATCTGAAAACCAGTGAAAACGAGTGGCTCAGGAGTGCTTGGGAAGAAGGACTGATAAAAGTAGACGAAGACTCAGAAATTTACAGAGACAGGAGAATGACAAACAGAACGGAGGAAGGGCACAACAAACCAGTGCACGGACAATACATGAGACAGACTAAAGAACTGGACACCAATGAAACATGGTAATGGCTTTAGAGGGGAGAACTCAAGAAGGGAACAGAAGGAATGATAGCAGCGCCACAAGATCAGGCCGTCAGACCCAGATATATTCAAAGAACGATAGATGGACATAACATCTCACTCATATGCAGGAAGTGCAATATGAAAAACGAGACCATAAATCACATAGCAAGCGAATGTCGGGCACTTGCACAGAACCATTATGAAAAGAGGCACGATTCAGTGGCAAAAGCCCTCCACTGGAGCCTGTGCAAGGAACACTACCTACGTTGCAGTAAGAAGTGGTACGGGCACCAACCTGAGGGAGTGATAGAAAACGATCAGGCAAAGATCCTCTGGGTCTATGGTATCAGAACAGATAGGGCGATACGTGCAAATAGACAAAATTAAGAAAGTATCACTCATTGATGTCGCAATACAAGGGACACCAGAACAGATGAGAAAGAAAGAGAAGAAGTTCATAATCATCAAGATCTAAAAATAGAAATAATAAGGACATGGAATATACTAGAGGAAATTGTACTCATCATAGGGACAAATCCCTGAAAAGGAATCTGGAAAAAGTAGATGCCAAAGTAGCTCCAGGAATCATGTAGAAGAGTGTGCTGCTGAAATAGCGCACAAAGTAAGAAAAGTGATGGACTCCTAAGGAGGCAGGATGCAACCTGGAACCCCACACTCTAAAAATCATCCCACCCCACAAAAAATAATAAATAAATAAATATTAATAATAATAATATAGTATGAATGTGCGGAATTATCGTAATGCGAAAGCTAAATTTAAATAAGAAAGCTCCCCATTTGATTGTGTACTCCATAAAGTCTTGATTTATATGAAGATGAAACATATAACCGCTGGTTACTGAAAAGGAAGAGTGAATGAAATATCGCGTTTATAATTAAAGTAAAGAGAACATAGAACGGTTATTTATTGTGAATTAACAAAAGAAAATATTCAATGAATTAGAGACAAAAGAGAGAGGGAGCAGAAGAGACGAGAGAGAGAGAGAGAGAGAGAGAGAGAAATTTCATATACATTAAAAGGTATTTGAAGAGTAATTGAATTAAAAATTATTTATGAAGTCTAAGAAAAAAATCTTTGATGTGCTTCAATAACTGGGAAAAGTAATCTAAACGCAGTATATAATATATATATATATAAGTGAAATGGTTTAATTATTTCTACTTCATTGTTTCATTCTCAATACAAACTGAAGGGAATGTCTAAGTTTCTGCATGTATTGGTGTATACACATATATATATATATATATATATATATATATATATATATATATATATAGATATACGTATATATATATATATATATATATATATATACGTATATATACATATATATATATATATATATATATATATATATATATATATAATGTATGTATGTAGGTATGTATACACCAATACATGCAGAATCTTAAACATTCCCTTCAGTTTGCATTGAGAATGAACAAATGAGTAAAAATAAAACTAGTCACTTATATATATGTATATATTATATTCATACATACTGACGAAACGATACACAGATCTGTCGATACACGCAGAAACTTCCACCTTTCTTTCATGTTTGCATCGAGAAAAGGGCCTTTGTAATATAGAAAAGGTGAAATTATTTCGCTGTAGGGCCTCTTCCCCTCCTAAAAGGTAAGCAGGCCAAGTGAGGACATAATTGAATTTCCAGCAGACGTTTGTTCAGTCTTCATTCTCTCCTGGTCTCCTTTGCCTTCGAAGGCCACTTGTGACCTTGCAACTTTATTGGAAAGGGAGATTATTACTGCTCTCTCTCTCGGTTATCCCTGCTTCTCTCCACATCATACACACCCTGAAAGGTGGGGCTGAAAACTAATCCACAATAAAAGCACAGTCTACTTATGAGATTACTCAGAGAGAGAGAGAGAGAGAGAGAGAGAGAGAGAGAGAGAGAGAGTGAGAGCGAGAGGAGAGAGAGAGAGAGAGAGAGAGAGAGAGAGAGAGAGAGAGAGAGAGAGAGAGAGAGAGAGAGAGAGAGAGGGAATTATGTTCACACACTCGCACCTCATATAAGCGACTTAAAGCCTTCTTCCAGTTCTCCGCAAAAATAGAAAAAAGCAATAATAAAATGGGAAATTTAAATTCATGCCTGTTAATGTTGCTTCCACTTACTTCATAACTTTCTGCCAGACTTCTGGGTATATAAATTTAAATCTTCCAAAGGAGAAATAGGCCTTATTGGAATAACAAAACTGTGGACATGAATGATTTGATGGTCTAAGATATATTTTGAATTTTTACAATAGTTTCTATTCTTTGCGGATAGTGTTATGCAATATTATTTTTTTTTATCTGTAAGTGAATTATATCCAATGTTCATCAATTAACGGAAAATATGAAATAAAATACAAACTTACACGGAACACTGATTAAATTTCCAATTTGAAGTACAAATATCAGCTCTTATGAATGATGTTAAGCTGTATAAATATTCGGCACTATATAACCCTAGCAGTCATGTTTAAAAAGAGTACATGTGGTATATCATCTTTCCTGAAATTGGAAATTTACCCATTAACCGAGATAAGGGGGCAACAATAATCTACATAATTGAGAAAACTATAAAAAGGGAAAAGGAGAAGGAATTTTTAAAAATAATTCCTATGAACTGTCGATGCAATGCAGTATCATGGCGGAAATTTTGAAACAAAATACTGATTTTGAAAGAATTTACCCGAGACCAAAAGCACTGCTTAGTACGTGTCAACAATTATGCAATATAGGCAGTGAGTAGTCAAAGAAAAAGAATATATACTGAAGTTAGGGTGAATCCAAAGTCGTCTGCACAACTGCGTCATTTCTATGACTGGAAGGCCAGAATGGTCCAAGACGGCGAATGGAAAGCTCCGTTTGCCTAATGTACCGCTTCCCGTGAACAACCTCATCGTTCTTTCGGAGATAAAAAGACGATGGGAGAAGGAAAAGGGAAATAAAAAAGAATGACGTCAAGGGAAAGGAAAGAGGGACTGATATGGAGAGCAGAATATTTGCATGACAATTTGAGGCCTCCGGTATATCAGTCGTAATGATCCTCACAAGACCACTCCGCTCTGCCAACGCAGAACCAGAGGAATTTATTTCTGGTGATTAGAAATTCATTTCTCAATATAATGTGGTTTTGATCTCACAATAAGCTGTCGGTCCCGCTGCTAGGTAAGCGATTGGTTCCTAGCTACGTAAATGAATATCTGTTCCTTCTGGTCAGCCCTAGGAGAGCTGTTAATCAGCTCAGTGGTCTGGCTGAACTAAGATATACTCAACTTCTCACAATAACGAGGAATTTCGAGGGTTAGACCACCGATGCCTTCGAAGCCGTGGAGGTTTGCACCTGACTAAAGTTTTGTTTGTGTTACTTGGCCCCTTCATTACAACATCTGCCATCACCACCTATGAATTTTATTATTATTTATAATAATCATTACGTTTCTCTCTGAAACAAGTTCAGATAAAAAGCGACAGTGTAATCATACAGGAGATATGATTAGGTATGTAACAGACGCCTCCTCAAACATGTAGAAGGAAGGTTGAAAGCAATACGGTAACGACCTCAATATAAAAGAAACAAAAGGACTAGATAAGGCTAAGAAACGAAAGACCCACGATCATCGGATGCAAGTCACTGCAATATGTTCTCGTTGTTGGAAAGATGGTAGAGGAACGATCTCTTGAGTATCACCGTTATGGATATACTAAAAAATATCCTGGAACAACATTAGAGGGAATCTGTTTCCACATGCGCCCATCTAATTATTTCATAGCTGATATGAAGAAAAGAAAGTCAGCGCTTACTTACGGTAGGTAACATTCAGGAAGGGGTCAATTTTTGGGGATTCGTGAACCCAGAATTACCGATTTCTTCACTACGCCGAACTCTTTTTTTTTTTTTTCTTTCTTTTTTACCATTTCATAAGTTGTCCTCCTGACATTTACACGTTAAAATAAGAACTTTCTGAGGTTTAAATTCTCCATATGAGTGTGGTAAGAGGTATGATGGCTACTGAGAGCTCTTGTTTTAACTATTGCAGCTATATGAAATAAAACGGCTGTTGAATAACCTTAAACGTTACTGTTAGAACTAGATAAAAGAAAGTGCTCGTCAGAAATTAAATTCACGCTTACACGCACACAGAAACGCAATATATAATATATATATATATATATATATATATATATATATATATATATATATATATATATATATATATATATGTATATATATATATATATATATATATATATATATATATATATACACAGATATATATATATATATATATATATATATATAACAGATATATATATATATATATATATATATATATATATATATATGCTTAAAAAATCACAGTAGATGCACGTGACTTCATAAATAAGCGAATACCACGGGAAATGATAGACAGGAATCCAAGCGCTTTCGTCTTTATTCAGACATCGTCAAGGAGCTACTAAAGTACAATCGGAGAGGAAGGCCTCAGGTACAAACAAGATCAGGAATACCAGATGGTTAATTATCAAAAGGGTAAAAATTAAAAGGGATAATCCAGGATTATCGGATATCACACGGTCACAAACTTAAACAGATTCTGACCCTAACCGAAATTACAAAGTATCTTTACAGTCCAAAACATGTAAAAACTGAATATATTAATTTTGTTGTCTTATATTTATCTACAACTTTTTTCATTATGAAAGCATCAAGTTTAAATAAACCAAGACTTAAATTTAGAACATTTCTATTATTTGACTTGATAAAACAAGATTCAATGATATTCCTTTTAACTGTGTCATTACATGGGACTAAGGCTCTTGCTTGACTCCAGTTAATAGGATGGTCTAAATCTCTCATATGTACAAATAATGCATTCGATATTTGCCCAGTTCTCACAGAATATTGATGTTGCTTAAGACGCTGTGAAAGAGATTTGCCAGTCTGTCCGTAATAGATTTTATCACACTTTTTGCAAGGAATTTCATATATGCAGCCTGGAAGATCTTTAGGAGAATTTTTGATTACTAAACTCTTGACATTAATATTACTGAAAACAACATTTATGTTAAAAAGCTTTAAAATTCTAGGAATATCTAAAAACCTTTCATCATAAGGTAATTTTAGAATGTTATGCTTACTAAATTCAAGTTTGTCATTAGTTGAATAAAATGTTTTTCTAGCTCTTTTCCATGCCACATCTACAAAAGTCCTTGGGTATTTAAGTTTCAATGCAATATCATAAATAGTTTTAATTTCAGCGTCAATAAACTGCGGGCTACAGACACGTAAAGCCCTTAGGAACATCCCAGAAAAAACAGAGAATTTAACATTTTGATGGTGATTGGAGTAGTAATGAACAAAAGAGGCAATATTAGTTGATTTTCGAAAGACTGAAAAGGTGAAATTTCTATCATTTCTATGGACAGTTACATCAAGAAAATTCAAATTACAATTTCTTTCTTCCTCTACAGTAAATTTTATAGAAAGGACTAAATTTAGTCCCTTCTATAAAATTTACGACGTCAACAGCCGGCTTTCCTTTCTCCAACACTTCTTGGATGTTTGTACGAAGTCTTAGTCTTATATTAAGAACAACATTATGGGTCGGTTATAGAAAAAAGAGAGAGCGAGAAAAAAGAGAGAGAGAGAGAGAAAAAAAAAAGAAAATGAACGTCAATAGAGATCCATTCAGAATCTAATAAACCCTTCCTTGGCCAAGAGCCCACCTTTCCGGAGAAGGTAGTAATCGAAATCTCCCATAAGATTGAGAGGGATCCTGTTGCCAACGCTCCTGCAAACCCCCAAAAATTTCAGAGTCCCGAGTACCCAGAAAATTCCTTCAGAATTCGTCAGCTTCTTGAAAAGACATTTCATAATCAATCAATCAATCAATCAGCAGACAATGACGGAAACGTAAAATCTGTTCAACTTCACTGAAGGAATTAACATTTCTATTCATCACCTACAAAACCCTATTACTGTCCTCACGAGGTGCACTGTAGGCTGCAATCTCTGTCATTCAGTTTGCTGTACCTCCTTTTATATTCTCTTTCTTCCATCTGACTTTCCACCCGTTCCTAAGAATTGATTCATTGTGTTTTCCTCCTGTTACATCATTCAGACCGTCTCACAATCAATTTCCGTCTCAGCACCGAATGACCTTGGCTTTAGGCCTAAATTCTATATTCTGTTCTATATTTTAATCCTTATTATTTTACATTGATGATATTCCATTCAGTTGGTTGATATCTTTGAACAACTGCCAAACGAACGATTCCATTAACAAACGACATATAAACTTAAATAAACAGCTATGCAATTTAATCTTTTATTATAAAATCGATTACAAAATATTTATCAAACGACCGGAAAATTCCTTTATACAATGGAATAGTCCCGTAGCTTCCATACTTGTAGATTCATTTTAATGATTTATTCGAGCCATAAAAGAAAATCCACGTCACTCTTCCTCAGACTGAAGGACCACTGCTTCACTACAACGCACTTCATGCTTACATAAAGAGGCTTGTGATGCTCCACATTTTTCTTTTGGGTTGGATTTTTCGATAGGATTTCTATTACTGTCTGCACCTGAATGATTGCAGGATGAGCTACGAGACGCTACTCTGACGGAAGAAAATTAAACGAAGAATTTCCATGAAAAGAAGATGAGAGAAAAGTGGCTTATCACTTTCCGAATGCACTAATGAGTACCTTCATGTCAAAGTTGGTCAAGGTTTTGCATTTAAAATGCTCCGGTCTTCATATCAGGGCCTCATTCCGAGTCTGCTCGAGTAATCACAGTATACGGCAAAATCCCAAGCAGAAAAAGCTATTGGCCATGGACAATCCATCGAGCTGAGTAATCAGTCTTCCTCTGTAACTGTGCAATTTTGTACATTTGCTGCAGGTTTCAGCTAAAAGAGAACGCAATATTCTACATTTGACAGTGACCTTATTCGTCAACGCTGCAATCACGGGCAGACAGGAGAATAAAATTGAATATGTTGCCGAATACTGAATAGAATAATAAAACCTCTTTTTTATAGATATTCCTTATACGAAACTCCTTTTACACTCAAACACAAGCATAAATACATATGTTCACATAATCACATCTGTAAACACATACATGCTATACATTCATAAACGATTACTGAATGTGTACATGATGTAAATTTTGTTGTGGCGGCCTGCCTCTCTGACAAAGATATATAGCTGCCATAAATTACAATCCCCCTCGAGAATCGATAGTTTCCATCTCTGTCACGTCCCCTAAGAGAGGAACAACCTATGCCTTCGATTCCCAAGACTGGGACATTCGACCAGCAAATGCCTCACTGTGAAGGGCACAATACAGTTAACGAACAATGGAGGAATTTCACCTGACATCAAGAACCCATGGGTGAGTCTTGTCTGTCTAATCCTTAGTCAGCATAGCATCGTTTTTTGTCTCCTTGGCATATAGGGATGTGATCAAGGAGGCACTGATGACGTAATAGTGCGCATTTTTTGATGTGTTAAAATATTTTCCGAAAATGACTGACAAAGTTTTTTTTTTTTTTTTTTTTCTGACCTACTAGAGGATATACACAGTATAGACATCTTCTGGGTTCTGGGAGGTTACTGCTGACTTAAGACTCTTATAAACAATACTTGGCCAAGTAAGGTTTCGAAGCATGGTACCGAAGCTGTGCTCGGAAACTGCCCATGTAGACAGAAACGATGAACCATCTACACTTCCTGGGCAGCTATGAGTGAGCTGAATATTTGCATGCTCACCTACGCTTTGATACCATACCTCGACACTGATCCGAACCATTTGCCAAAACCATACCTGTCCACATATCGTGGATAAGAGCCCTTAGCAAGCTCATCAGCTTACACGTTCCCAAGAATGCCAGCATATATATGAAAGCACCTAACAAAAGCTGACTCATTTACCTCTTCTTTCTACTAAAATCCGCCATTCCAATATCTCTAAAATCACTTGGCTGAAAGAGTGAAAATATTTTAAAGACTGAAGAACCTTTCTTGCGTCAGTATATAGTAAATCTATTTCCAATGAGGGTTAAAATTTCCTTTGAGGAATTTAAGATTACGTGCAATTCTTCTGTAAAAGTAGATGAAACAGATGATAATCTCACACTTCTTCCCACATCAGAGAAGCTGACACCACAATCTAACTTTGAGCCATCTGTTAAAACTGCTTCGGAGCTACTATGCTGGGAGGAATGATCTCATTGGACATTTCTGCCTTTGTCGAACTAAATATCCACAGAATCGAATACCCAGCTGGTGTAATCCCCTTCCTTGGCACGTTTAATTGACTGGTTATATATTTTACTCTAAAAGTAAATGGTTGAGGTTGCTTCGGGTGATTTTCATAAAATTGCCAATGCCTTTCATGTCTGTTACAAATGCTGGGTAAGGACTCGGGTAGCCTTAGAAATCTGTACCAGCTCTGAACCAGCATATGTTGGTAATGAATATCTCACGGCATCTCACCTGTGTCTACAAGCATCCTCTCAGTGGGAGATGGTTTAAATTCTCAAATACACAATTTTACTCCTCCATCATAAACTGAATTAAACATGATACGGCTTTATGCTTTTTTAACGTGTTCAATTTATGACTGTAATTTAATTCTGAAAAGTCCAAGGCTTGTATAATCTCAGCATCTCAGATTGGTACAGAACTTTTGGCACATTCATTGCATACAAGCTTTTTGTCCCAATATATTTCAGATGTGGAATCCAAGTCAGCTTGCTATGAAAAACCAACCCAAGAAAACTTGTTTCACATAAGGAATTAAGTGCTGATGTATTAACAGATCTGGATGAGGATGGAATCATCTTATAAGGATAAATGCACGATTACTGTTTTACTAATTGAAGGCCTAAATCCATTCATCTCAGCCTACTTAACTATGTTATCAATGCAGAGCTCAAGGCAGCATTCAGCCACAACCATCCTTGCCACAAAATATATTGAAATGTTGTCAACAAAAAGGGTATAATCAAAGTCTTGAGGAATTATTTTGGATACCCCGTTCATTACTGAGACACTTAGCACACATACTTGTGGCGCTCCTTCTTGGCTGAATGCATCTGACGCTGTTGCTTCAACCTGAACCTGAAATAGAATATTTTTTGAGAAAGTCTTGATAAACAGGCAGATGCCTCTATGGTTACAGTCACAAAGAACACTTATAATGTCATATCTCGATGTTGTATCCTAAACCTTTCTCAAGATTAAAGAGAATAGACATAATGCTGCTTGCTAACAAAAGGTTTACATACTGATGATTCCATTCGAACCAACACATCAGTTGTGGAATGCATACTTCGAAAACCCCACTGAGCAGGTGACAGATATTCACCATGTTCCAAGTACCACATCAAACATGTGTTCACCATTTTTTCCAATACCTTGCACAGACAAGATGTAGGTGGAACGTTATGATAATTCTCTGTCTTGTATGAGTCTTACCCTGGTTTCAAGAATGGCAGTAATTTTAGCATATCCCATAGCGTAGGGAAGATATGTTCTCAAAAACTCTTAGTAAGGCTTAATATGAAAATTCTGATATTTTAGGGGTAGGCTTAATCACTGAATACGTCATATAATCCAGTCTAAGACCTGATTCATTACATTTATTCAAGGCTGATTCAAATTCCATTAGCCTGCTTTGAGCTGGATAGGGTCTGTCATCATTTTTCTTAGCAACATTAGCACATAATTAACAAACTCATTTGCTACTCACCAGGCATCTGCTACTTCATAAGCATTGATCTTGATAACTGGAGGTTGACAAGGAGTAAATTTGCCTGCTAATTTTCCAGCTCTCTTCCAAACTAAAGTCAGTGGTTTATTGAATTTAGTTAAGATGTGAAAAATTGTCTGTTTTCTGTCGTGCTTTTTTAATTTCCATGTGGAAATGACCTTTTGCTTTGCAAAATTCAATACGGTAATACAAAAGAGTATCTCGTAACATTTATGTGAATAGACGAGCGAAAACTTCAAGAACGAAAGAATTCCTCGTCACATTGAAAGTGCATACAAGCTATCGTTAAAGAACACGTTATCACCAAATTTCTTTTTCATTTGAAATGATTTTTTTAAGAAACTGAAGTAATTGAGAGCATTTGAAATCTCCCTTCTGATTTCGCCTCTGTTGCAGATGGAGGAAGTTGGAGACGACATCCCTCCAACTTTCAAATGACAACAATAAAAAGCCCCAAACTTTGGAAAACCTACATTTTCGAGGAAAGGAAAAGTTTTCCTTTCTTCTTCTCTTTGTGGAAGAAGAAGAAGAAGAAGAAGAAGAAGAAGAAGAAGAAGAAGAAGAAGAAGAAGAAGAAGGGGACAGAATATTCTGGGACTTTAATCACGTTACGAACGGGAGACGGAGGAAAAACTCCTTCAATAAAAGAACCTCAATTGTAACAGGAAAAACTATACATGAAAGACTGTGATTGCAGCTGGGATAAAAATTCACGAAAAATCCTGGTTTCAAGATAGAGCAAACTTTGTGATAAAACGTCGTTGAATCTAAAGGACACTGGAAAGTCTTCAATCAGTACAAAGAATATATATATATATATATATATATATATATATATATATATATATATATATAAATACACATGCAAACACAGACATACACACACG
>NC_061092.1:71848681-71916181 GCF_015104395.2 Macrobrachium nipponense
GAACCCATTTGAAATTAGTAGTAGTCATTGGCAAGATCTAAAAGTTACTGAACCCTTGAAAGAACGAGTTACTTTTAAACCGTAAGAGTATACATTTACAAAGTAATGGTAAATGACACGGCATTGGAAAGAGTTGAGTGTTTCTTACTTTAACCAGACCACTGAGCTGATTAACAGCTCTCCTGGGGCTGCCCCGAAGAATTATATTTTTTAACGTGACTAGGAGAAAATTGGTTACTCAGCAAAGGGACCTACAACTCATTATGGGATTCGATCCACATTATATCGAGAAATGAATTTCTAAATGCCAGAAATAAATTCCTCTGGTTCTGCATTGGCAGCAGTAGGGAGCGAACTTGGGCTACCAGACTGATCGGTAGGTATGCAACCCACTCGTCCAGTGAGGAGGAAATTTTACAATTTTCATGAACCATGCTATACTACAACAACAACAAAAGAAAAATAAAAACTGATTCCTTGTTTAAAATTGATTTGAAGGAATCTCTGTTCCAAAACTGACTGCGTGTTACAGTAGAAAAATGTCTTCATCCTTCATTCTGAAGGATGAAGACATTTTTCTATGTCTTCATCCTTCAGAAGGATGAAGACATAGAAAAATGACGAAGAGAAATCCGATGACAGGAGAGCAGCTGGCATGGAAGGGAAACCTAATCACGGTACAACAACATTTCAAGAAACTCAATCACGAAACAATAATAGAAATTTACCTAGCAATACGGTCAAAGTAATTCTTAGACATAATCACATTCAGATATTGAAATTTGAAAAATAAATTTCTGAGAAATATCACCAAATCATGAAAGTCAATTTCTCTTCCATTAGGAACCTTACCTGCAAATAATCTCTTGACGTCAAGAAGGAGAGATGAAGACTATTCTCTCCAATCATGAGGGACACAACGCGAAGGAAAATTGTTGCTCCTTCAGAGATTACACACATTCCTCTCTCTCTCTCTCCCCTTTACTGGCACGCCCCTGGGAGTGAGACCCTGAGACCCCGCAGGGAGATTTTAACGACTGGAAACTGACGTCCCTGGATTCTCTTAACGCTGACTGGGTCGCATCTTGATGGTGCAACGTCAGGCTTATGTGGTCCCCATTAAATGCATTTATGAGCCGCCTCGGACTCTTCTTCTTCGCCTCGTGACCATTTAAGCCCTAACCCCCAAGGTGTGGTTTTCTTCAAGATGAACCTTACTCGTAAATAGTTTCTGAGAATTATATATATATATATAGATATATATATATATATATATATATATATATATATATATATATATATATATATATATACATACATAATAGTATATATATATATATATAAATAAATATATATATATATATATATAATATATAATATATATATATATATATATATATATATATATATAGATATGTACACATATATATATATATATATATATATATTATATATATATATATTATATATATATATATATATATATATATAGGTATATATATTTAAAGATATATATTATATATATATATATAATAATAAATATATATATATATATATATATATATATATATATATATATATATATATATATAGACACGAATAGTAGTTACTTACATTATTCCTTTTAGAAGTGGACAGTCGCTGGATTATTCGGTTGATTTTGTTATGAAACCAAGAAAGGGTTCCATCGCATGTTGCATCGAACCGCGTCTTTTTCGCAATTTCCAGTATTCAAATTGTGCATGTCAGTGCCAGAAAGAATGTTGACTGTCTGCGCCATCGGCCGTCATAGTAATTCCTTAATGACTTCTCTCTTACCCCCGCCCCCTCCGAGAACTGAAAAGAAAGTAATTTAGAAATCATATAAGAGAGTGCAATGAAAAAAGACAACATGGACTGGTGGATGAACAGTTGGAATCAGAATGCCATGAAAGGAAAGGACAAAGAGAAAAAGTGAAGATAAAAGGGAGTGTTGACCATCTGTTGCTGGAAGCCTTTGCTTTCTCTTCTGGTTGCCTCATCATATTGACCACCTTTCGCCAACACTCCACAGAGAATTCCAAACCTCAGGCAATTCACTCTTCCGAGAGATACGGTTAGACTATTATACCAGAATCTAAAATGTTTTTAGGAGATAAAACAGTTCCTAAGGCTAAATTTCTAACTCAAAGACAATGCATTGACTCCTGAATAAACTAACAAAGAAGCAAACTGTGATTCAGTGCCAAAACTAATCATTCTAAAGGGGAAAAGCTACTCCTGAGGTCGACTCCGGAGCCATAAATAAATTTTTGCTCGACGAAAGTGTAGGGCAGCTTGGGGGAAGCCATACTTGTAGTACTCATCGAGATGTTATGGATCCTTAACAGGCGACCAGCTGCTGATTTTAAGACCTGTTGCAACTCCAGGAGTCTTGCAAACTCCCAATCCATCAGTCAACAACAAATGAGGGTCAACAATAATCTGCAAGGATCTGAGTAAGCCATCAGACTTATTTAAAATCCAGAGTTAAGCTGTCTAAAGGACTTCATGGTAAGTTTGATTAAAAAATAATTCAACATTCTTTTTAGAATCATTCCGTATGGTAGTCTGGACAACTCAATGCGGCGCTGAAATCACTGTGTTTTGGCTACTCGCTCAATTGAATAAATATAGCACTGCAGTGGTCCTTCGTCAGAAGACAGCTCTACCTGAAAAACAAAACCCAAATGTATATACATGGAGATTGCTCGGAACTCACACACAACCTTTGCCACTGATGTATATAAGAAAAGAAAGCTTTCCAGAAACTGAAACTAGCCTGCACTAAGCACTTGCCAAAGTGGTGGGTTCGGACCCGGCGTAAATTATATATATATATATATATATATATATATATATATATATATATATATATACTTTCAATGTCAAAAGCTTAGAGAATAAATAACTTATTAATAGAACATCTTATTAATCCCGGTCTCATCAGGATAAAGACCAATCATTATTGGCTTCACCTCCTCCGGGTGATCATTTCGTTTCGCCTACGCGTCTTCCGCCTTCCTTCGCCTTCGCTCC
Organism: Macrobrachium nipponense; assembly: GCF_015104395.2. Taxonomy (NCBI): domain Eukaryota; kingdom Metazoa; phylum Arthropoda; class Malacostraca; order Decapoda; family Palaemonidae; genus Macrobrachium; species Macrobrachium nipponense. The sequence continues at coordinate 71,851,739 of NC_061092.1, forward strand.
CACCTGAGGTTCTCTTTCCTTTTCCCCAAAAGTCCCATTGTCTCGGGTTCTCAGAATACGAGCATCTAATCCACTTAAGCCAAACAAAGGCTGAGCTAAACGCACTCTGCTGATTACCAATGAGATTAATGCCATTAAGCCTCCTCAAAGGTAAGGCATAACACAAAAGCATTATTAATGTTGTTATCCCGCATGATGCTAATCTTAAGTATTCGCCGCTTATTACTTAGTATGTATAACGTTAATTTTTTACCACCACAAGGAAAGAATTTTCTATCATTCGGGGTTTTAAGTTAGGATACTCTTAAGAAAATAATAATAATAATAATAATAATAATAATAATAGTCAAGAAGAAAGTATCACTCATTGATGTCGCAATACCATGGGATACCAGAGTTGAAGAGAAAGAGAGGGGAAAAAATGGATAAGTATCACGATCTGAAAATAGAAATAAGAAGGATATGGGATGTGCCAGTGGAAATCGTACCCATAATCATAGGAGCACTAGGCACGATCCCAAGATCCCTGAAAAGGAATCTAGAAAAACTAGAGGCTGAAGTAGCTCCAGGACTCATGCAGAAGAGTGTGATCCTAGAAACGGCGCACATAGTAAGAAAAGTGATGGACTCCTAAGGAGGCAGTATGCAACCCGGAACCCCACACTATAAATACCACCCAGTCGAATTGGAGGACTGTGATAGAGCAAAAAAAAAATAAAAATAACAACAACAATAATAATAATAATAATAATAATAATAATAATAATAATAATAAGTACAGTAGGATAAAATATTCTTGGTCAACATTCCTTCTTACATATTTCTTTGTGCTTGCTTTTTATTTATTTATATTAATAAGTACCCAAAATATTTTCAATGGATTAAAGCTACCTTTTGAAACCTTCCTCTACAAGGGAAAAATAATAAATGTGTAACTTATTGCTCTCATACATTTTTTTTTTTATCAAGGATAAGTTTTGACAGGAGGCTTGACATGAAGTTTCATGGCGCCTGGACGAAATTGCCACAACTTTCATAGGCTTGATAACATTGCCATTGAAATTTACTCTCACATTATCATCTATGGCTGATATATGTTGTCTTGAACCTATACATATCTGTGTGCGTACATATATAAATATTGCAATACATGTACCATAAAAGTTAAATATTATATATATATATCACATCACCGTGATTCACATATATGCATTAAACTACAAATGTCCTTTAATATCTGATTCGCTTTACCTCGGAATTAATATATTTTCATATTTGTTAACTAAGGGAAATTTTTTCGTTGATAAGAAGTTCGTTGGCTCATGGGCGCGAACCACTGAACCAAGAATTTAGGACGTACAGTGAAGCACTTTTAGCCCCAAGGCTATCAGTTGTTAACTTATACCTCTCGTAATAGCCTTGTGGGTAAAAGCGCTTCACTGTATGTCCGTAATTCTCCGTTACGTGGCTCGCGCCAATGAGTCGACGAATTTCTTATCAACTAAAAAATTCCCCTTCGATTAACATATATGAAAATATAGTAATTCTGAGGTAGAGCGAATTAGTTATTAAAGGATATTTGTAGCGTAATATATGTATATATATATATATATATATATATATATATATATATATATATGTAAAACTGGAAATACCTTCTTAAGTTCTTTACTTGCTAGCACTGTCTCCCGCCTCAATTAGACTAGTAAAAATGTATCATATATTCACCGCAATTGTTTCTTCACTATTCAACCTAATGATTAGAAAGACGATCACGAAACAAGGAAGGGAGATCCTGCGCATCCTTTGTCATGATCCTCCTTTCTACGCAAACAGAAATTTCACTGAGGAAGAATAAAAAGATAATAGTAACAAAGCGCCGGAGTTTCTTCGGCACAATCGAGTTTTCTGTCTGGTGGTGGCCTCAGCCACGGCCCATAAATCTCTTAGCAGCGGCCCATGAAACTCAGCCACGGTCCGGTGGTGGCCTATATTGTTTGTACCTATAATGTTGCCATAAGCACGATTTTGGCTAACTTTAACCTTGAATAATATAAAAACTACTAAGGCTTAGAGGCCTGCCATTTGGTATGTTTGATGATTATGATTTGGGTGATTAACACAAATATTTGCATCCCTCCAGCTTGAGTAGATTGTAAGATCTGAGGGCGCACGGACAAAGCAAAGCCGGCACAATAGTTTTCCTCTACAGAAAACTAAAACGAATGCAGCGAAGGAAAGCTAGACGTTATTTGGCGTCCTGAGGAGGTCCTTGCAAGGTAGCTGATGTTTCTTGCACAGGCTCCAGTGGAGGGCTTTAGCCACTGAATCATGCCTCTTTTTGTACTGGTTCTGTGCGAGGTCCTCCAAGTTCAAAACTGGTTAAAATAATTCCCTCAACGAAAGTTTAGTTTTCTCCTTCAGACCAACGTTTTGAAAGTCTAAATCAGTTAGAATGGCTTGGGTAAAAATAATCCTTGAATTATGTATATTTCAATTCGTGACTTTGCAATTCAGTTAGTTTAACTATTATTAATTTTGAAGTGTCATCTGCAGAACCTGTCATTATTATTATTTTTCTATGATTACTTTTAATACTGGTATTTTTTCATTATTATTGTGGTTCTAATTAGTATAAAGTTTGCTACTTTCAAATTTCTGGACCTGACTTCTGCACCCACCTAAGGTGCATGACTGGAATCTAATTATAAGCAATCTGTTCACTAATCATTATAATTTTCAATGTTTTTTAACCACCATTCTCAATATTATTATTGTTATTACCATTATAATGAATACTATCCTTTATTCTTCTTCAGCAATTGTGTGGATATTACCAATCTATCATTATTTATCATGTTATCTCATGTTTCTAGATTGTTATTGTCTATACTTTGTATATTCCATGTATATGGCCTTGGGCTGAAATTATATCAAAGTCCTCCGATTCGACTGGGTGGTATTTATAGTGTGGGGTTCCGGGTTGCATCCTGCCTCCTTAGGAGTCCATCACTTTTCTTACTATGTGCTCCGTTTCTAGGATCACACTCTTCTGCATGAGTTCTGGAGCTACTTCGGCCTCTAGTTTTTCCAGGTTCCTTTTCAGAGATCTTGGGATCGTGCCTAGTGTTATTATTATTATTAATTTTCACTTGGAAAAACATCTGTCACGGGATAATAATCTCATAAAAACTCCCAGAGCCTCAGAGCTGCATCAGCGTCAGCAGTTTCAACAAACCCTCATTCCTTGACGCCTTCCATAAAAGGCCGAGAGAGAGAGGCAGCATCAGCGCCAGCATCACTTCCAGGCCTCTTCACCCCTAGAAGACCATTAGCTCCCCAATTTCCTCGCTTCCTGGGTGTGGAGAACCTTTCTCTTTTAAACGTCACTGAGCTCTATTCAAGCACGTTCTCTCAGCTTTCTTAATTTAAGCTAAGAAAAAGGGGGCGCTAAGGCGCCGAATAATTGGGGATCGTTCTTTGATAGCCAGCTCTCCTTTCATCTCTGTCCATTCCTGAAAAGAAGCCGTAGCGCTCATTATGGCGTCATTATAAGCGTTCTTTTAAGTCTCTTCATTCATTAGTTCTCCTTACTAAACATGTTGGTTTATAAAAGATAATCGAACTTCCGTTTCTTGTGTCTCTCTCACACAAGTCGAGAGGAGCACAGAATTCGGGAAAAGACGCCAACTTGGAACTTAGGTCTAGGGGCCACAAAGTTCGGCTGTACACTAAGGAACTCAGCCGTGAGAAATGTTTGCCTTTTGCACAAATATCAATCCAGTTATAACTTTCACCGTGGAAAACGTCAGGGTTCCAAAGTTATCAAACGCATTCACAAGTAACTTTTTTGAAATCCTTTCAAATGAAACTAGGAAAACCTCCAAAACTGCTTCTTGAATATCAGAATAAAATCCACTCTTATAAAGTAAACTAAACCTGGCGTATCTTTAGTCGATTTCAAAACCCTTGACGAAGCTGAAACCTATGGGAAATGTTTTTCTAGCATTTCATAACAATGAACTGATGCTTCGCATGTATCACACAACATCGGATCTAGTACGGTTCGTCCCGTTAAAGAACTCAGTCAGCCTATAAAAGCTGTTCCATACTTAGGAACTTTGCTAGCTGGAATATTCGGTCATTAAAAAGTCTGCTTTAATTCGCAATGCTTATGCGTATAACCCCAAGTGCAAATACACTGACCGAGAGGCAGAGATGTGGGAAATGTCAGTACATCAACAAGACTTGGAAACTGGAAAGCCTGGATGGATCAACTGAGAGAGAGAGAGAGAGAGAGAGAGAGAGAGAGAGAGAGAGAGTTGCTCATTCGAAACGAATCTAAACTGTTTTTTTTTTTTCATCTGTCCACCCGCCTGTGGTGTTTGCGTATGGTATCACTGCGTCCCGGGCTTTAGATAGTTAGGCTATGTTTTAGTTTTAGGTAAATAAAAAGATATCTGGGTGTACATTTGCAACTGAAAAGTGTTTTAAGAATTCACTGTATGCGAATTACACCGTTAATATTCGAAATAGGATATTGTTATTATTGTTGAATGTAAGCATCTAAAGCCCGGGACGCAGTGTTACCATACGCAAACACCACAGGCGGGTGGACAGATGAAAAAAAACAAAAAACAGAGTATAGTTAGGCTCTAAAAAGAAAAGAAAGTCAAGGGAAAATAAAACTCAAAAGTAATCTCACGTGAAACTGAGAGTGAAAAGTAAAATCTCGCTTGAGCCCAAGTCACACAGAGAGAGAGAGAGAGAGAGAGAGAGAGAGAGAGAGAGAGAGAGAAATTATCATGATAGACTCGGAGCCGCAAAACCCTTCTCTGTTTAACCGCAGTCACTTCACGTGATGACAACCCACTGCAGAGCAGCCGTTTTGTACTTTTTTGTTTTCTTTCTCTCTCTGTGCCAAAGCTTGTAAGAAGTTTGGTGGCAAAACGTCAATGCTTTATCAACAGCCGAATCGTTTGTCATGAATGAATCGCTTCATTCAAGCGTATCTGATGCCTAAAAGATGGAAAAGCCAGGAATGTTAAAATAAAAAGGGCTCCACTATTATGATATCATGTCTACTTAGGGGGGAGGGGGCGGAGTGGAGTTCGCGTGAAGCCTTGCGTCTGAAAAGGTAGGCCGGAGGAGGACGCTGTTTGTTCTATCATATTCACGCTCCAGAGACAGAGAGCTCTTGTGTAAATCGTCATCACAGACTTCATTCTCTCAAAATAATATATATATATATATATATATATATATATATATATATATATATATATATATATATATATGCTTAAAAAATCACAGTAGATGCAAGTGACTTCATTAAATAAGCGACTACCACGGGAAAATGGTAGGCCTATCATTTTCTGTGGCATTCGCTATATATATATATATATATATATATATATATATATATATATATATATATATATATATTAGTGCAGGAACGTACACTTGAATGGGTCTGAGAAAGAATGAATCGGTTAATTAATTAAAAGAGTAAAGTAAGGGAACAACACCCGCGCCATAAAACATGCCATGTTCAGGTAAGAGGGACAGCGAGTGTCTTTTGAACAAGGCGAGTGCTCTCAACATGGGATTAATTGATTGATTATGTCTATTAAAACTGGCGCCACAGTGTTACCATGGGAAGATGTGCATACCCAATCAGTAAAGAAACAGACAATGTAATATAAGTGAAAAATGCCCTGAAGAAATCGAGTTTACTGTACATCGTATAATCAAGACCACTGAAAATAGATCTATCTTTCGGTGGTCTCGGTCTAAAGGCGGCCATACACGTACGCGACTGGCACGGGGTTTGTCCTGCCGGGATTAGCGCTCCAGTCCGCTTGGGTATTGCCCATACAAGCAGAGGACTTGCTCTACGCATATTTTGACAGGGCAGAGTTAATATACAGTGGCCGTGCTCCTTTCAGTCCTGTAGTGTCCTGATACAGTGAGTGTTTTTAAATCATGGCACCAAGTAAAAGGAAGATAAGTGCAATAATGATAATAGCACTTCCGCCAGACGAAAGCGAGCATGCAATATGAAAGAAAAATTGTAAAGTATCGGTAAAACCACATGGCTAAGAAAGAGAGGTTTTACCATTAGACTTAAATAAAAGAATGAAAGGAAAATAACCCGGAAGATTATGGAAATTATTTAAGAATGACTGATGATGTCAGGGGTGTTCCTAATTTTGATTGCTGCTTCAGGTACAGTAATCGGGTAACGGAATCCATTCATATCGTTTAAGAGGACCTCTGAATATACAATATGCTTTTCAGCTTTTTCATTTTATTTAACCTACCCAAAGGTTTACCTGCATTTCAGAATGTTTCTCTCACTCTCTCTCTCTTTCTCTGAAGGTGATATGAAATGTATCATTCTTAAGCGTACTTTACTTCGTATAACAGGAATCTATGTTAACTCTGGAGATGAATGAATTTGAATATCGATAAAAGGTGTGAAATGGATCACTATGGACATATTTCCTCTCAAATGTTTTACTAGTAAAATTCACAGTCGTTTAAGAATGTTTAATGTTTTTATCGCCACGTTTATCCTTTAAAATGTTTTACAAATTAATTGTAAAACTAATTGATATTAGTCAAAAGATACCATGAAAGGCTGGCAACTTTGGCTTTCACAAAAGCTGTTTGCATCTTGATCTATTGTTTTACATAATTCCAGTAATTGCTCATAAGCTGCTTGTCTTTTTACTTAATTGGAATAATCCGAACTTCGTATTTTCCACAAGCACGGAAGTGCTCTGTAAAGGTCCAAAAAACCACGAATGAAATCGTGAGATAAATACTTGACTGACTGCGACATCCTATCACAACAGCTGCAGTACTGACCCGACTCCCACCGACAGTTACTGTTACAGTGTTGCCAGATGGGTTAGCCTAAAAATCCCCCAAAATTATGATTAAAAAATCCCCAAAACAACCCAAATATTCCCATTTCCACAAATATATTTTCTTCTGATCCTGTAGGCCTTACTGATATAGAAATGACTCACTATGCTTCATATAAGTGCAAGCAAACTAATTGCAACAATAAAAATGTTTACTCACCTATGTTTGTTCTTCATAGATGGAGTTTATTTTTCTTCATAGAATTTATTTTTCTAGGAATCCAAATGACACCCAGAAAGGCTTATATAATATATCATTATTTACGATTCTAATTTACTTTTCGTGATGAAAATGGCAACAGGTTTGTTCATAGTGAAAACTAATGAATACATAATAACTCACAATACGGAAATATTTTCATTAGGTTCTTTATAAAAATCAAAATGGTTCATTCACTTATTATACATGATGAATTTGCATCGATGCATTACAAAAAGGAAAATAAACCATCCTTAATGGTCACACTGAATTTATGATTCCAATTGAATAATAAAAACAAAAACCATTCCGAGCCGCTATCGTCTTCATATATGTCTGCATTCATCTTCTTAAGTAGATCATTTTTCACACAAAAACTGGAACAAATCTCATTCTTCATATAGCGTTTTGAACGTAATAAACCTATCAATGTTTTTGTTGATAACCTGTTTCTCTGCTTAGTTTTCATGTTATTATTAACTGCGGAGAATATCCTTTCAGCCGGAGCACTTGAGTGAGGGAGGCAGAGCATCATACATGATACAAAACGCGATAAAAGAGGAAACATACAGTTGCCATCTCCGGACTTCACTTCTGCTACAGTCTGCCAAAAGGTTTCTATGTTAGCATTGGGAGGAACGTCAAAGTCAGTATTTCTTAGAATTCTCCAATCGGCATCTGTTTCATTCAATTGATTTGGCTTAATAATACCGGAAATAAACTAGCCAATGGCGCAATGGAAGGGACACTTTTCTTCCTAACACAATCTGGATCTAAACATGAACCTCCTTGAGGACAGGGCTCTGAAAGGGAAATCTAATTGATATTTGGGTAACACTCTCCATCAGGAGATTCAGACAACGCTGCTGAATTATGCGAAGATTTTGCTGTGACAAACCATGAGTAGTGTTTTTTATTGCAGACGAGACTTTGCCTCCTAAATATATATATATCTTGGAGAGGTACAAAGTATCTAGGATCTTTATATTCAACACAGTTAACAGGAGTCATACTAAGATAACTATCCTTCATATAGCAATCCATAAGAGTCCTACATACAGTTGACACTGCTCTGTATAATGAATGAATTTGGGGTCTTTCAGATTGCATCCGTTTGTTAAGGTCATTGAATAAAGGCAATACAAATTCAAGGAATTGTAGATACAACTTATTAGCAGGATCATTCAGCTTTTCCAAAACACTTTCTCCTGCCAAGACTTTGTCAATAACAACTGAATTAGTGAAATAAAGTTTCAATGCATCATATTGTTCTAGTAAACGACTTACTACCATTTCAAGAGAAAGCCAGTGAGTTGGCTGGGATGTAATAGTTTATGAGGGTTAACTTTTACAAAATCCTGGAGCTCCTTCCATTCTGACAAACGCTTTGGACTTTGGACATGAAGTAATTGTAAACGTCTCTGGCTAGCTGCTCAACTGCTTTAGGAAGAGTATTGCAGGCATAGGATGCAAACAAATGAAATGAGTGAAAGATACATTTGAACACATACAAAATTGGTATATCTTTTTTCAAACGAGATGACAATGAATTATGAGTACCCACCATTGCATTGGCACCATCAGAAGCGAAGCCAATCATATTTTCCATGTAAGGAATGTCTTCATCTGTTAATGATTTTACAACAGAATCATACAAACTTTGAGCACTTCCATCTGCAACCGGTACCAAATCGTAAAATGCATCTGCTGCTTTGTCATTGATTATAACACGTGCGATAATACACAAGTGCTTATAGTACAGCCCTTGTCCGTTGATTCATCAACAGTTAATGAGAACTGGCCACATTTCATCATCTCAACTAACTCATCCTTAGCTGTTTTTCCTATGACGTTCTTAATAACAGCTGTTGTTTTTGTTTTACTACATCCAATCCCTTTAGCAATTTCCGAGTCTTTGCACACAGATCTAATTAATCCTGGAAGGTGTGTCATAATATTCATGGGTAAATTATGCTCAACAACAAATAAAGCGTCCAGCGCTAAAACCCACACTCACCACATTTTTAAAAAATTGAGAAAAAGGCCTTTAAATTTTGTTAATTTAAAAAGGCCATAACTCTTTTATTTTTCAAGATATTTTCTTCAGGTTTGAATTTCTGTAATGTTTAGGACCCCAAAAATATGATGTTATATATAAACAAAAAATTGGACTGTGCACAATTTGATTGTATGATTGATTGTACAATTGATGAGCAAAATTAATGCTGTTATTTACAAAAGTACAGATCATACAATGCAAAATTGAACCATATTCTCATCATCAAAATATGCACTCACTTACACCATTCGAAAGAGGAAACGAAGGGGATTCCAGATGTACGATAAAATGTATTTCTCAAATTTGTGGCGAGTGCGGGTTTTAGCACTGGACGCCTCATTAATGCACTTAGCTTAATTTCTCCTTCTTTAACATCTCTATCTTTTGACACCTGTCCACTAATGGAAGGCATTGGCAGAAGAGTAGTAAGCTGTTTAGAAACACCCGAGACATTTTTCTTGTGCTTTGAATAACCTGAATGTTTTTCTAATTTAGAATTTTTTGCATTTAGTTCACAGTCACAAGCATTACAATATGCTCTATTTTTACTTTTTTTTACTGGGATTAAGCCAACCTTTGAATAAAGGAAGAGATTCCCAGCTCTGTGAATACTTTTGTGTATACTTCATTTTCTTTGAAGCTCTAGGGGGAGTCTTCGGATCATCAGGATCATCCATGGCTATGCTTACTTCAACCCCACTGCTGAAATTATAGATAACAAGAGCCTATAACATTTAGAATATATGCATACGTGGCATACAGGGTGACCAGATTTTAAAAACTAAATTATGGGACATTAAATGCTGTATGCACAATATATCACAGGCATGGCGGATACGTGGATATGGAATGCAAGTCAAATGCTATGAATACAGGACGTCTGGTCACCCCGGTGTCATATATATTCGAACATAAGCACATACACCGACACACACACATATGATTTACACAGTTTATCAAACATTGGAGGAAATCCACACACCGCAGTGAAAGCTGAACGAAATCTAAATATAAATCACTATGACACATTTAAAAACAAGCGCAACTTTCGTGTAACTGTCTCTGCCGCGGGTATTGGACGGACGTTGTAGAGAACAATTAAATCGCATTACCTGTATTGATCATGTTTCAATATAGTAAAAATTGGTTCTCGCGTGAATTTTGTTGCGCAAATATGTTGTGTAGGAATATTTTACAGTATACTGTGATATTTGTAATGATATTCCGTCCTTTTGCATGCGTCTATATACTTTATTCCCTTTTATACGATAGTTACGGGATTTTCTCATTTTCTAGTCAAAAATCCCCAAATTTGTACAGAATATCCCCATATCCCCATCAGACACCCAAAATCCCCAAATCTAGGGATAAATCCCCACATCTGGCAACGCTAGCTCCCACGACGAAATAGGTATCGTACGTGTTGAAACTTTGCCTCAGTCCTTCCCAACACCCGAGCGCGAGTCGCGACGCGCCAGTCAAGCTGTATGAGTCGCTGCCCATGATGATACTCTCAGCCAGCCGTGTGGTCTGTCCTGTAGCGTTGCCAGACGCACGATCAAGGATAAATTTAACTTTAAATATAATCAAAACTAGTGAGGCTAGAGGGCTGCAATTTGGTATGGTTGATGACTGGGGGATGGACGATCAACTTATCAATTTGCAGCCTCTTCTGCCTCTCAGGAGTTTTGAAGATCTGAGGGTGGACTGAAAAATGTGCGGACGGATGGACAAAGCCATCTCTTAGTTATTTACAGAAGACTTGAAGTCAAATCAAGTAAAGTGGATGTTGATGAGAAAATAACTGTAAATTGAGCACGAAAAACGGTATACAGCAACACAGCAATACCAGCACAGAAATATGAAGAGAATGAGAAACCAAAGATTGTAAGAGGAAATTAGTAATTTAAAGGAAGGAAGATCAGTAGAATACCGACACATACAGAAAAGGAAATGCCTTTAGTTCAGAGAAAATGAAAGCACAAGAAAGTAGACAAAGAGGAAACGCCCACTAGAAATGCTATAGAAGGAAGGACGCAACGGAGACACCAACTTAAGACAAACAAACAAACCAACTGGGGAAACGAGATCCTCACAAAGACTAAAATGCTCTCCGCCCCGCCGACACGAGCAGGCAAACAAAATTAAAAGCCTCCCTGGATCCGTGTCCCAAGTTCCTCTAACAATACACTTGGTCGTTCTCTGGTTCACAACCCTCCCAGTGGCATGGGAGGGCACTTGGTCACGTGCCGCGCCCTATTTATATCAATAATAGAACATTGTTTCCTTTTTATAAATCATTATTAGTAGCAAACGTTTACTTAGTTAATGATTATTTCAACAACAATTGCTACTACTATAATAACTTTATTTCCAATTAACACTGGTTATTCTACAGTGCACATTAAATACATACAAGTATAATAATAACACATCAGCATTAAAATTCATGGTAAGTGAATACTAATGTAACAGGCTTTTCTTCAACTCTAAAGTGATTTAGATTTTGTAGAGAAAATTATTAACAGGATAATAACTAGCAATGAAATCATGGTGAGCGTTGATGTCACAAGTTTATTTACATGTGTCCCAGTAGATGATGTATTACAATTTCTAAATGTTGAATTGATAAATACAGTTTTACTTTACCAAATGGAATAATTATAAGATTAATAAGACTTTTTATAGTTGGCACATGTTTTATATTTAATGAGAGCTACTATCGTCAGAAATTTGGTATGCAAATGGGTAGTTGCCTATCCCCGGTTCTATCTAATATATATATGGAATTTTTCGAAAGCAGCATTGCCAATGCTATTTTACCAGATAACCTTTACTGGTTTAGATATGTAGATGACTCATTTGCAGTATGGGACAATCATCACAATAATTCAAAACAGAGGATTGCTTTAATTTATATGTGTTATGCGATTGCAGTGGTATAAGGCGCCTTTGTCGAGATGCTACCTTCGCCATGGGGTTGCAAACTAAGCAATATTGTCCTTTCGCTAAGATCATATTTTAATTGTTAGATGAATTGTTTTAACAGATATTTGTGTGTTTGGAAACCTTCGAACTGGTTGTAAATAATTTTAAATAGGTTGTTACAGTAACTGACTTTCCTGTATTTCAATGACCACTTTTATCTAACTGCTTATTTTTATTTTTCTGTTTCTTATACCTTAATTTGAATGTACTGTAAACTTTGTGCGCTAGTTAATAAACAGCCCTCGTAAAGGACCAGTGGAGGCTGAAACTGTTGAGCTAATAGGAATTTCAGCTTTTCTTCTATATATATATAATATATATATATATATATCTAAAAATATATACATCACACCTGTGTTGAAAATCCTAAGTCCCGCCCCATGAAAGATTTCTAGGTACGCCACCGAAGCCACCCCTATAAATTCATTTGAAGATATATTGTGGACAGACTCAAGTGAGTACACAACATTCCAACTTCGTTGATTGGGTTAACTGCTGGGAAGAGTTTGACTCGTGAGTTCAGTCATTAGTCAGTTGGGTCAGTTAGTAATTAGTTAGTGTAGAGATCCAGAAGGATGAAGTCACATAGTGGAGCCTCTGTCTTTCCCGTGTGTTTCACATCTAATAAATTCCAAAATAAACTCATCAAAATGTAAACGGCAAATATTAAGTACACAGTATGTGCGTAAGGATACCTACATACATGTGTACGCGTGAAGCCTCTTCATACCAGATATTTTCTGGATCTCTCTCTCTTGCTGTCCAACCTCTCCCATTCCATCTTATAACTGTCTTAAGGGCTGATTGGTCGAAAGTGTTCCAGTGCTTCCTTGGCAGCCGCCGAAAATTTAATAAATCTTGAAAGACACTTAATGTCAGAAGCTCAATATCTTTATATTTACATTTTCGAGACATCACTAAGAGGAGGAATGATGTCTGGAAACTCTATAGGAAAATAGACTTCTTCGAATTTGCGGTTTTCTTAATAAAAGGTTCTTTAGCTGAGTTCCAAAGAGTGAGTGTGGAACAACAATCGATGATTATTGGGACGGAGGTGGGGGTGGGGGCGAGGTTAACTAATGAGGCAATAAAAGAAAAAGAATGAGCAGACCTTCTTGTTCGAAGCTCCATTCTTCAGATACACAAATCTCTGTACTGAGGTAAGCGATACTTGAAAATAAACACGAACACGAAAGCAGTACAGAAACCTTAACAGGGTAAAGACCACAAAACGCTAAAATCCCAAAGTTAGGTGAAATATGAATGTTTTAACAACCTTATAAAATTCAGCTGTGTAACATAACCAACAGCTGTATATTTCAGTGTCCATGCATATTAAAATATTGTCTGCATTCTCTGTATGTATTTATTCAAAATACAACAAACATTTACTGTAAGCTCTAGAAAAAATAGAGCCATTTGTATTGCCTGCAAAGAATATCTATTGTTTTCGCGCTCGGCTACCAATCCGGTGGTCCGAAGTTCGATTCTCGGCTCGGCCAACGGGAATCAGAGGAATTTATTTCTGGTGATAGAAATTCATTTCTCGATATGATAGTGGTTCGGATCCCACAATAAACTGTAGGTCCCGTTGCTAGGTGACCAATTGGTTCCTAGCCACGTAAAAAAATATCTAATCCTTCGGGGCAGCCCAAGGAGAGCTGTTAATCAGCTCAGTGGTCTGGTTAAACTAAGATATACTTTCAAGGGGAAAAAAAAGGTGATTCAGTCGTATACCGAACCGTTAGCATATAATTGAAAGAAATTTACTGAGAGCGATTCAGTAGCGACCATTTTGAAAACGTATAGGCATTTTTTTCTTACCAACTGTTGCAAAATGTATTTGTTCCTACAAGGTATCCTTTTACTCCCCTTAAAAAACAGAAGAGAAAAACTTTGAATCTGGTACACCGCTCTCATCATTTCCGGCGTAGTGCTACTCCCTCAGTGGGCTAATCCGCATTGTTGTCCCAAAAGGGATCATCCACAACAAGAACAACGTAGCCTGAGTGAGCAATTGCAGACCAGCTCTACCGAGACCCAACTGACAGTGCTGTGTTACAGGCGAGTAATATAACCCCGTTCCAGCCATTTCAGAGAGGGAATGGCGAACGTCTTCAGGAAGAACGTCGATATGGTCTTGTGGTTCAGAAATCATCAATTTATTAGCATCCCGCAATGCAAACCAGATTTACTTCTGTGCGGAACTGCGGCTGCGTTTGAGGGAGTGTAGATTGTTAAAAGTTAAACTTTTGTGATAAATGAAGGCCCATTTAGCGAGTGACGCCAAAAAATATTCATAGCAGTCGCCCACCCAATCCGCAACTACTTGGTGAGAGGTGGACGTCTGTGAAAGACAATTCTGTGCCAAAATCGGCTTCTTTGTATGAACAGCAAAATCATTAAGAACACATGAACCACCAACTCTTAAATATACTGAATATTAAGTACTTCCATTCTTACACCATTTCGCAACATGGAAGATATAAAGTATATATATATATATATATATTATATATATATATATATATATATATATATATATATATATACATACATAATTTATCACAATACCGTGATTCATATACCGTTAAGCTACAAATGTCTTTTAAATATCCAATTCGTTCTGCCTCCGAATTTATATATTTTCATATATATTAACCGAAGGGGAATTTTATAGTTGATAATAAGTTCGTCGTCTCGTGGGATCGAAGAACTCAGGACTGCAGTGACGCCTTAAACGACACGAGACGACGAACTTATTATATATATATATATATATATATATATATATATATATATATATATATATATATATACACATATATATTATACATAATCTTATATATTATATATCATATATATATATATAATACAGATATATAATATATAGATATATATATAAATATATAAGATAATATATATACTATATATTACATACATATATATATATATATATATGATATATATATATATTATATAATATAGATTAAATAATTATATATATATATATGTATATATATAATCAAGGAAAGTACCTAGTGGATATTCTTAACCCACTGCTTGGTACGGTCTCTGAAGCTAATATAATGAATAACGTGGACCAAATAAATAATCAGTTAAAAGATTAATAGTGATTCGAGGTTTGTGATTTTTGATGTGGTATCACTACTGCCAAACGCACTTATAGTCTATCTGCTGGAATTTTTATCGGAATTATTAGAAAATGCACAGCTGGAAATCCCATTTTCCGAGAATTCTTGATTGAATTGATTAAATTATTTTGTAAAAGAAGGCAAATTCATGTGGAAATTTTACTCACAAATCTTGGTATGGCGACAGGGAATACTCCATCCCTAGTGTTAAGTAATGTGTATGGAAGTTCTCAAAATGAAAAAGTTAAACAAAATCATTCGACGCAATGAATTATGGTTCAGACGTAATGGCGATGAAATTAGTATGTGGCCAAGGAAAGAAAATGGAAATAACTTTCTTAACAAGTTAAATCAATTAGTAATTTCAAATAAATTCAATATAGAAATGGAAGAGGATTGTTGCCTACCCTTTTTAGACTGCCTGGTACACAGATTTAGTAATGTATTCAAGTAGTTTTTGCAGAAAACTTATTAATATATTTGCTTATGTACAATTTTTTTCTGGTCAAGGCCATAAGCTTAGGAAATTTACGTATATGTAGCCCTGAACATATTGATGGTAAAATCGATAAAAGTAGGAATCTTTGGCACGAAATTGAAATATCCTGATTCTGTATTGGACGATGCATCAGAAGCGACAGACAAGACTCAGTTTTAAAACGAAAACGAACCTTACGACGTCATAATATCCTTCTAGTCCTACTATATAATAACACAATATGAAAGATATCCCTGTCCTTAAGAATTTCGGTGACAATGTCGCATTTAAGAGCAATAAGACAATGATATGTGTACTTAATAAAGAACTCTCCCGACAGTGCTAAAAGGTGCGTATATAGAATTCTATTTGAGTCTTGTGAAAACTGGTAAATCACTGGAAAAGAGAGTAGAGCATCACAAGAAATGTGTAAGTTATGCACAAGTGAGCAAACTCTGGCGATACACAGGTAAGGAATTATTATTGAATCCAGTTTTATAAAAGGGGGTTATGGCCATAACAGGAATACCAGTCAAGACGTTCAATGGAAATCTATGAAAAAAGGATGCGCATATTTGAAGACAAGTACGGCATCACTAGCACCGTTGACTTTTTTGCCCTTTTCCCTTGACACCAATGGATATTTAACCTGAAACGGTCTGTATGTTCATCGGGTACTGTCCCTTGAGTATATATTGTGATTTCCACCACTTGCTAATAAGCATGCCCACCAATCTCTGACAACTGTCAGGTGTAGATTCGTAGTCTCGAACGGTTGTGTATGTTCGTGTAGTATTCACATTTGCTAGGAAATTAAGTTCAAAAATGGTCTGGACCCACGCTCTCTCTCTCTCTCTCTCTCTCTCTCTCTATATATATACATATAATATATATATATATGATATATATATATATATATATATCTATACATACATATATATATATATATATATATATATATATATATATAAAATAGATGTAAAAAGGAAGAATTTACAAATTCATCATGTTTAACTTCCCATGGAGACAGAGTCCGAGCGACAACCTGGAGAAAGCTGATAAATCATTTCTGGGATGGTGTGACACTAAGATGCTTACTTAAGCAGGTCAATGTTCGTTCTGTGGGTATGTGAGTTCGTGAGGGCTTGTTCAAGGTGCCTTTGAAAACTGGCTGTGACCAGTTAATTGGGGCGTTGGCGAAGTGTGTGAATTCATCTGTACGTGTACGAACTATGTTCATTCATAACGGCATGGTTTAGCCAAGAATGAGGGAGACGGCTGCCTTGGGGAGAAAGAGCCTGGATGGCTCTATAATGTATTTTTGTTTAAGTGATTTTCCAAGCTGTAATGGGTAAGTGTTATCATACTTTAGCCAAAGGGATGGCTTGTTTTGATATCTTGTAAAGATGTTCCATTTCATTTAATCTTTTGGCTTTGTTTTTACAATTGTGTCTGTGCTCACTAGTGTGTTCTCCTGTCTTTTAAACAGGCGGTTCTAGTGAGGGGACCGAGTGTCCTAGTGAGGGAACTATAATATTTAAGAGAAGAGATAATTGGTGTGACTAATTACTGATTAAGACATTTAAATACCGGGGGTTATCTGAGTTAGTTGTCTGTGAGACTTGAACAATTATCATTCCATTAATTATCTTGTAAGAACTAGAATTATTCAACTAATACTTTGCTTTGAATAAAACGTGTATATTTTTTTGTAACTCCGACTCTAATTTAATGACCTGATGGAATGGGGAGAGAGAGAGAGAGAGAGAGAGAGAGAGAGAGAGAGAGAGAGAGAGAGAGCTTTTGCCAGTGATCGCTTTGAGAGAGAGAGAGAGAGAGAGAGAGAGAGAGAGAGAGAGAGAGAGAAGAGACTGAGGGTTACCAGTTCGCCTAACGCTCTGGCTTAACGCATACCAATGTTAAATAGTGGGGGGGGGGGGGGGGCGACGCCCTTCGCTGGTGATATATATATACACGTATACATAATGGTTAGCCCAGTCACTGCCAGTAGGGAGAAAATCGCTCTTATGCAGTTTCCTTTTGAGACAAACAAATGCGATCACATACGCAGTTCCAGAAGTCAGCTGGGCGAAGCCACTTGGTAGCGGTATTAAAACGCCCAATACTGCTAAAAAGAACTGAACTTATTAAGACAACTTCATCAGCGATGGAGCAGCATCATTAGGAGTTCCTCCTAAATGGCTGAAAACAATAACGCGATGAGACAGTTTCTCACTACGAAGACATTCACTTAGGCTGATTACTTTGCTGTTTCTCGCACCGCATCTACACACAAATAATAATAATAATAATAGTAATAGAGAGAGAGAGAGAGAGAGAGAGAGAGAGCGGGTACGTGGGGATGGGGGGCGGGGTATAGTCTTCAAATGATCGGACATTGTGAAACCACAGGATTTTCTAAGTTCATGGTACTTGGTAAATAACACAAATATTCCGCACACTTAAGAAACTGCCCTTTAAATGAAGCGAGCAAAAAACGGACCAATTAGAGAACAAATATTAACTTTAATATTTCTCAAGAATTCTCGGTCAAAATTATTTCCCCACTGAATGACTTTAAGGATACGTTTATACTCGGAAACTTTAGGAGACCATGATAGACATCACTCTGCATTCTTGATGTTTGAATAAATGTATTATGAATTTCAAAATTACTTTGGCTCTCTAAATCGATTTATGACCTCCATATAGATCTCTTCAATATCTTGTATATCCTTGCATTTTACAACCTCAGCATGGGTATGTCAGTACTCAATATAAAACTTCAATGTCGTCAGAATAATCTGATTCACTGAATTCGTATCTGTCCTGGTTTGTTCTATAACCATTTCATAGAGAAGAAACTGTCCTTCATTTCACAGTTGTGTTTCACCACATTAGCAGGATGTACAGTGACTCATAAGGTGTGAATCCTTTTCACTTAGAAATTAGATTTTTATTATTTATTAAAAAAACATTTGTCACCCTTAGTCATTTTTACAATGACTTTGATAGATGTTTGTGATGATCAGGGAACAGATATTGTTAGTGATCATGAACTCAGCATTGCAAAACTAAGACTTAAGCTAAATGTCAACCGGAAATCCTTGGAAAACCTGAATGACACCTGATACATCTCTCTCTCTCTCTCTCTCTCTCTCTCTCTCTCTCTCTCTCTCTCCTCCCAAACCCACTCTAATCTCACTCTCTCTCCCTTTCATGCTTCACCTACATTGCCCAGCATTTTTTACATTTTATATTTCATTACATCCTACTCCCCATTCCTATGGTGGCTGAACTTGGACTTGAAGGGCACTGGGAGTGTCTCTCTTCGTCCTACGGGCGGGTCCCAGCTAGATTGGTCCGTGTAACCCAGAGCATATTTTATGAAAGGAAAATAGATAAATCAAGCCACAATTGAATACAGTACCACGACCTGAATTGTGAGGAATGCAAATCTGACAAAACAAACAACAATCTTGAAAATGAATATCAAAATGAAGCATCATAAACATATACGGAAAGAAAAATTCTTGGTGTTGGCAGAGAGATTCCAATTCACCGGAGAGCATTTTGGTAGACTATGTTCTTTGTTTTTCCCTCCGGTGACAAAACGAACAGGCGTTCCGGAGAGCCCACTCTTGAGCACGCCACATAAAGCTGCCCGTGAGAAAAGCAAGGTTGCTCCAAGTTGATGCCAGCCACTCAGAGAGACTGTCCCTGGGCTTTATTGATAGTCATGGCAAAAGCCAACCTGACTGGGAACTGAAGGCACTTGAAACTGAAATGGAAAAGAAAGAAAAGAGGAAGCTCCTTTCTCTGACTCTCTTTCTATCTCCAACCATCACTGTCTCTTTCACTCTTCTCACTAATACCAACTCTCTGTCTCTCTGTCTCCATACAACCGCTCTTATCTGTCTGTCTGTCTCTCTCCCCTCTCTCACTTTTTCCATCTTTCTCCTACCTAACACCCCCTCAACTCTCTCTCTCTCTCGTCTCTCTCTCTCTCATCTCTCCTCTCTCTCTCTCTCTCTTCCTTTTCCCCTCTCGCTCCTTTCTTCTTTACTCTTACTCTTTCTCCCTCTCTCTCTATTTTCCTCTCCCTCTCGTTCCTTTCTCTATTTTCTTTCTCTCTCAACAATCACTGTCTCTTACTTCTTCTCAGTAATACCAATTCTGTCTGTCTGTGTGTCTTTTTTCCTCTTTCTTCTCCCTAGCACCCTGTCTAATCTCTCTCACTTTCTCTCCCTCTCATTTTCTCTCTCTGTCAACGAACCCCCTTCTAAAACCACTTTCTTTGATGCCATTGATGTTTTCCTATAGATTCTTTTCCAAATAATAAGTCATATGTATACAGATGAGGTAGCTAAGATCTAAGTGCATAGCCAGCCCCGTTTCACGGGCAGAACAGCTCTGTTTCAGGGAATCCCCTTCTCACCCTTCGGAGGGGTGAGGGGGGAAAGTAGAAATTTTGGGAGCCCGGGCTCCCGAACGTAGGTCCTCGACCTTCCCGGGGTGGAAACCCATCTCCGTTCCGAATCTCAGTCCCGTCAGACCGGCATCCCGGGCGCCCATACCAATCATTACATACATATATGCTACATACATACATACACATATTGCCAAATATATATATATATATATATATATATATATATATATATATATATATATATATATATATATATATTTCCTATAGTGATTTTACAGATTATTTTCATAATCATGAAAATAATCAATAACCAGCGTATGGAAATTCTTAAATGAACCTCCCGGGGCTTTGCTTTCCTCGCGTGCCCAGTAATAGAAAGGGAAAGCTCTTCTCACTAAAACTTTTCTCAGTAAAGAAACTGTTTGAACGAATTGGAAAGAAGTTAAAAAAAATCTGATGTACAAAATTAAGGACATGAAATGAAAAAAAAAAATTGGAATACAAAGCGCTTCAAAAAGGAAAAAAAAAAAAAAGAAAGAAACTACAACATTCCAAATAAACAAAAGGTGGAGGCATTGCAGAAGAGAAAATGAAAGACAATGTAAAATTTTAATATGACCAAATCATGAAAATAGGAAAGAAGAAAACTAGAGAGAGAAGATAAAATTCAAACAAGTAACCAGAAACGTAAGGTCATGTCTTGTGACAATATCATATCTATTATCATGGTGATGAAATGCCTCAAGAGTTTACTTGACACCAGCGTTTCGTGCAAGAGTTAGTCTTTTGGCCGATTCGTTTTCACTGACGCAATTTAATTCAATAAAATAAAACAAAATATAATTTATGTAGCTCATTTTCATTTACCTGCTCTGTACAAACTAGACTAGCTATAGTTCCAGTTTTCACACTGACTATAATTCGCCTCTTCAGGTTTGTATTTCCAACAGCGTTTAGTGCAAACTGTCGGCTCAATGAAAACTCCGAAACTCAAATTCCTGAGATGCAGACTAGTATTGCACAAACCCTGATTTGTTTTGCCATAGCCCTAGGTTAGGTTAAGTTAGGCTTGGTTACGTAAGGTGAGTTCAAGTGTTCGTTAAGTAATTCGGGTGTGGGGAAACTTAATGAGATTATTTTCAAGAAGAATCTAGGCTTAGTTTTTAAGATAGGTCGTCATGCTCTTTCAGTGGAGGTCCAGTACTCGGTTACAGTTCGGGAATATGTTTCCGGAACATCACGCTGTCTGACTGTGGTGTTACGGTGATGTAATGAAACTTCGGAAGAGAACACTTCTGAAGATAAATGCTTTACAGTAAAATATTTCGGGTTTTGTTGTAGAATGTAACAATTCAGGGAATCAGTTGATAGCAACGTCGCCTTTTACGGCAGAATTAACAAGAAAAAGAATGGAAAAATAAATTCCACAATAGTATATATGTAGTACACTGCTAACTACAGGTAGCTATCACCAGCTTGACGAAAGCTACCTTTATTTAGCAATGTACTACATCTAGATCACTGTGAACTTTATTTTTCCATTTAAAGATCAAGAGAAAGTGATGATACCAAATAAGAAAAAGATTCTTGTGCTTAAACTAACATCTTCTAGTGCTCTAGTCTTTTAACCACATTCTATCCACTTTTTTTAAATTCTCTATTAGCAGTACTCGTTTCCAGACATCCTATCTATGTCCCCGTCTAAAAAGATGAAGGAAATGTCTCGACTACTCTTGCACGAAAGGTCGTTTGACTGTTTACTAAGTGCCGAGCGTGATGGCGGAAACAGCCTTTAGAGAATAATGCACAAGAGTACGCAATGTGAACTTTTGCGTGCATGAGCCAGAAAATGCTAATTTTGAGTAACACTTTTGGGCTACACATCCCACTCATATCTACGCTAATAAAGTGTAACGCCGCCTTTAGAATGGAGGGTAAAGAAATACAGTTGGAAAGCAATTGGAAAGCATACCTCCGACAACGTCCAAAATAATACTTCCACTCGGCAGAAACCCAACAACGCCTCCGAATTCTTGTATTCGCTC
This sequence comes from Macrobrachium nipponense, assembly GCF_015104395.2. Taxonomy (NCBI): domain Eukaryota; kingdom Metazoa; phylum Arthropoda; class Malacostraca; order Decapoda; family Palaemonidae; genus Macrobrachium; species Macrobrachium nipponense. Next base: position 71,874,027 of record NC_061092.1, read on the forward strand.
TTCGCTCCTCACCAACCGCAACCTCCTCCTCCCTCTCTACTAACCAACCTTCCTATTCCTCCCTCCCCTCCCACCAGCCACGACCGACCCCTTTACCTCTCGCCCCACAGCAACCACCACCTGTTCCTCTTTTCGATCCCACCTAAGCGCTTCCTATTTCCAGAGTCCCAGACTCCTTCAGAGGCGATAAATCAGCTTCTCTTGGGGTCTTTCCCAGGACCACTTTCCCGCCACCTGCACCTGCCTCAGCACAACGCTCCCCGGAAGACAAAGAAACAGACAACGGCTGAGATTCTCCCTCTTCGCGAGTTTCTTTTCTAATAATCCCTCTCCTCCTCCTCCTCCTCCTCCTCCTCCTCCTCCCTCCTCCTCCTCCTCTTCCAGCAGCAGCAGTTCATCCTGAGCTTTCCAGCTAAGAGCTCCGTGAGGGGACGCAGGAATGGTGAGAGAACCGACCTGTTGGGTAAATTGAATGCTAGGTGCACTGGAGGAAGAGAAAGTCTGGCTGTGGGTAAGAATGACTTTCCAGGCAGTCCTCCAGCAATCTGTAATCACCATATTGAATTACCTATTTGGTCACAGTGATTGGCCTCTGACCTAGACCTGGCATATCATATAAAGCCTTCTGGTCAGCCCTATGAAGAGCTGATAGTGAGCTCAGTAATCTGGTTAAACTGTTTTAATAATAAACAATGTACAGAAAACTCGATTGCGCCGAAGAACTCATTGCGAAGTCGCCATATATACTTGTTTTATATAAGAGGGGAAAAAAAAAAAAAAAAAAAAAAAAAAAAAAAAAAAAAAAAAAAAAAAAAAAAAAAAAAAAAAAAAAAAAAAAAAAAAAAAAAAAAAAAAAAAAAAAAAAAAAAAAAAAAAAAAAAAAAAACCAGAAGAATAAAATCTAAGCCAAGGGACACGATTGCTCTTTCTTTGCCTGGTCCTTTTAGAGGAAAAGTTGACCTGTTCTTGCGCCTGCGTGAAAGTTTAATCAGCTGTTTTTCCTAGACCTGGGAAATAACACTACTTATAGATGTGTTGCGTACAAAAGGTGATGACTTTTTCTACTCTGTTTGTTTTCGCTCAGTTATTCCTCAGCAGAAAAACTTGACACCCCTGCAAAGAAAATACAAAGGAAATGCCATCATGTCTGTCACTTTCAATTATTCTTCAACAAAATTATCCTTACAAACAATCACATAAGCAGAGAGAGAGAGAGAGAGAGAGAGAGAGAGAGAGAGAGAGAGAGAAATCTATGAGATTTCATCGTGGAATAAAATTCAATCTCCAACCAACGAGACGTTGTTTTTGTTAAGCTGAATGATGATGATAAAGATTTGGGGTCTGTCTCGTCTTGGCTTTGACAAACGAGCGGAGACAACAACCACCGCCTCTCATTAGACGGGAGGGGAAGAAGCAGCACTGTTGCAAGGGGGAAAGGGGGGGAGGAGAGCTGTCATAAGGGGCGGAGCCGACGTAATTATCCGTTCGCAAGATTCCAAACAACCTTCAAATCCAACATAATGAATTTGATATTAGGTGGACCCAGGATCTACCTAAACTTGGAGTTTATTAACATTGGGGAAATTTATAGGATTTTAAAGAATGTGAGAGAATCAAACTGTTAAATAGGAGTTTTCAGTGGATTCTTAAAAAAAAAAAAAGAAAAATGGGAATTTGAACTAAAATTAGGCAAGTGAATGCTTGATAGATGTTGACGAATGTGAAATCTTTACGAAATGGAATATGGAATATGAAACTCAAGAGATGAGCAAGAACCTGAGAGCTTAAGAAATTTTCATAAGTATATACAAGACATCAGGGCCGGATTGAAGGGTTGAAGGCCCCCCTAACCCCCCTCCCCACATGGATATGAATAATAGAACACTGTTTCCTTTCAATAAATCATTATTATTAGCAAAAATTGGCTTAGTTGATGATTATTTCAACAACAATAACAACAACAACAGACAACAAAAGCAACAACAGTAACTACTACTGTGTGTATATAGTATGTGTGCACACATAAATATTGATATATATGTACCGTATGTGTGTCTATGTGACATATGATAATCCTAAGTACCCCCAATGAAAGATATCTAGATCCGCCATTGCAAGACATAACATTAATCAAGAAAATAAACGTGTCAAAAATACCACGGAATTTGAACAATGAAAAATAGAACGTGTTAAACATAACAGATCTTAACTTAAGGACATAAAGGCTAAAGAATAATAGAATAATAATAATAAACTATGGAAACTCAAGACGCTTCACGGAAGAGAAAGTTCTGAAAATCGGAATACCTTGAACAGTGGCGAGAGACAGAAGGAGGTTGAGTATCCACAATGAAACACTGAATAATTCACGACTGAAAACGAACAAAAAATACCACCCAATCAGTGACTGTAAACTACACCAAACCAAGACGAAGGAGGATGAAGCTCCTGATAAACAAAAAACAAAGCAGAGAGATTTTATTTCCCCTCTCCTGCCATTGGCCCAAAAGTGACCACGTCTACCCCATCGGGTGTCTTCTCATTGTCTGGCCCTAACGAGTGCCACTGAGAAAAAAGAATGCGCCGGAAGAATGCCGGGAGACAACGCTCCTTCGCCGGGATTTCACAACAAACAAAAGAGCTTTTCTTCGCTCGGTTTTTGCCTTGGCTGACATGGCGGCGGTGGGAGGGAGGCGACGAGAACAGGGAAAGGAAAGGAAAGGAAAGGATCGAGGAGCGCTGAGGAAATAAAGGCAGGAGCTCTTCCGGTTAGAATATCTCCATGAAAAGTGTAAAATCACCACTGTAAAATCGGTACAATTCAAAAAAATAAAAATGGGTATTTTCATACAAATCAGGGCAAGTTGTTATTTTAACTAGAGTCAAGGATAATTTCAGATGAATAACTCCAAACCCGGAAACTTGCAAAAACATTCGCGCCCCCCCAAAAAAAACAATGTCATACATAAGCATTTAAATTCCTGTTGTCATGTGGAAGTCTGAAGTGTTTTCAGACAAATATCGAACTTTTAGTCGCAGATGTTGATTCACATATTTTCACCCAACATTGAGCGGCATGTATGAAGAAGGATATTGTCCAGGCCTCGTTTGTAGCAGAAAAACTGGAACTTTGGATAAAAAGTAATACAATATTTCTACGTAATTGAGAACTGGAACTTTGACCAGGTTTGTAGAAGTAGATGAAGAATCACCCAAAACCTTCTTCTCTCTTGCTAAGAAAGAATCCGCACCATATTTACATCTTTATGTCTGGTTAATAAGAAGTAAGAGAGGGAAGGAAGATCAGAATTTGTCAACACAAATGTCACGAAGAATCCAGTTGCGTCAAAGAAATATATTCATTAATGATAGCGCGTGTACCCATTGGATGAATCCGAAAGTAGTGCGATAGAGAAGAACTGAGCTTTGCCGTCCTAAGAATTTCGGTTTCTAAAGGAGAGTCTGAGGTATACTTGACATTTTCTTAATGTGCAAGTGGCCACTTGACAAGATTAACAGTGAAAAAAAATATTTGCTTTATTGATTACATTGCTATACTTTCCTTCACAACCTTTATGGGGCCACGTATAGGGAGCACATTTGCTTCGTCCAGAACAGTGGTTCCCAAACTATCTTACCTGACGCCCCCTTTTTGCTTCCAGTAGACCCGTGCGCACCCACTCCCTCTTTTGCTCATGTGAAATGAATCTTGCATTTATTTATTTCTTAGCATTGTTCAGGAAAACAGATTTCTGTTTGTATTAGATTTTAATAATGAAAGCCACTCAAACCAATATTAGTACATTCCGGAGAAATTTTCCTAAGTAACTAAAACCGAAACATTTGGTTCAAAGGGAGCGAAAAAAAAAAAATTGAAATTAGCAAATTGACAAAATTGACTTGCAATTTTAAGAATAGATAATTTGAAAACATGGCATATAATATTTGGAAAGACTCATGGGACTAGAAATTCTAGGATTTTTGAGCAGATGACTTCACGCCCCCCTTGTATCCTCCTCACGCCCCCTAGGGCGGCGAGCCCCTTAGTTTGGGAACCACTGTTCTAGAACAAGTGACAGTTTATTATCATCCTCAGTGTTTGTCACTTCCAAATAATAGAAAAGCCTCTATTACCAAACAGAGATGGGTCTGGCTGCCTTCGAAAGAAAGGCAAACTTACGACAACCAAGAAAAGTTACATGTCCCATCAGTATTACGTCAAGCAGAGTGATGTGAGGTAAAAAGTTGTGCTCCATTGGAAGCCTTAAGGTAAAGAATCTAAGAGGAATAAGCCTGTCCTCCAACAAAATCAACAAATCAGACAATTCCAAAAAAAAAAAAAAGAGGATAAAGTCAAACCGCTTACAGAAAAAGCCAGCTTGTTTAATTAAGCGAGAAAAGAGTCTTATGTAAAAAAAAAAATGAAAATAAGACCCTCGACAAGCATAAATGAATCTTATCGAGACACAAAAACATCCACCATAACCTGAAAACTGAAGTCAGCTATGAAGAAATAAAAAGAAGAGTTAAAAATGTCCGAGTTTTTGTCTGTTATTCTGCTCGACTAATTAACCCAAAGATTTCTTTTTCTTTTCTAAAACATGAAGTCGTTAAGACAAATGAGCACTCGGGCCTTTCACTTTACCAAATGAATCCTGGGAAGGAAATAAAACAATGTAGCTTGCAGAGAGACTCGACTTTTGTTACTTTATTGAATTCATGTGAGTTAATGAATTCGCAATAGCCCTCTGACTGAATTAACTTGAATATGTATGATCGAATTACTCTTTCGTTTATTGAATTCTTTTGGCTATGCATGTTCTGCACCGTGATTTGATTTAATCAATTTTTTTTTTTATTTCAGCGGTGATACTTGTACTAAGTTGATTGATTACGAGAGATGTGTATTTCTGGTGATAGAAGTTCACTCTCGACGTGGTTCGGAAGTCACGTAAAGCCGTTGGTCCCGTTGCTGAATAACCACTGGTTCCATGCAACGTAAAAGCACCATACAAACAAACGATTGCGATATTATATATAGAAAAAATTTTACCATTTGCAGTCATTTAATTCATGTACATTACCAGCCATCTGTTGGTGCTCTGCCCTTTACCAATTTCAGTGATTTGTGTACCTTTAAAATATCGTCCATCACACAGTTCATTTGCATCTGAACGCTCGAGCTAACGAATTTCTGTAGCTTTATTTTCCTCTTTACCAGGCACCCGTGGGAAATGATAAAAACATTATAGAAAACGGTAATGTTCATTGGATCTATCTTCCATCCTGAAATTATCGGAAAAAAAGTGTAAATAATAAAAATAATATTCCTAAGCTGAATGCCTGATGTGGTCGAATGTGTCATCTTTCCCTATTCTTCAAAGAGAGAGAGAGAGAGAGAGAGAGAGAGAGAGAGAGAGAGAGAGGACCAAGTAGATAGACGGATCCCCAAGGTCCTTTCCTTGGTATAACTTTGATCTCCAGGGAGTACTGATGATTCTTCAGTACCATAATAAAAAGTCGTATAGTCCTTGCTGTAGTTCAAGCATCTTGTTGTGCATTACTACCTCACCATTTTGAAACATATTCATTATTGAAATTCTCCCGGGAAGCAAGAAAAATTGGAAATAGTTCTGTGGAAGACGAATTAGTTGTTAAAAATGACATACTTCTTGGGAACAAGCCGGCCATCTTCGTATTGCGTGATTCGCTGATGATAGTTTTAGTTTTGTAGTACCTGTACTGCCAAGTCTCGACCTTTCTTCGTGTTTCCGTTTTCCATTTACTTCCATTAGGGCCAATTCTCATTTTTTAAACCGTAACTTCGGCCCTTAGGAAGAGCAGGGCGGGATGTGACAAACTAGGCTATTATTTTATTTACAAGTCTTACAATTTGGATAAGAGCTTACGTGATATAGATAAAGGTATTATGTGTTATATGCAAGTGGATGGGAATTTTGTCATTGCAAATGGTAATAGGCAATGTGACAGACTAACATTATGAAATACAGAAGGACAGTATGAGATAGGTTTGGGCATGAGGAGAGACACAAGGACTTTATGAAACAAAGGAAGGAATGGTTATTTCATGATAGGTAAGCGATTGTATGACTGAAATGGGTTACATGGTGTAGAGTATGGCATTAAGTTATAGATGCAGGAATTCAGGGATAAGTAAGAGCATTGCACTAAGCTTTAGAAAAGGCCATTGTATGATAGTGTGAATGAGGTGAAAGCGAAAGTGCAGGTCAGAGGCTAACTGGTTTACTCATCCAAAATTCACAAAGGTCAATAATGGCTCATGCGAGCCGCAAAGTATTCCCGTCCTCTGGACAGGCTGAGGAAAGGGATTAACTTTGGGCATCTGTGTCTCTTCACAGATGCAGAATGACAGATGCATAGACATAAAGTATTTGAATAGCTGGCGGAATGATGTACTTAATTATATCAATTCATAAGGGGTGATATTTCTGAAATAGTGATACCCAAGGGTTTTCGGAGGTTGTTATCTTGGACTAATTGTTCTAGGGGGTCACTATCTTTATGATATTTTGTTTCTTCCCAGAAAGTGATCTAGGGAAAATTAAAGTGACTTCCTTTTTACTTTTTTTACTGCAATTTTTTTTTTCACTTGGATTCCTGTATCCAGCACATAAATACCTTACTCAGTGGTGCACTTGACCTTACCTATTCTGCAAAACTCTGCTTCATAAACCAGTGCCCATCACTTTAGCATAATGGCCTTCTTGATCACTTAATGCCCTCTGTGTAAACCAGCACCTTCATTTATCCTGTAGTGGCCTTCTCCACAACATAAGTTGGAGATATTTACATAATACATGATCACGTGGTGTGCACATGGCCGTTCTCGTGCGGAGTTCTTCAGTTAGACCTACCATGTTGGTTTGCCACGTGGGGGCTACAATAGAAAGCGGCAGTTATTTTTAGACGTATTGGCATTTGGTTATGTGACAGAGAAAGTCATTAATTGTTACGTTAGAAAATTTATATTACAGGTAAATTAATTGAGATAGGCAAGAGCATTTTGATATATGTCATAAGGGTGATTATGTGATGTATCGAGCGGTTTGTGATAAATAAAGTTAGTATTCCTTAGATAAGCCATGAGGTGACAGATACAGCTGTAATGTAATAGATGATGACATTGATATAGATAAAGGTATTATTGAGTGAGGACCCTGTTATAAAGATATCGTAATTTAAGGATGGTATTTAGCGCTGGAGAGGGCCATTACATGTTTGACAATATTGTGAATCTGATAAGGGAATCATGCTAGGTAACAGATAAGTACATTATGTGAGAAATGAGGTCATTTATATATGTTATAAGATAGAGCATGATGAGATAGATAAAGGCATTAGATTATGATGGTATCTTGAGACCGTTGGTGTCAACGTGTGACAGATGAAAGCAATATGTCATCGTTAAGGCATTATGTTGTGGAGAAAAAATATATCTTAATTTAACCAACCCACTGAGCTGATTAACAGCTCTTCTAGGGTTGGCCCGATGGATTAGATTTTTTTTACGTGGATAGGAACCAATTGGTTACTTAGCAACGCAAACTACAGCTGACTGTGGGGTCCGAATCACATTATATCGAGAAATGAATTGCTAATCACGAGAAATAAATTCCTCTGGTTCTGCACTGGCAGTAACAGGTAGCGAACTCGGGCTACAAAATTGATAGGCGAGTACGCAACCCACTCATCCAAGGAAGGACACTACGGGATAAAAAAAAGGTGTTGGTTTACGAAGACGACATTAAGTGACCAAGATGGCCATCATGCTAAAGAGATGGACACTGGTTAATGAGCAGAGCTGCGCAGAATAGGTAAGGTCAGCTGCACCACTGAGGAGGGTATTTACTATGTGCTGGATACAGGAATCCAGGTTAAAAAAAATCACAGGAACAAAAAGTAAAAAGTAAGTCACATGAATCTTCCCTAGAGAGTGACCCCGAAGGGTTTTAGCCCGGTATGCATCTACCTTTGAGGCGTCTTTAGTACAAGGCCACTGGAGATTACCGTAGAAACACAAACAAATGGCTGTAAATAACATACAGATAGTGACCCTTCAAGAACCATTAGTCCAAGCTAACGACCTCCGAAAACCCTAGGGGATCACTATCTCAGAAATATCCAAAGTATTTTTTGTGTTATTACTTTAACTGCTTTAAGTGGCACGATCAGTTGATGTGACTTTTGTCCTATAACTTTTTCCTACCCAAATTACTGTTTTTTTTTCCTGACTTTATTACAGGGCAGCACGTTACAGAAAAGGGCACATTTATATAACAGATGAGGCACTAAATCAAAGAGGGCATTTATATGATCGAGGAAATCATGTATGTACTAGACGATGTCAGTAAGTCATAGATAACCCATTTCATTGTCCTCTGTTTCTACGCATCAAAACAGTTCTCAAACGATCTCGATTATGACCTATGCATGACGGGGATCGATCTTTTGCAATTACTAAAAACAAGAACACTAACATTTACTACTTTCCCCTGTGTCCCTGTGGTTTTTTTCAATCTCTCTCTCTCTCTCTCTCGGTCCCCCCTCTCATCTCTCTCTCTCTCTCTCTCTGCCATGACCGCACCACATCAAAATGTGTCCCATTTTACAGAGGCTATTTTTTTTATTGTATAACCTAATCATAATCTACTTCTGAATTGTACATTTTAACCAATTTGTTCACTCGGATATACTTGTTAACTGAGTATCAATTTACGAAAAATACAATAGAGAGAGAGAGAGAGAGAGAGAGAGAGAGAGAAGAGATCACCTATACACCATTGTAGCCCATTTAATCTCAATCGTGCAATTTCGTTCTCTGTTATCAGTAAACAAAATACCGACCGGACTAAAAACAGAACTGGAATAACAATCAAATCTCACTTTATTTGAAGAAAAAAAAAAAAAGCGGGACTGTAATGCATGTGATATGAGGACAGGGAAGGGGATGGTGCCTACTGCAACAGTTAACCAGTGGAAACTAGAGAGAGAGAGAGAGAGAGAGAGAGAGAGAGAGAGAGAGAGAGAGAGAGAGAAGTCGGCTTTCTAAATTCGTAAAATAAATCATTCATAGCTCGTGATGAAGAACCATTTGTGATCACTCACAACCGAATGGCAGTGTGTCACACAATGCATATATACAGTCCTTAGACTTCATGTTAGCTCTTGAAAGATTGAACTACTTCTTGAGTTAGAATTCACAGTGGAGACTTCGCAGTCCCACGACTTACAGTCTTGAATGAAACACAGCGAGTTGCAACGGGACACGAATGAGAACTTGGAAAGAACAGCAAGGTCATGGGAGACTCAGTAGTGTTTAAACGACTTATTGTGCTGATTCATTTCCAAATGCTCGATGATATTACTATATTAAAAGAAGGGATTTACGAATGAAACTGAAACTTTAATGTCAATATCGTCACTGAAAAGACAGCTAGTCATGAGCAGCCGCGCAAGCCATGTGCACTTCAAGTGCTATCAATAAAAACTGTACAGGTTTCGAAGTACATCATAACTTTGTTAAAGGGAGAATTATTCCCGTAAAAAACTATTTTTATTATAAGAAAGCAATGTCCTAGGTTGTAGTGGGGTGATATAGGGCTACCTTATTACTGTGAAAAAGTCAAAACAGTGAAGAATGGTCAATGAAAATGAAGAACGGTAAAGAAAAACACCGAAATACGGTAAAACAATAGTGAAGCATTTTAGAAAATGATGAAAAATGGTAAAAAGCGGTCTAAAACAGAGACTGAGAAGTTTCCTCAGTGATAATGGCGGTGATAGATGGTGATAGATACAGTGATAGGTGGGGGAAAGCAGTGAAAAAAAGGGAAAAACACAGTTAAAACAGTAAAAAAAATAGTAAAAGATGGGAGAAACTGTGACAAGTAGTGAAAAATAGTCAACAAGAGTAAAAAACTAAAAAAAATTGTGAAAATTGGTCAAAATTAGTGAAAATCGGTCTAAACCAGTTTACCAATTCCATAAAAATGAGTAAATGATACTTAGACCTACGCTAACACTTTTAAGTAGTATTGACATCTATTACGGTGCGAAATGACTAAAGTCGACATCCAGCACAAGATGGAAAAAGTTCTAGAAGGAGAATCGTATAGCAGCTAACTATGCCAGTCCTACTGTGGCACCGTCGGGGATTTCTGCTTACGATGACCTGAGCTAGTTAACAGTCATCTTCTCCTCGCACCTCACAGAGCCCTCGCAAGTGCCTCAACGGCGTGGTTGGTATGGTATTAGCGTCCCACCTCGGTGGACGCAGGTTCGATTCTCGGGGATTCCATTGAGGAGTGAGAGATGTGTATTTCTGGTGATAGAAGTTCACTCTCGACGTGGTTCGGAAGTCACGTAAAGCCGTTGGTCCCGTTGCTGAATAACCACTGGTTCCATGCAACGTAAAAGCACCATACAAACAAACAAACAAACAGATAATTTCAGTTAAATTCGATTGTGCCTCTCTTAAGCAAGGTCATGTATATAGTTTAAGGAGAAAAATGTTGTGGGTCACAATCAACATGTGAGTCTTGCATTCCCATCCCAAAACCAGGAGGGAAACGAAGGAATAAAAGCTTTTGAAGCCCAATTTTTCCAAGACGGATATATGATTATATATATATATATATATATATATATATATATATATATATATATATATAGATATAACATATATATATACACACACACATAGTACTGGTAATCTTCTTAGGCACGAAGATATGGTAATTCAGTTGTATTCCACATAGGAAAATGAAAATGGTATATCTCAGAAAATGCTCAACACTTTCGTCCTCCATTAGACCTTTTCTTTTTCTGTTGTTAGAATCATCTCTGGGTATTGTTTACCAACACTCCTCTCCTTGCACAGACGAGAAGCAGAGCTAGAATGTCTCGGCACTTGAAGCTTTCGATGACATACAGTGTCATCTTTGACTGAGTACAGCCCGATACAAAATAACGAATTTCCGGTCGGAGGCAGAGCGCCTGCTGTATTTTCCATCTGGAAGATGTTTAGTGACAAATGTCAACCTCTGCCACCAAAGGCCCTTCAACCCGTTTTCTTTGAATTTTAAGATACGGCGAATATCAGATATATTGAACAATGGTCTCCTTCAATCGCGTCTCGTGACCTTTTCTGCCGATAAGAGCGTTCCAGGAGGGAGAGGAGGCCAGGAAATGGTGAGGAAGAAGGCGAAGATAGGGGACTCACGAGGTGTAGAATGAGGGAAGGAGGAGGAGAGGGTGATAATGAGAAAAGAAAGATGATGGGAGTGAGTTACGAGAAGTTACAAGGATTAGAATTCCTCAAAGACTTATTAGTCCATCCAAGGAGACATCGTGAGCTCACTTATCTCTAGGAGCAGGTTTTACTGATCACTCACAGTGTCCTAATGATTTTGTTTAGCTTTCTTTTAAACTCTTCCACACTGTTCCTGTTCACAACGTCTGGTGGCAGTTTATTCTATGTCACATATCTTGTATGTGAAGAAGTACCCACAATGGGATGTGTTATATCTCTTCAGTTCTAGTTTCCGTCCATTATTTCTTGTCTGGTTTTCGTTTAATGTGAAGAGGTTACTGTCTACTTTTGTTAGGCATGTCTCTATTAGTTGTCCTCGAAATCGTCGTGTTTCTAATCCATACATGTTAAGGCTCTCTAGGCGTCTTCGGTAACCTAGAATTTGCCTGAAGGATGGAATTAACTTTGTGGCTCTTGCTTGTACCCCTTCTAGTCTATTTATGTCCTTTCTTAGTGTTGGGAACTAAAACTACTGCATATTCAAGATATGGTGTAACTATTGCTGTGTAGAGGTGCAGCACCGTTTCTTTGTTTCTGTATTTGAACTGTCTCTTTATGTAGCCCACTATACTCTGTTTTTTTCCATCTGTCCACCCGCCTGTGGTGGTCGCGCATGGTAACACTGCGTCCCGGGCTTTTAATTAGTTACGCTATGTGTAAGTTTTAGGTAAATAAAAGGATATCTGGGCGTACATTTGCAACTGAAAAGTGTTTTAGTAATTTACTCTTTGCGAATTACACCGTTAATATTCGAAATAGGATATTATTTAAAGCCCGGGACGCAGTGTTACCATGCGCAAACACCAAAGGCGGATGGACAGATGGAAAAAAAAACAGATTATAGTTTCTGTGCCAGGAAGGGGAAAGGAAATATGTGGGCAAGAGGAAGTTTATATGAAGAGAAAAATGTCAAAGGCAAACACTGAAAAGGATAGATGATAAAGAACACGAATTTGGCTCGAAGCCGCAAAAAACTAACAATAGAATTATTGTAAAAATAATCGAGTACTAGGAAGGATAAAGAGGAAAAGAAGAAGAAACAGTGACGGCCAATGATTTAAATGTGATGCAGTTATTTAAAGCATAGCGTTCTGAAGAAGCTTCTCAAGAGTTCTCAAAGAAAAATTGAGACTTTTTCTTCCGCAAAAACCCTCCGTCCAAGAACACCAGTCATCTAGGCGAGTGTCAGCACTCAATAGGGCGATACATACTGGACAAAATCGAGTTGTAAAGGGGAAGTTTGATGAGTGATAAATGCCTTAACGATGTCAACGGTTATCAAAATCCATTTAACTATGGTAGGGGAACTAAATGTTTTAATAGCCTTGCTATAATACTTTGCTAGATATTACGGCCTGGGGGAGACCCTTTCCTGAGATACCTCTCTCTCTCTCTCTCTCTCTCTCTCTCTCTCTCTCTCTCTCTCTCTCTCTCTCAGGGATTCATTTTCCGGTGACGGTTTTCACGGCTCTAATTTCTTTCATAATTACAATGCTCGTTCAAGGTGCACAAATCCCTGACGTAGAAAAGGACTCCATCTGAATCATGTCCTTCAGGTTCAGGAGCGTCACAGGAAGGAATCGAAGAAAGGAGTCCAAACAGGACAAGGTAATCCAAATGAGAACATTTACAGTTGTCAGCAAAAACTAAAATAATTAGCGTTCAGAACATTTATAAACTGGCGCATAACCTACGAACTTGAAAATAATGCTTTTAGTGTGATTGTAAACATGTGGAATGATCTAACGCACGTTTATAAACATTCTAGGAGACAACATTTATGTTGGCCCTGTTTTGAGTTTTTCAAAGGTTTGTGGGTTTTATAAAAATGTCTTGTAATTTGATATAGAGAAGTGTTTTTCTTATCTTATTTATGGCAGTTTCTAAATCGGTTAAAAATCAGATCTCTCGATTTCCCCATTTTAAACATTGATCTATTGAGAATCTATTTTAAGTTCATTATTTATAGAACTTTCATTAAACTCATTAAATTCATTGACATCTCAGCGCTGAATGACTCTATGGGTCCCAGTGCTTGGCTTTATGCCTAAATCACATATTCCATTCCATAAACAAAAGAAAGTGCAGTAGATAGTGTACACGCTACAATCTTACGTCTTGTACAATCTGGAATGCACATGGAATGTTCATCTTGCTCCCAGATACTTTGTCTTGGGGTTGTAAGGATTGTAGGGGCATTGGGTGGTTGGGGGTTGTGGGGGGGGGGGGGGGTGGCGCCAGTTGTGGTGAATAAGGATAAGCATCCTCGGAATAGCCAGTCATCCGTGATCCAGCGACGTCATCCGGAAAGTGGTAGAGCGGAAGTGCCTCGGGATTCGTTCATTCTGGAACATAAACATACAAAAGTGGGAGAAAGGCGACCTTTCCACAGCTCCTGCCGCTGACACATTCCAAACTGGAGCGAGAGAAAGGAAGAGGAGAAGAAGAAGAGAAGATGAAACAAGAAATGAGAGGAGATCGAAGACATTCAAAAGTGAATACATAGAAAGGAAAGGGAGAGCACGACAGTGAGAGAGAGAACGGTGGATGAAAAATGGGATGAACAATCTATCGAGCTACGAGAGAATCATTCACCATATTTGAAGAAGGAATCATTAAAATGAAAGCCTTGATGGTCGGGTCAAATGTATAACTGCAGACACTGGCCGTGATAATAATGCTCGGATACCAAGACTTAGAATTAATGCGAGAATTTCAAATGGTTCTAGCTCTATCGAAATCTACATACTCGCCTACCATGAGCACGATATCCAAAAGGCCAAAGTGGTGTCAAAATTCCGTCTAAATAACAGTCTGAATCTCTCCACTCCGTGGAATCCCAGGGCCAACTCGAAACGATAGCTTTGCCCTCCCATCCTCAGAGGGAATAGTATTATTATACTGAACATTTGCACATTTTTGTTTGAATGACGATCCCACAACATCTCCTGCTGTTAGCTTTATTATGAAACATAAGATGTGGCAGATTTTCCTCTTGACCAAGCCAAGAAATCTTAAGAGAGAGAGAGAGAGAGAGAGAGAGAGAGAGCTTATATTCACAATATAATTCATACTGTCTTTTCCATTTGAGTCCCTCTGTCGTGCCATTTGCCTAAAACCTTATATGTTACACATTCCTTATTGTCAGCCATACTTTCCACATGACTAAGCCATCTCAGAAAAATCTAATAACAACATTCTGCTACCTTCTTCGTTTCATCTATTTTGATTTTTGATTCAGCCAACATTCCTTTAACTTACCATCATCCGTTTACATCTGCTCCAAAATCATTTCTAGGTGAATTGGTAGATTCAATTTTTCAACCGCACATATTAATATAGTACACTGCCCCACATTCCCTCTCTCCTTATAACACAACTTCAACTCAAAGTCCCCCTCATAGCAGGGAGGGGGGGGGGGGGGGGGGGTTGGGGGGGGGGGGGATCCAACGGAAAGCAAACTAAATGCAAAGCAACGGAGATCCTATAATGCTAAATCGAGATCAATTCGAGGTTCAGAAAATTCCACAGCATCGGGAACATGACTCCTGTGTAGAATGTTAATCTACTTGAAATGATTACTTCACACTATGAATAGTTAGTTATTCGTGAAGGCTAAGACTCATATGAAAGTGCCAATCTCAATATAACACTAGAATGGTGAGAAAAAATGGAATACGAATGGCATATGAAGCCACTAGCTCTTCTTTAGTTAAACTTACTAGTAACCACAGAAATTTAGTAGAAAACTGTACTTTAATGTATAAAATATGCACACAGCGAATTTATAAAGCTATATTGCACATAGCGAATTTATAAAGCTATATACATATTTATGTAAGTATGTAATATGTATGTGTGTGTGTGCGCGCCGTGACAAAACTGAAAATAAAAAGATAATTATATTTGCAAAGAGGTCGATGAGAGAAACTGAGGCATTTGGAGGGCAGGAGTGCCAACCCTTGCAACTCGAAATATGGGAGTAAGAGATGATAATTCGACGCCAGGGACACTTGAGAGTTCTTAATGACGCTCAAGTAAGGGTTCTTCTAGAGTCCTAGACTACTGAAATGAAGCTAGGGAATCTCTCTCTCTCTCTCTCTCTCTCTCTCTCTCTCTCTCTCTCTCTCTCTCTCTCTCTCTCTCTCTCTCTCCAAAGAAGCTTGTTTCATAGTAAGATAAGATTGAAGTCATGACAGCGTTTACGCTCTCATTTCGTAATCAAGGATGACCTTGTGTTGCTGCAAATTCTTGACCATTAGCTGCTTCAAACAGCAGAGTGACAGGGTATGCTCTGACCCTGGGGCAAAATCGTTGGATGCGGTGAGTAGTAGATTGGAAACTGTTCGTCCCTGGTCGACGGGAATGATTAACATCAAGGAACTGCGAGGGAGCAATAGTGGAAGCATGGACCAAGAGGTGAGACATCGAATTCAGGCAGGATGGAATAACTGGAGGTCTGCATCAGGGGTCCTCTGTGACAAGAAGATCTCTCTGAAATTGAAGGGAAAGTTTCGTAGGACGGTGGTCAGACCAGCAATGTTATATGGAACAGAAACAGCAAGTATGAGGAAAACAGAGGAGAAGAAGATGGATGTAGCAGAAATGAGAATGTTGAGATGGATGTCGGGAGTAACAAGGGAAGATAGGATTATAAATGAGTATATAAGAGGATCGACAAAGGTAGTTGAAATATCGAAGAAAATACAGGAGGGAAGGTTCGATGGTATGGACACCTGTTACGAAGGGAGGAACGTCATGTTGGAAGACTTACGATGGAAATGGAAGTGCGGGATAGAAGGAAGAAGGGAAGACCAAGAAAGAGAAAGCGTGATTGTGTAGGGGAAGATATGGTATTAAAAGGTATAAATGAACACGAGGCACCGGACAGAAATCGATGGAGACGACTCATTCACAACGGCGACCCCATATAAAAATGGGTTTAAGCTAGGAAGAAGAAGAACTGCGAGGGAGCAGTCAGAGGCGAAAGGCGAAGTACTGTGTGAATGAGACATCGAGTCGCCACAGATGAATCCTCAGAGTAGTAGATGCTCGAACTGGTTATGGGATAAGACGGTTTTCTGGATATGGATTCACCCTCTGGTGAGCAGCTACATAACCAAATTGAAAAGACAGAAAATGCCTACCCTTGTCGAAGTGATTGCTATAGTTTGCGTCATTGATGCCTTCACTCGCGTCATGAGCACGATGAATCGAGTACTCTGCGTCATTTAGATGAGCTTTCACGCCTAACGGGAAATGGCCGCTCTATCAAGTGCACAATGACGAAAGCAAAAACAAATTAAAAATCCTTATCCAGACTCCCAACCAAGCCAAAACTAATCCTTGTATCACAGTCATACTTTCAAAATAAAATGTTTAATTCGTTCATTAGTTTTACAACGAACTCCGTAGGGAGGTAGTGTCATCAGTGCACCTCACGGTATGCGCTGTAGGCACTACAAAAGGTTCTTGACAGTGTCCCTTCGGCCCCTATCTGCAGCCCCTTTCTTTCCATTTACTCTGCCTCCGTTCATATTCTCTTTCTTCTCCTGACAATTGTTTCAAACTGTCTCCACTGCTTTGAGGTTTTCCTCCTGTTACACCTTTCAAACCTGCCTTTTCTCCTCTCCTACTCTCAGTTTCACTCCCAGCGCTGAATGACCCCATAGCCCCCAACTTGGCCTTTGACTAAAACTCTATATTCCATTCCATTCCAATAAATTGATAAACTGAGAGAAGATACAAAATTTTCCCACTTGGTAGAGGGAATGAATAAAGCAGTCTTGTGTTCAGCTATTACCTGGCGCAAAACGTCCCAGTAAAAAGGATACACGAGCACTTTAAATATATACATACACAAATAAAGGTATAAGCCACGAAGGAAAAGTAAACAACGGAGTTTCTGCAAGATCTTTCGATTCGACGTCCTTTACTCAGCAGACAAACTGACTTACATGAGGAATTTACAGTACAGGAAATTCCTCATGTAAGTCAGTTTGTCTACTGAGTAAAGGACGTCGAGTTAAAAGATCTTGCATAAACTCCGTTCTTTATTTTTCCTTTGTGGCTTATACCTTTATTTATGGATTTGTCACGTTCCAAACTTTCGTGATTCAGTTATACACACATATATATATATATATATATATATATATATATATATATATATATATATGTGTGTGTGTGTGTGTGTGTGTGTGTGTGTATATGCATGTATGTACATACATACATACATATGTATATATTAATAACAATGAATTAAAAGTTTCTTTTCTGTTTCCCAAATCGTATTACATGAATAACCACGGAGCGAAATCCAAGCGGGAGAGTAATGCAACATTCACATTCATAAAATGTCAAATAAATATGAGAGCAGACCTTGAACTCGGTCGACCACTTCACCCGTGAATAATCAATCCAGTCTTTGGTAAAAACACCATCATAATATTATCATGAAGGCTGGGCGCTATTCCACGCTCGGTTCCACCCTCTCAAGTGCCATTGAAATGGTTGATAAATCAACCTTATATTTTCTTGGTATCATTTTGAAAGAAACAGTCTGTTGCTCCCTTAGGGTCACAAAATATTGAAAAAAGAAACTCATTATTTCAACAAGCTGATTCTCTCCCCTTCTTGGGGAAGGGGGCTGATTAACTTCAAAGGTCCCAGCGCTTGGCCTATGCCTTAAATCTTATGTGCCATTCCATTCTAGATAAATTAATTTTCAGGAGTAATGCAAAACCACACCACCTTACAGTATTTCGAAGGAAACAGGCCTCTACTCACCATTTACATAAGTAAATAAGATCGCACTCTTCACAAAACTTGAAACACGCGATAAGTGCTTGAGCTTTTCTGAAAATAATGGGAAATACTTCAAACGGCTTCTAACATAGGCCATTCTCAGTTCAATGCAACTTCTAAACAGGTTGTCTGTGTAATATTTCACATATTTCGTTCAAAATTATTTCAAAGCAACTCGAAATAGAAATAGGGCAGAAAACTTGTCTTTCCCCCAAAAGCGCTATTTGGTCTATTTACCCTCCTCTCAAGGGGAAAGCACCAACATCTATAGTTTTGTAACAGTAAAGTTTGACAAGCATCCGTTCAGACTCCTGCGTCTTTGCCTGTTCTGGGCAAGAAAAGGAGGACCGACCAGTGAGTGTTTCAGCAATTTGCATCTCCAGTACATTTATTAAAAATATCTACCAGTCAAACCATTATACACCTAAAAATATTCGAAAAATAAGGCATCCAAAAGATACGATGACAGAGTCAGTTGAGATACAGATGAAGCTCACGAAGAAGGTGGTGACAGGTTTCGCATTTGTTACAGATGGACCAGAGTGTTCGGAGGAGCCTGGTCACGCAGAGAGAATGGAGAAGGATACACTGCTATTATTGCATACACTCCAGAACTTCTGTAATACAGCAAAGCTATTATTGCACACACTCAAGAACTTCTGTAATACAGCAAAGCTATTATTGCACACACTCCAGAACTTCTGTAAGAAAGGAAAGCTATTATTGCACACACTCCGGAACTTCTGTAATAAAGCAAAGCTATTATCGCACACACTCCAGAACTTTCCTGATAATAAACGCCAAAAGCTATTATTTGCAACACGACTTCCCAGATTCTTCTTGTAAGAAAACGCTGCTCTTATTGCACCTACTCCAGACCTTCTGAAAAGAGAACAGAGGTACTGAAGCGGTTCTGCCTTGATGGATCCAAATAAGAATTGGGACTGAATGGTCTTATTTCCTAGGCATCACATGCAAGACGCAGCAGCGAGTGAATCAATAACATTCCATTCGACTAACCCCTTCACCATGATGTGTGATGGAAATGAACACAGGTGAAGGTGTTTCGCAGAAATAAATTTCTAACTCACATCCGGACCGAACCCAGGTCTTTCAAGTGAAAGGTATAGAAAGGTTGTTAACTTTTCCTGAATAAATATCTCTGCTGGATACTATCCACTTTAAATGACGTCCTGTTACTCATTGTATTAATTATTAAAGCACGAAACAATTGTGTAAGTGATAAAGTTTATATATAGGATATATATATATATATATATATTATATACTATATATATATATATATATATATATATATAGATATATATATATATATGAGGAACCACAAATATCATTAAATATCGAATACAGTACAGGGTTAGACCGCTTCTGACCAAAATAGGGCAATCTCGCGCATGACGTCACACGGCTGATCTGACTGAGGTTCAGGTAAAAAAGTCATCAGTCAGTATTTGACCCCACCAGAGTGAAGAACAAGGAAACTGTCATCCAGTACCTGGGCAAACAATTCCTATAGTGACCCTTAAATTATTTGTTTTCTTCCAATGCCACCTACCAATGACGTCACAAATATGCGCAGTAACGATTGGACGGTCTAACCCTGCACTCTATTAATCCTGATTCGAACCATGGTCTAGTTCAGAAACAACGATAGACAGTAACTTTGGCCTGCCGGATATCGGAATCGAATCCTGACCGATGCTGAAGCACTTAATAATTGTAGTTTCCCTTGAGTGCAGGCAATTCCCAAGATACAGTGAGTTCGATATTAAATGATATTAGAAATAATCAGCTCTAGCCATTCTTATGCATAGGATAACTATCTAATATATTTTAAAAGTTGTTTTCCAAAGTTCAGCAAACTTGAAATTCATCATCTACTCTTATCAGGAAAATATAAGTGAATTTAGCCCCGTTTTACCAAAGGTCCTGCACCACATAAACAAAGAATTGGCTTCATAATATGAAATAACGAAAAGGAAAGAATGATATATTTTTATGGAAGTTTCTCGTCCTCGGGCTTTGCGGAATGAATTAATTTCATGGTGAATCTTTTCGTGTCAGAGGGAGGCGCTTTTAAATTATGAAAAGGAGAGAACGGAAAGAATTACTTTAATTCTTGAGTTTATGTTAGATATATTTATTCATTTTTTGTCTTCAAGAACACAGAGGGAAACAATAAAAGCCATCAGTATCTCGAACATTTGCGGATTTATTGTTCTTTTAGTAGTATATATATATTGTAGACATACATCAATATATAATATATATGCAATATATAATATATATATATAATATATATATATATATATATATATATATATATATATATATATATATATATATATATATATATATATATATATCAGAGTACAGCAACACTGGCTAATTTGATACACAGTCCATGTTTGAGAGAAAGGCGTTTGGTTACATTTCATGGTTGAAATTGGGTAATAATATTTGTATAAATGATCAAATGCATTTTGCCAAAAATGATATAAAAGAACAGCACAAAGCCACTTTGAGAGCACAGGACACCGTGCTGATGGAGAGTGGTTGTTTAGTGTAGGAATAGTTCGTTTTATCATTATGGATTAAAAATAGTTCATTCCTAACCACTCTTTACTTGTCCTAAACTTTAACATCTTCGACATCTATATGCATTTTACATATCTTTGATTGGTTTCGTATGTTAGAATGGGCAGGACTATATCACACCCACATGTGAACATGTGCAAACCTTTAGAAACCTCCTAGTGCATATGTATATGTGCCCCGATGCATTTACAAGCCAGATGGGATGAAAACTGGGGACTCACTCTGTCTTTGAACTTGAATAAGGATCTGATGGGTTGTTGTTTCTTTAGAAAGGTTTTTACACTTAAGGCAGGTAATTCATTATTAAATTAACTCGGACACTTCCTTCTAAATCTAAGGTTTATCTAATATTTTCAGACACTTTATCCTAAATCTAAGTTTATTTAATCAACCCAGACACTTTCTTCTAAATTTAAGTTTATTTACTAAACTCAGACACTTCCTTTTAAATCTAAGTTTATTTAAAAGACTCAGACACTTTCTTCCAAATCTAAGTTTAGTCAATCAACACAGACACTTTCTTCTAAATCTGAGTTTATTTGATAGACTCTGAAACTTCCTTGTAAATATAAGTTTATTTAATATATTCTGACACTTTTTTTCTTTCAAATATAAGTCTATTTGATAGACTCAGATGCTTTCTTCTAAATCTTTAATCAACTCAGACTCTTCTAAGTTTATTCAGACAGTTTTTTTTTGAATCTAAGTTTATTCAATAGACTCAGACACTTTCTTCTAAATTGAAGTTTAAAAACATTCTGAAGAGCCCATGAACCATCGTATCCTTACCCACGTTCCAGGATTCCCTAGATTTATTCTGGGCACATAATATCGGATTCCAAGACTGACTACAAAAGAAACACTTGATATTTAGGAATCGAACGTTGAATGCAAAATTGATCTCCAAAAAGTCCGAGGCTGAATTCTAAAATTAAAGTTTCTATTCCAGGGAGGAAAAGACTGAATGCAAATTAGACCTAGATACAAATTCCGTCCACAGCTGACTGCTTTGGTCTCATGTGTTGCAGTAGGGCTTGTACTGCATATCTCGCATTCTTACATAAAGTAAACCGCAGCCTTTGGATTCCAAGGATGAAAGTAATTCCTATCACACTCAGTCTAGGTACTCTGATTGTCAATGTGACTTTTGCTGCCGAGACCTGGACTTATTGGATATCAACAAACCAGGAGTGGAATCCTCTTCCATATTCACTTCGCAAAGATGAACACAGCACGCATTAATAGAAAAACACATACGCTTAAGGTGTACAGAAATAGCAAAGTTTAAAAGGTAAAATAATTATTTTCACTTTCTTATTCGATAAATAACAAACTACAAAAGACTGAATAATTCAATGTTATCCGGCGCCCACAAGGCGGCAGGCCAAGACCATAACGATCACGCACTGAGGCGCTTCATCATCTGATCCTCGTAAATTGTGGTTAAATAATCTGGTGTCCATATTATTTGACGTCAGTTCAGCTTCAACGGATCTGTTCAAGAGAAAAATGTAATCAAAGGCGTCGCGAGTCCAGAGCTTCGAGAAATGAGCAATCCGCAAAAAAGCGACCTCTCTCCCTATTCGATGAAGGTAATGCAGAAAATTAGAGAAGAAGAATTTCGGATGGGAGAAAGAGAAAGAAACAAAAGATATCCTCTAAGCAAAAAGTAAATTCATTAAATTGATAAGAACTGACAATTCCGAGGGAAAAAGTGAGATAGGGGATGTTTCATCTCCCATGCTAGGACTGACCTGAGCGGGCTGAGAGATTACCTGTTCCGAATGCGTCTTAAAGATAGATATTCCAGGCTGCACATTCTGCAGAACGTCAGAAACTGTCGAGCAGCTTTGCCTGAACTGAGCAGAGTACACTGAAGACTTCAGATCTGTTGAGCGGTGGTTACTTCGACCTTACCTCAAGAAAACGAATAACCATGAACACCATCGAATTTTCACCGAGTGAAAATATAAAGATGATGAACGACATTGCTTCACCTCTCTGTGGAGCATATTCAGTTACGTGTGATTAGTTGTAAAAGGGATCTATTGCCCCAAGAGTTAAATTTCCCCGCACAAAGCCTTAAAAGGAAATCCTTTGCTCAGACAAAGAAACATTCTTAGGCGTGAGTCACCGCTCTGGAGAACCTTCCCTTCCAATAGAGAAACGAAACGAAAATCCATATTTCTTGAGGTGCCTCCTCTCGGCAACTTTACGGATTCTGAAGGAAATAACTGGCATTTATTTTTACAAGCACTGGAGCTGGCGACGTCCTAAAATGGAATGTAGAGCTGACTGAGGGAGGGAAGGAAGGAGGAGTCGCCCAAGAAGAAAAGTCATTATCACAGGTTCGAGAAGGAAATCAGCTCTCTCTCTCTCTCTCTCTCTCTCTCGATATATATTATAACACTTGGCAAGAGATAAGAGAAGCGGAAATAGGAAATGCATGCATGCTCCCACACATGTGTTAGACACATACACGTACGCACACTCACACACACACACATGCAGACATCATACCCACACACACACACTGTATATATATATATATATATATATATATATATATATATATATATATATATATGTGTGTGTGTGTGTGTGTGTGTGTGTGTGTGTGTGTGTGTGTAAATATATATATATATATATATATATATATATATATATATATATATATATATCTTCAGCATAACTCCTACACTAGAGAACAGTAGTGCTGTGGGCAGTATACGAGTTGCAGTCCCAGACATACTTGGATAGAAACAATGAGAGGGGGAGGCTGGAGACGAGTGGAGCTTTGTGGAAGACAAAACCCAGAGTGCCGGAAATCCCGAGAGGCTCTTTACGCCTAGAATTGTTGGAGCTTGTATGTATGTGTGTATGTATGTATGTATGTATGCATGCACACACTCACACACACTTATTCTACATATGTCTGAGCACACATGATGAACATGCCGAGAGACATTGCAATAAGTGTGTATAATATGCAAACTCGTGAATAAACATGAATATGAATAAAAGTATACAATCTGACCGGAAGACTACAACATGTCTTGTACTTCACCTCTGCACAGATTACCAACACATCTCTATTAAAGACCGTTCTTAACCTTTTCTTCATCTGCCCTCAGATTCGAGCAGATTATTGTTACGAAAAAAACTGCAGCAGCAACAAAACAAGTATACAAAAGCGTGTGATAGACGATTTAAAAATAAAAACAAATGGCAGTCGAGTCTTCTGTACCATCTTTCAGTGGCATCGGTATAACGCCGTATGAGTTCTGAAACGTGAAACTCTCAGCCAGCCTTGGTGGTCCATGTTGTTGCGTTGCCAGAAGTACGATTATGTTTCATTTTAATCTTGAATAAAATATAATCTACTGAGGCTAGAGGACTGCAATTTGGCATGATTGATGATTGGAGGGTGGATGATCAACAGACCAATTTGCAAACCTCTAGCCCTTGTGGTTTGTAAGTTCTGAGGGCGGGCAGAAAAAGTGCGGACAAAAAAATTTGCGGACAGAAAAATGTGCGGACAGAAAAAGTGCAGACGGTCAGACAAAGCCAGCACAATAGTTTTCTTTTCAGAAAACCAAAAACATGACCCCAGTAAAGGAAATTGCAAATGCAACATAAAAGATTATAGTCATACCCCACTCACGAACAGCGTAGATTTTACAAGAAAGAGATTCATTCCCACGTTTTGTCGACCAGAAAATGCCGTTTCGTTTCACTTCCCCTCGAACTGGAACACAGGAACAGTCACTGACCCCGATCGCTTACTGTTGTATCGGTATTGTCTCAGCTCTACGGAAGGAAATGACCTGAATAATATATCACAGGCCATAGAAAAAAAAATCGGCTCTTTTGTGGTTCAAATATGGACTGTATAAAGTGTGTGGGTTCGCATGTTTGCTAAACATAAGCAAAAGAACGAAGCACTGGACATCATGGTGTGATCTGTAGCATCCTCTCCTCCCGTGTGAAGGGTCCCAGGACCCACCCTTGGGGAAGACCGGGTGTATAGTACACACATACACATATACATATGTATGTATATAATTGCTTACAAACACATTAATAGCTGTCAGGACACCGCAACCCTATTTCTTTGTAATAAGAACTATTCAACCACAAACATGAAATAGTTTTCTCTTTGCACAGATACCACTGAGAGTATATAAACTTACGACGTGAATAAACACCGAGAAGCAAACTCAGAAAATAAGATTTCCTCTCTCTCGCCTTGAGATCAGCTTCTTTGTTCACAGATATGATGTATCCGCTGCGATTTACTTTATCCACTTTAAAAAAATAACACTACAAATCACAATATACTTCCATGAATGGCCAGTGTAAAAAAGGCACACAGCCACTCCAGTTGCTAACCCTTTCCGCACATAATCTCATTCATTCACCCCAAAGTAGCCTCATATTAACGAAGGTTAAGCGCTCCAGAAATAACAACAGGTTGAGAACAACAAATAAATTTAATGCAAGTTTCACCTGAAGGATTTAATGGATTTTCTCGTATGGAGAAGGTTAGTGGGGACAGAGGAGGAGGAGGAGGAGAAGGAGGAGGAGTTCTGAAGAGGAAGAATGATGAGAGAAAGGAAGAAAAAATCCCTCGACAAACATCTCGGAGCTGAAGTCAATTAAATGAAAAAACAAGCAAGAAATTCTGTTTGAAACTCTCGATGTGCTGCAGTATGAAACTCAGCCACGACTGGGCAGCGCTCAGTTGCTCCTCAGATGCGATCAAATGTAGATACGTCGGCGGCTGGCACCGCTAGTAAGCCAGACGCACGATCCTAGGCTAACCTTAACCTCAGATAAAGTAAAAACTACTGAGGCTAGAGGGCTGCAATTTGGTATGTTTGATGATTAGATAGTGGCTGATCATAATACCAATTTGCAGCGCTCTAGCCTCTGTAGATTTTAAGATCTGAGGGCGGGCACAAGTGCAGACGGACAGACAAAGCCATCTCAATAATATTCTTTTACAGAAAACTAACATGTGCCCATGAGATAAACAACAAACGATATACTATACCTTTCTATCAGCCATACTCTGTTGTCTCATAAAATACCAATTCCTTTATGGATATTTAGTATTTAACCCGAGAAAAGGTTATGATTAATCGGAGCTGTAAAGATGACCAGGTTTTCCATCTAACCATTCTGGATGTTCATGAAAAGGGAAAATCTCTAACCTGATGCTCTTTAAAAAAAAAAGGAAGAACGAAAAGAAAAGATACGAGAGTTGTGTGGCCCTTTCTCCTTTGGCTGGTCTCGCTAAACGTCACATTTATATTCCCTCACTCGTTTCCGAACTGCTCGTTTATACTCGAGTCATCATTTAAGGAATTCATATCAAAAAGTTTACCACGAGTTCTTAGGAAGGAAATGGATTTTGACAATTCATGCTTCCAAGGTGGCTCGTAAATTTGGATATAAGACAAAAATAAAAAAATATATTGCTGTATACTTTCTGCTGTTGACTCTCATGTTAATTTGGCTATTTCCAAGTGTTGTAATGGATTAGTCCTTCGGTTATGTCAAATACCTCGATTTTAAGCATTGACCTTTAGAGTATCTACTTTAAACTCATTATTTATATCATTTTCGTTAAACTTATTATTTACATAATTTTCATTAAACTCATTGGAGAAACAAATCCACAGTTATGTAAATGTACATATATCTAATTTTAAAAACAGCAAGGATAGCTTTCGGGAAACTATTCGGTTCTCCTTATCAATCCTTATAAGGGGAACCGAACAGATTCCCGAAAGGTATCCTTGCTGTTTTTAAATTTAAACATATGTACATTTACATAACTGTGGATTTGTTTCTCCATTTGAAGACTCGCGTTACTATGAGTTTTTTTTTTAAATTAAACTCATTATTTATATTATTTTCATTTTCATTCATTGTCATCATAGCGCTGAATGACCCTGTGGGCCCCAGTGCTTGGCTTTACGCCCAAATAGCATTTTCCAACATATTCCATTTCAACTACTATCAGTTTGGCTTCCCTCTCAACAGCCATGTCAAGAGGATTCACTTACGAGTATATCAGAGTTTTGCGCCCTACGTCATTCATAACATCAATTCAGCATCTCCATCCTGTTACGTTTCCCTCTTCTAAGTCAAATGAAGCTTTTGGATGAGGAATCCTCTCTTGGGCCCTGACATCCCACAAATAACTCAAACTTTCACGCTATGCATCATGTCATATCTGAGGGACTTCCCCATCCACAAGCCAATGAGATCAATCCACAACAGGCCGTAACATCTCCGAAGCACCAATCAAACAAATTACCCGACTCTACCTCCAAGTGCTTACCTACACAAAAGACCTCTTCATGAAAGAACTCAACCCGTTCCCGACTCTTCCAACCACCCATCGCCTCCATCTAAATGGAGGACGATAGAACTATTCAAATCCTTTCATCTAAGACGGCGCAGGACAAAGCCTAGACCATCTTGTTCACCTCCATCATCATCGTTATATAAATACACCAGACGAAGTTCTCGCTAACAGGTATCACTTCGCAAAAACGAGAGGAGAGAGAGAGAGAGAGAGAGAGAGAGAGAGAGAGAGAGAGAGAGAGAGAGAGAGAGGGGGGGGGGGGGTGAGAGGGGGTGTTATTTGAAAGTTAAAATAAAACAAAATTGAACAAGATACTGAATATCATGGAAAGGAAGTACTGAGGAAAGAATAGGCTACTATGTTCCTCTGATCTATGAACCGTTTATTCTTATGATGTTGAGAAGCAATACTTAGAAACAGTAAAAAAAAAAAGGAATAAAAAATGGAGGTATTTAGGACGCTCCAAAAGGAGTAGAAATGCAACAAGTACCCGGGAACTACGTGAAATTACTAGTGGAAGAAACTCTGCTTTAGGGAAAAGCGGAAGGAACGGAATTCGTGAAAGAGAGAACAGTTTAGAAGGCCAAGCAAGTGAAACATTTGACTCTCAAGTTTACAAGAATCTTGTAGTAACGATCCAAGTTAATTTACATTATTTTATCAATCTACTCTGGTTTCCCGTTGGACTAGTGGACTTCGCTCTCGGCTACCAATCTGGTGGTCCGAGTTCGGTTCTCGGCTCGGCCAACGCGAAATCAGAGGAATTTATTTCTGGTGATAGAAATTCATTTCTCGATGTAATGAGGTTCGGATCCCACAATAAGCAGTTGGTCCCGTTGCTAGGTTACCAAATGGTTCCTAGCCACGTAAAAATATCTAATCTTTAGGGCCAGCCGTACGAGAGCTGTTAATCAGCTCATTGGTCTGGTAAAACTAAGATATACTTTAACTTATCAATCTACCAACAATGTCATTCTTACATTTTTTTTTTTTTTTTTTTTTTTTGCAGATTCATTTTGGTTGCCAGAAGTATTCATGAGTCTTAAATGCTCTGCAAGTTATTGAAAAGCTGATAACAGTATTTACTCCAATAAGCCAGTAGCCATACCTCAATTGGGAGTCCGAGTTTGAAATTTAACTCCACATCTACTGTGGAATAAAACTTGATATCTGTTCCCTCAAAGACTGAATCTCAGAAGAAGGCCTCTCAGCCTTGCGTAAGAGGCGGGAACAAAACTGAAGGAGACAAACATCGACCCTTTCTTTATCGCGCCTTCTCTCCTCCACCTCCCTTTTTGTTCCTCTTCTGCCAGAATTATTTTTCCCGCCAACAACTCTCACGGAAAGTGGCACTTTCCTCCCCATCAACTCCGTCCCTGAAGGAATGGATGTCGGCCCATTAGTCGCCGGGGCGCCAGACCCTCCGGGGAATAGGGTCAACACGACACCAACCCATCACGATTTAGGGAAAGGAAAGGGCGGGAGGGAAAAGGGGGAGGGGGGTACTTTTACGGGCTTTCTAATCAGAAGAGGGTGGAAGGCACAGAAGAAGGGGGGGTGGCCACCACTAATCTCATCCAACCCCATTTCTGCTTGACGGGTTTTTCGTTGGACATCGGCACGTTCCTGTTTCCTACCAATTTAGTCTGACGTCCATTTTTTGTTTTTTTTTTTTCAACTTTGTATCTAACTTGACATCTCTATCTCTCATCTCTCTCTCTCTCTCTCTTTCTCTCTCTCTCCTCTCTCTCTCTCTCTCTCTTCGGACGCGCGCACACATCTCACTTGGAATATCATGGAATGAACAACTCTGATGTAGAGATTAAAGGCAAAATAAACAAATCTTCAGGAAACGGAAAGCAAACGTGACAGGGTCACCGCTCGTGCTTCTGTGTCAACAACAACTTTCTTCGAAAAAACTCCAGGAAAATAATGATTCTGCTTTAAAGGCAACAACATCTGGCAAATCTGGGAACGTACGAAACAAGACATTTTCCTTCGATATTTCAACGAATTGTTACTCCACTTTCTAAGATACGACTTTTCTTGACGACTGCCTCTGGCGGCACTTCAGAAGAACCAGTCCCAGTTGCAACGGCAACAAAATTCAACAAGTAAAAAATGCGCCGAAGAAATTTCTTTGCAGCGTATAATGGTGTATGAGACGCGTCCCATGAAACTTTCAGCCAAGTCCCGGTGGTGGCTTTTCCTATAGCTTTACCAGACGGACGATCATGGCTAACTTTAAAGTTAAATAAAATAGGAAATAATGAAGCTAGAGGTCTGTAATTTGGTGTGTTTGATGATCGGAGGATGGATATCAACATACCAATTTGCAGCCCTCTAGCCTCAGTAGTTTTTAAGATCTGAGGGTGGACAGCATCAATAGTTTTTTTTTTTTTACAGAAAACTAAAAATCAGCTTCCTTCAACTCTCAGCATTCCGTGTCTGCTCGAGATTCCTCTCACACTTTATCGTAGTCATTGTTCAACTACTGCCCATCATGGTGTACAGGACCATTGTTGGTGTAACTCCGGATTTTGATCGTTGGTCTCACTGAAAACTTGCATCGAACCTGAATCACGGGTGAATTGAAGCATAGAGGATGACACCTCGAACCTCCTTTGGTTATTTGCAAATAATTCTTACAATCATCGATGTGTGAAAACAAAATAGTTTGTCTTTCTTGTTTTGACGAACACTGAAAATTTGGCAAAAATGTGTAATACCCTTCAGTTTGCCTCGAGAAATTTCATATTTGGATAAACTAATAGAACATTTTACCGAAAGCTGGAACATGAAACTAGACCATTCTAATTTAGATCCAGTTGAATTGATGTACAATCACCACTTTTACCGGAGGGGGGGAATTTTAGCCAATATTCAAGGTGACCGTCACATTTAACTTGCATTCTGTCACCTGCATTTCCCGCATTTAAATTGACAACGTAATACAAGCAACTGTCTAAAAAACTGATTTACCTATTAAGGAAATAAATTTTTGAGGCCATTCAAAACTTACACAAATATGAATTATGGCAAAGCATCAAGATATTCGTAAGAATTGTTTGTCCTTACTTGAGAGAAGAAAGTCCAAGATTCTCTCTGTTCCTTGAGAACTTTGGACACAACCAACAGAATATGGTGATAAGCATGGCCAGTCATTATTATTATTTTTTTCGCATTTCCATTTGTCTAATTTTGACTTCAGTCTGTTTGCCTGATATCGAGCTTAAGCCGAGAGAGAGAGAGAGAGAGAGAGAGAAGAGAGAGAGAGAGAGAGAGAGAGAATCAATAATAATATGTTATTCTCCTTCCTTCCAGAGCCATCCTAGAGTCCGTGGGAAGCGTGAGAAGAGCTTCGTGGACGAGACGTGGGCGGAATGAGGGCGTGGAGGCTCTCCTTTGTCCCTGAGCCTTTAGGCGATGACCTCCTCCTCCTCGCCTCGTCATGGGCGTGACCCGGGACTCAAACTTATACGCATCAGCCCGGCGCGCATTCAAACACAGGTCAGCATGGCGCCTTATTTTTAATTAGTACGTAATTATTTATGGTTGAAGGTGAAAGATCTTCAGTCTGCTGAAGAGTCTTCCAGGAAACTCTGTCGTTTTCATGGAACGCTTCGTTTCATGGATTGTCAAATTCATTCTTGATTGTGGGTCCTCAGACTGACGTTGCATCGGAAGGAAGCGATTGCTAACAAATGATAATGCCTGCATTTGACAAAACACTTCCATATTAGAGTATAAGATGATGATATTATAATAGAGAGTATTAGATAGAGATAGAATATAATATGATTATAGATATTTATAGATACGTAAGAAATTAGATCAGAGTTAGAGATACAGATAGTATATACGATATACATAGAGATAAAAAGGATAGATCGATATAGATATATAAGATATATATAGATAGATTACGTTACCACGCACACACACATAGAATATTAAATAAATATAATAAGATATATTATAATATATAAGTATAATAATATATATATATGATATAAATATTTTTTTTAAAAAATATTAGATATATATGTGTGTTGTGTGTGTGTGTGTGTGTGTGTGTGTGTGCATTAGAGGTATATAGATAGAGACCATTATCTCGAAGACCTCTGAGATTTATGTCCAAGTGGTAATATTAAAATTCCGTGGCCCATCTGGAATTTTAGAAATAATGATAGTATGTTCTCGCTGGATACAATTGCCAAATGCGATAGATCATTTATTTCTGAAAGCGCTTCAACAAAAGATTCAGAGGAGAGCTCAGCACAAAATTCTCCTGGACTGATGAATACAGGAGTCAGAACCAGGATTCTCGTTTTGTTGGTTTTGTTTTCATGGGAACTTCAAGTGAGTAGAGAAACTATCATATTTATCATGGAGAATCATGCCCATGTGGCCTGCATTTTACAGAACAAAAATGCATATGCATTCCTTCAGTTTAACTATTATATAAAATAACAAAGTGTGATCCGACCTCCACCTTACTCGGGGCGTATGAGAAAATCTGCGCTCAAATAGAGCGTTGTTTCACCAACGAAAATTAAAATAAATACTCTATATTCTATCAAATAATTTTTCTGAACTGTTTAACATGCACATTATTTATTCTTTACATTTTCATACTAATAAATAAACCATAAATATCCTATCCTAAAATTCCTGTAACTTTAACTCAATGCAAAACACCTTTTTTCAGTCCTTTTTAGACTTTCCTACCCAACAAGACCAACAACAACAACAACAACAACAGCAAAGTAGTTTGCAGGCTTACTCCCCGAGTGGCAAAAATAATTCTTTCAATTTAAAAGACATGAGGAAAACTCTTGACGTTCTTCACCAAGTGATCTCTCGAGCTGTGCTGTATGTGGATTACACTCCCCCCCCTCCCCCCCCCCCCCCCCCACCCCCCCCCCCGGCCCCACCGCCCCCCCCCCCCCCCCCCCCCCCCCCCCCCCCCCCCCCCCCCCCCCCCCCCCCCCCCCCCCCCTCTTTTTTTTAGCAACTGAGATTGAAAGCAAATATTTTTTAGTCTCTCTCTTTCTTTCTCTATCTCTTATCTTCTATCTCGTCTCTTCTTTTCTCTCCTCCCCACGCCTTTGGAATTCCTTGCCTGCCTACACGGAGCGATCCGTGAGGCCTTCATAACTATTCTCACTGACAAAATATAGAGATATTGCGAGGTAAAACAGGAACCACGATACTTGATCCGGAAAAAAGTGTGATGTTTGGCGTTTCAACAGCCCAAGGCAAAACATATGAACGTATGTGAATATTTACACAATGCTATAAACTTCTCGATTTCCGAAGATTTTTTAAAATTCGATTTTCCACTAATATTTTTTTAAGACCACCAATGACACTGGAAGTTGGGGAGAAGACTACGTCCTGTGGTTGGCACGAGCGCTGCAAAGAATAAGTGTGTATATAAATTTAAAGATATATATATATATATATATATAGATAGATATATATATATATATATGAGATATATATATATATATATAGATATATGATATAGAATATATAATGTATACATCTACATACAGAGTAGATGATAGATATAGATATATATAGAGATATTATATGAGTAGAGAGAGTATAGATATATATAGATATAGATATATTATATATATAGATAGATAAGTAGACATACATACAGATGATATATAGAGATATATATATATATAGATATATAGAGATATATAGACATATAGATAGATATATATATATATATAGATATATAAGATAGAGATATATATGATATATAGATAGATATAGAGGATATATAATAGATATATATATATAGTATATATATATATATATAGTAGATAATGTATATAGTATAGATATATAGATAGATATATATATATACAGAATATATATATAGATGATATATATAGATAGTACATATACAGATATAGTATAGATATATATAGATATATATGATATATATAGTATATATATAGATATATAGATAGATATATATATGATATATATATAATATATAAGCACATACATACAGATAGATATATAGATATATATATATATATATATATAGATACTAGATATATATATATATACGTATACATACATACATAATATATATAGATATATATATATATAATACTATATATATATATATATATATATATATATATATAACATTATATATATAGAGATATATATATAGTATATATATATAGATATATATATATAGATATATAGATATATATATATATATATATATATAATATATATAGTATATATATATATAGATATAGATATATATATATATATATGTTATATATATATATATGATATATATATATATATATATATATACATATATATATATATATATATATATATATATATATGCATATATATATATATATATATATATATATATATATATATATATATACATATATATATATATATATATATATGTATATATATGTATAATATATATATATATATATATGTAATAGTGTGGCACAGTGTCGTCATTACAAAAGGCAATAACTTAATAATACTTAAGAAAAGGCACGAAACGGATAATAAGAGAAGAAAAAGGGAAAGGGAATACGATAATGATTTTTCTTAGCGAAGGGATTTTGTTACTCAAAACATTGGCTTTTAGCCATTAGACATCTGGTTTTCATCTTCCCCAAAAAGCCTCTGTCCGTACCAGCGATTAGTGACCAACAAGAGATTATAGCCGATGAGGGATATCGCCCAGGCATCTTCGAGAAATTGGAAACTACTCTCATTAGCGCCTATGACTAATCGGCGTTCCCTTCGTGAACAGGTCAGAGAGAGCCATCTGGCATACGTTTAAAAAGGAATTCTATGACCCGTTGTTAGAAAGAGGGAAGTACCAAATTCTTAAAAGCTCCACCCTTTCAAAGGTAGGCCTCTAGTATCGACGAATCAAAGCCATGAGTGTTGGTCATAAGACAGCCCAAAAGGGGTATCAACGAATGACCTATGAGGTTACCAAGGGATACGCCCCTAAGAAGCCAGGACATGAAGAAGGAGGCGTATACAAATTCAGAGCCTACGAATCATTGTAAAAGACATGACAGGAAGGCGGTCTTGTATAATGTCTGTAGCCACTAAGACCAAAAACGTCTTCTAGAAAATGCCACACCCAGTCGGAATCCAAAAATTCAAAGGCGGTGCTAAGGGAGATTCCATCCTAACAAAAAGGCCAGACAGAGAGAGAAAAGAGAGCAGAGAAAAAAGGGGAACAGAGAAGTCGAGAGAAGATAACGACAAAGAGGGGAACGAGGAGAACCAGTGGCGCAGCAACAGGCAGAGAAGAGAGAGAAAGACAGAAGAATCCCCAGAAGAAGAAACAGGTGACAAAAAGTGTGGTGTGCGAATCAATCAAAGACAGTGAAAGTGACAATCATATTCAGTGAAATTCCCTCGTGCCTATAGACTCGTAATTGCAACAAGTGCCAATTAAGTTTTATCAGTCCAAGAGCCCAGTAACTCAGAAGGTGGAAAAACTTTTATAGAACCCGAGCAAAGAATAAAGAATTAAGCTCCCATTAATTTTCAATTCTCATCTAAAATTAGAACCCTTTTTTAGCTAATTCAGCAAGGTAAGAAAATTTATATAAGTCAAATTCCCCAAAGTATAGCCTCCAGTGTCGGCACACGTTACCTTAGATCTGTGCGAAGAAAGTAAGTACCAGCACAGATTAATTGGTGGCAGAGCGATGGGATACGATGACATAAAGATTGATATGATGACAAGATAATTGATGTCGAGCGGTAAGGATAGGAAGAGACAAAAGAGACAGCAAAGAAATGGTGATTAGCGACGTGATACGAAGACACGAATGACAGTTAAAAACAGCGGCAGCGAAACAGAATCAAAAGTTTAGTGTCGGCATAAAAGATTTCAATCCATTCACGCCACTCGAAAAAGAAAGTTCTCCCCAAAGACAGTTACCAGTGCTTCCCCAAATACAAAGACAGTTACCGAGTCGTAACAATAAAAGCGCTCCAAAAAAAAAAGCCACCCACACTCCACGAAGAAAAACTCCACTCCGAAGAACAAGATGCCGAACGCGTAAAGAATATATCAAGAGGAAAAAAGCACAATTCAGAAAACGCCCAATTCAACGCGCTTCCTTTCCCATCCCGAAGAGAAGAAGAGAGAGAGAGAGAGAGGTCCCCTTTCCCGAAGAGAAGAAGAGAGAGAGAGAGAGAGAGGGGGAACCAACACATCATTCAACGCGCTGGTAGGCGAACGCAAGCTGTCAGACGTAAACCCGGATGCCGAAGACGACGAAGAAGATAAGTCCAAAATAATATCCCCCACACTTACTAACATTAAACTCCATTAAAAGTAAATTACGCGATTAACATTTCAGTTAGACAATTTCTGGTATTTCAAGATTAAAAGATTTTCTCTCTGAACTTTTTTTTTGGCAACGAAACTACGATATTTCTTCATTTTACTAATTATAACTAATCAGCTACTAAGACCTTTTCCCGAACATTTGTATTTACTAACCAATAACTTTAAATTTTAATTTGAATTTTGATTGTGTCATTTTATGTTGTTTTTTGCGATTTTGGTTGTTTTTTGTGATTTCTTATACTTTGATTTTTTTTGTTTTAGTATTTGCTTTTTACTTGTTACGTCGAATGAATGTTTACTTGTTTTTACTTTGTTTTAACCAGGGTAACTCACGAGAGGTCTCTCGTTAGCGTACAGTTTACGGTCAGTTCAGTATCGTTTTACCAGTACTGTTAAGAGGGTTTTTGTTGTTGTTTAAGAATCGCTTACCGGTAACGTAAGACTTTGAGAATATTTCAGGGAAAATTCTTTTATTTTTTTTTGGTGATCGAATACTTAAGTAAAAACAGTTTATTGTTATTATCAATTTTCTTTTGGGATATTACGGTCATAACTTTGATACTTTTAATGATACTCAGTACTTAAGAAAATTTCATTAACGAGTCGATGGGTCAAGGAAAGAGACCGACTCCTTATCAGAACGTAAGAACGCCTGTGCTCACGAGAAGTCAAACCAGGAAAATAAACATGCCGGGAAAGTACACAGTCCGCGAATTCGAACGCAGCAGTAATGGGAACACATAAGGGGCATGTGATTAATCACATAGCTAAATTTTGCGGAAGAAAGAATGGTCAGTTAGCTTGTAACTTAGAGAACTGGATAGAGCAGGTGGAGACACGCCTAGATAGCATAACGGGGACAGATAGAGAAAAGCTTATTGAAGCCAAGAGTTATCTTGATTTGGAAGCCGGAGGAGACTTAGAGCGATACGTCCACTCCGAGACTTACCGAGATCTTAAGAATTGGGAAGAACTGAAACGGTATTTTAGGAAGGTCTATTCCACAGTTGGTGAAAGAGATCCAGTCACTAGTTTGGCAAGGATAGTGCGTCAATTTAAGTTAGACGAAAGACGTTATCAAGAGTTTAGCTCTCAGTTGTATAACAATATGAATGAATGGGGTAACTTCATGGAATCCACAGGTTGGATAGAGGTAGAAGGAGGCAAGCAAAAAATGCTAATGAGTCATGTTAAAAAAATATTTAGACTAGCAATAATGATTGGAAGCCTGCCAACGGAAGTTATTGCAAGGATGACTCGTAAGTGGGAGACATCCGATGATGTAGCAGAGATTGAAGAGGAGGAAACAAAAAATCCTAGGTAGTAAGACCTGAAGGGAATCCTATATACAGACCTTTAGTCGCTATAGGACAACAGGAAAGAGGTCCAAAATAGATCTAGGGCACCATCAGAAATCAGAATAAGATGCCAGGTAAATCTTCTCAAGGAGGATTTCGACAGTCACGTGTTATAACTGTCAGAGAGAGGACATTATGCCAGTGACTGCCGAGGGGATAGACCTTCTGTTCCTTTCCATAAGAGAATAGGACATAGTGCTCGAGAATGCAGAAATAAATTTGTTTCAGCTCCTAGAGGTAGATCTCAGTCGAGAGGCAGAAATAGAAACCAAAGTCAATCTCCCCCAGTTAGAGGAAATAGAGATTCCGCCCCAAATAGATATGCTAATCCAACAGCAAGTATAGGGTATCAATCAGTCCAGTCAATGTCAGACGACGCAATGGGAAATTTTCTGCTTACTGGTACAATGAATCTTCCTCTATAACAGAGAGAACGTCCGGAATGTCAAGGCTAAGCCCAGCTACACAGGTTAGCAAAGTTGATGTAGGGAATGAATATAATTATAGACCATTATTTCCCGCACATGTCGGTCTAGAGAAAACCTATTGTTACATTCTTTGATACAGGAAGTCCTAAGAATATAATGTCAAAAGTGTATTGGTTGTATTTCTCTCACTTAAGTTTGAACCCAGCAGTAGATTGTAGAATCACAGACGTCCAGGGTAATGATATCCACGTAATTGGACAGTTAGATTTTCCATTTAGGCTAGGAAGAATTGCTCTAAGAGAAAATGTTCTGGTAGCCAGAGATATACAATTAGCTTTTGCTCATTTGCTGATAGGTTATCCAACTATGGCTAGACAAGGGATAAGCATTGATGCCCCTAGAGAACAACTAGTGATTAACAACGGTCGTGAGATTTCTAGAATACCAATATGCAAGCCAATTAAAAGAACCCAGACTCAAGAGAATCCCACGATGAAAGGTATTCTAAAGAAGGATAAGACAGAGGGAAGATATCCAGAATGCATCACGAGTTCACAACAGATCATTAACCTCTTAGAATCAAATCAATGCACTTATTTAAAGTTAGAAAGGGAATTAAGACTTAAACCAGGAGAAAGCACGTGGGTAGAATGTACAGTAAATCCAATTTTCGAAGGGAAGGAAATTCTCACGCTTACTGAAAAGTCGCAAGTAAATGGAATACATTATTCTTCTAGTTTACATGAAGTCAGACAGAGCAAAATAGCGTTACAGATTACGAATAACAGAGGAGGAAAGGTTAAATTAACACCAGGTACAGAGATAGGCCTAGCAGAAGTATACTCCATACCTATCCGAGTTGTAGAAAGGGAAACGGTAGCCGCGATCCGTAAAGGAAATGAAAATTATGCTCAGGACATAAAACTGAGAAGAGCTAAGATAGGATCTCATTTAAAGGACATTAAGGAAAACCATGTTAGAGAAGAATTCATAGACTTATTGTGCGAATATCAGGATATAGTCGCTCTTGACGGCGACACCTTGGGAAATACACGCGAAATAACGCACAAGATAGACATTCCATCAAACACAAAGCCAATCTACATACCAGCCTACAGAGTAGCACATTCCCAGAAGGAGATCATTGAAAGAGAAGTACAAAGAATGAATAGGCAAGGAATAATAGAACCATCTAAATCCCCATGGTCTTTTCCACTTTTGCTAGTTCCTAAAAGGGACAAAACTTACAGAATAGTTGTGGATTTCAGAAAATTGAACCAAATTACTGAAAATGATCCTTATCCAATGCCGTCAATGCGAGATCTTATCGCCACTATAGGGTCCAAGAGATACTTCACCACTATAGATTTATTGCAGGGATTCTTGCAAATCCCTCTAGACGAAGAAAGTAAACCTTTGACTGCTTTTTCCACTAGTAACGGCAGATACCAGTATGTAAGAATGCCCTTTGGTCTAAAGTCAAGCCCGGTAACTTTTGTAAGATTAATGGATAAAATTTTGGGCGATTTACTAGGCAAGGACGTACACTGTTACATAGATGATTTGGTAATAGCAACAGACACTATAGAGGAAACACATAGACTTAGTCAGAGAAGTCCTAAAGAGATAAGAAAAGCCAACCTGAAGCTTAAACTGAAGAAATGTAACTTCCTTAAAAGGAAAATAGACTACCTTGGTCATACACTAAGTGAAAAGGGCGTAGAAGTAAACGACTTAAAAGATAAGTCAATCAAGGAATATCCTACACCTCAGTGCAAGAAGGACGTAAAGTCATTCTTAGGTTTAGCAGGATTTTACCGCAAGTTCATAGGGAGCTTTGCAGTCATATCCGCACCACTAACTGAACTTTTAAAGGAACACGTATCATTGTATGGACAGACAAGCAGCAAGAAGCATTCGATGAATTGAAAGAAAGATTAACACATCCCCCAGTACTTAGCTTCCCAGACTTTGGCAAAAGAAGTTCTTTTAGCCACGGACGCAAGCCACATTGGTATAGGAGCATGTTTAATGCAAAGACAAGATAACAAGTATAATACCATAGCGTTATTACAGTAGGAAATTAAAGCCCTCAGAAGTGAACTACTCAGTAACAGACCTCGAGTCTCTAGCTATAATAGACGCTTTAAAGCATTTCAGATATATAATTTTTGGTTACAAGATAACCGTCTTCACGGATCATTCAGCCGCAGTAGAAATGCTAAAGAACCCTAATTTTTCTGGACGAAGAGCCCGTTGGTTCATGACAGCCCAAGATTATGATATAGAGGTGAGATATGTCCCTGGGAAGACGAATAAGGTAGCAGATGCATTATCAAGATATGTGTCACAAGGTGATAGTATAAATATAGATAATTCAAGAAGAAGAAAAGAATGAAACAATGTGCAATGACGTAAATGTATTCACCATGCACTATACAGAGGAGCTTTCCCGGCAAAATTTCATAAAAGAACAAGAAAGAGATGAAGATATAAGGGAACTGTTCAAATACGTTAGAAACGAAAGAAAACACAGCCAACAAGAATTAACCGAACTAGGTAGGAAGGTTGGATGTCCCACAGATGCATTAACGGACATAGATGGCGTATTAATTTGGATGTGTCACGAATATGACCCATTTGGTCAATTTCTAGGTGTACTGCACAAAAGGTTAGTA
Organism: Macrobrachium nipponense; assembly: GCF_015104395.2. Lineage (NCBI taxonomy): Eukaryota > Metazoa > Arthropoda > Malacostraca > Decapoda > Palaemonidae > Macrobrachium > Macrobrachium nipponense. The sequence goes on from NC_061092.1 coordinate 71,914,044, forward strand.
CCTAAGAGTCTAAGAAACAAGGTCATTGAGCTAATGCACGACGATGACATGAGAGCTCACCCCAGGAAGGGATGAGACAATTAGACTAATCCAGAGAACTTTCCATTGGAAGGGAATTCACAAGGATGTTAGTAATTATGTGAAGAGCTGCAATACATGCAACAGCTACAAGGGAAGAACAGACAAGGAAGTACCACTAGGGAAATATCCTATCCCACAGACTCCTTTCGAAAGAGTATCTATTGATCTTATCACTAATCTTCATACCACGAGTAAAGGGAATAAGAATATACTAGTATGTATCGACGCGCTCACGAGATATACAGAGTTGGTACCACTAACTAGTAAAAGTGCCAAGGAATGTGCAACCGCTCTCTTTGATAAGATATTTTGCAGATATTCTGCCCCACAGCTCATTATTTCTGATAATGGGACCGAGTTCAACAACTCGTTAGTTCAAGAAATTTGTAACGCCTTTAAGGTAGAAAAGGTAGCGATACAGCCGTATCACCCAGCTAGTAATGGCTTAGTAGAAAGGAATAACAGGAAGGTTTTTTTAGACGTATTACGTCACACAGTAGGACAGGATCCTGACTGGGACGTCAATTTACCTTTAGTCCAATTATCATTAAATGCAAGACATCATACGAGTACTCGAGCAACTCCCATAAAAGCTTTGATGGGATATGAACCCAGATTACCTTATGCATGGCTGAATCAGCCAATACAGCCTAATTACTCTGAAGATATCATGAAGATAAGAATCGGAAACTTTAAAGTAATCCACAAGCAATTGCACAAGAATCTAGAAGAAGCCCAGCAGAATATGATAGAGAAGCATCAAGAAGGATTAAGGCCTGTAGACTACAAGAAAGGGGATGAAGTCTATATTAAGAAGGAAGTAAGAAGTGGTATTAATTATAAGTTAGCCACAAAATTCACAGGACCATACAAGGTCGTAGACGTACAAGAAACTAAGATAAAGGTTAAGAAAATGAATAACCAAATGCCTTCCACATACGCTGAATCATTAGAAGAAGAATTTTGGATAAACAAGGACAAGGTCAAGAGAACCAAAGAAGTTGAAGAATCCGAAATGACAGAGACGTCAGAAGAAATTCCAGAAGAAGGAATTAGATATAACCTAAGAAATAGAAGAGTCACTTTTCAGTGAAACAGAAGAACAAACCCATTAATTCATCCCATTATTCCCATGTATTTATTTGATTTCTTTATTGCTAAGTTTACCTTCATCGGTCGACTTAGGAATAATCTTTTATTGTTACAATTCTTACTTTAATTAGTCGGTTTGTAGCAAGAATTTTTGAGTTACGTGCACTAACTTCAAATTTATTTTGACTTGAAGGGAAAAATATTGGGTATGTAAGAAACGGTTCAAAGCGCAGTATAAGAATTTCAAGACGTATATTAAGCTTAATCGTTCCATGAGACATTCTTAGAAGTAAAAAGAATAAATAAGACGGGTTAAGATAGACATTAAGAGATTTTTAAGATAAGAGAATTCGTTTTTAGAAATGATCAAGATTTGGAAGGGGTAATTAATATACTTACTTTGTTCAAATCATTAGATGTTGATTGATGATAACTTACTAATAAGATATAATCGATGAAGACTCACTAACAAGTTAATTGATGAAGACTCATTAATAAGATAGTAGTTGTTGAAACTTACTAACAAGATATTGATTGGTGAAAGCTTACTAATTGTTGTCATAGTAGAAGAAACCTACAAGTATTAACCACTAACCGGTTCCTTTAACCGAGTTGCCAATTTGTTTTAGTATCAAGCAGTAAGGTTATAGTTTAATGTACAAGGTTACTCAGAAATTACAGTAAGAATGCCCAATGAAATTTTGCATAAACACAATACACAATCTCAGTAGGAAGTCAAGGACACCCTCGTTATTGCATACAAATACACAAGGATATTTTCTCCCAGGACTTAGTCTCCAAAACAACAGGTCGCAGCAAACAAGAAGCCATCAAGTGTCGTCAACGAAGAACGAATTTATTTTCCATAAAAGAAAGGACGATATCCACCTAGATAGAATAGGACTGAGGACTGAACCAATCATATACTGTAAACTTGGATAGTTACCATTATTTTTTTGCTTCTA
>NC_061092.1:71921181-72104315 GCF_015104395.2 Macrobrachium nipponense
ATTCAGAATGACGGAGAGCGAAGGAAAACAGCCGAGTCAAAAGGTGTTCCCAGTAGCTCAAGAAGGAGTTTTACAAACGACGAGACACATCAATATCCGCCTGATCCTTTCTCAGGCACGAACTGCCAGCAGTCATGTAGGAAAAGATTACCCTCCATCGCTCTTTCCAGAATTTCGAGAAGTGAGAGAGAACACGAAAAGATCAAAGAAGAACATCCGACAAAGAAGCTAGAAGTAGCAGGTATCCTACAGAGGATGAAAGCGAGGCAGTGATTTGCGCTTCGATTCCAAGTTATTACGTGCGTTGTGAAATGACGTCTTCCAACAGAAAGACAGAGACTATTATATTAAATTATGTCTTGAACGTAAGATTAAAATAAGATTAAAATAAGGCTGAAAATTGGAGTAGAATAAGAATGATTTTCGAAGACTGATTTTTCCCAAAATATAAAACTTTTCTCTCGCTTTCGTGATTCCAGACTTTTTTCATTAGAAATATTTGTAACGACTTGACTAAACTAAAGAACCCTGATATTATCATTATTGTGAAAAGAACAATTGATACATACAATCTCATCCACAATTACACAAATAGAATTATCCCATTTCTTGAGTTTAGTTAATATTTGGCTCAGTCATATCCATAAACGAGGACTTCGTAGTGGGATTCAGGGCGAAGTGAGACCCGGCACGAATTTCAGGTCATATCACGGAAGATGATTACAAACAACTGATCTTGGGGTGACGAGTTTTGTAATTTAGAATTTAAGGTTAGGGATTTGAAGGAGTCGGTAATTTTTTATACATGAGCAGACTTATGTCAATTTATTAAGAAAATTTCTTCCAATCTCTCGAGGAATTTCTGGAGAGATGTGAAAAATTTGTCTCTATCGTCGTGGACTGCAGCCCTTTTATGATCGTTATTCATTAATTTGAGTAATCTTCCGTGTATCACTTTTGAAGAGCTTTGCCCTAATTGATTCGACATCTAGTGAATATTGTAATGGCCTCATTATTAGAGACCAGCAGGTTCAAAATGAAAACAAGAAATTGGGCTGGAATGACTGACGAAAGGCAAGATAGATCAAGGATGAGTACTGAACAAAACACAAAAATAACCTTAATATTAATTTATTTACAGATTAAATTTACAACTTTACAATTAAGACCAGGTTTTGGGTGGCGAAAATACAGTGAAAAATTATCTAAATAATAAATAGATAATGAAAACCATTAATATACCAGAAAAAAGAAGTGAACTTTGCACTAAATCAGAGCCATACACTTGCTCGACACCAAAGCTATGTAATATCATTTAACACCAAAATTAGTTTAACACACAGGCAGTACAAACATACAGACAGCACAAACAGTAACAATAATGATAACGTAAATAAGCAGCATAATCTATGATCTGCACAATAAGTTACAGATACATAACACCAAAGTAGCTAATAAAAACACAGAGAAGTCAGGATGCTACTGAAGAATCCATCACATTCACAGAAGGCGAGGTCCTCATATCCCGAGGAAGTGACCAGGTACTGCAGATCTGTCCATACTGCAAACAGAAGCCGCCATTACGCACGCAAAGACGTAGAGGTCCTCATCCTCCCGTCAAAATCAATCCTCCCGTTGAAGTCAAAAATGACTTGGAGCTGCTCCAATACTACCATGCTGCTGTTTCAGCCTTCTCAGCCGAGGTTTCCCAGAACCTCTCAGATCGCCATCCAAAACCTGTCTGCAGGTGTCACTCACACCACGAAAAAAGTAACTTCGTCACCATGACGATAAACACTGGCAGGTAAGGGGAACAAATAACGTCCAATCGTTATAATATGTATTTCCTATGAAGTGGTACGAGAACTGTTCTGCACACCTTTCAGAGTACCAAGACTGTCAATAATAACAATTCATTTTTAAAGCCACCAGTAATGACTCTTCTTAGTGAAAGTTTGCAAAAGCGGTTTATCAAAATAAACACCACCAGCACCGACTCTTCATTCAGAGACCCACAAGCATCGGATTTTTATCAAGAAAGTCGCCAATTTCCTACTGAAACCTGGAAAGAAGTATTATCCTGAAGACTACCAGCAACATCTCTTTATTGTAACCACCACCACCATCAACAATCAAGAGGATGATGACCTTTCCTCCCCCTGATTCAAGTTTTGCAAGATAAAAAGGCTATTTTTAAGATCAAGTTAACCACATAGTTTAACATCTTTAATTTTGGCGATGGAATCCCTCACTTATAGACATGGAATTGAAAATTGTGAAGATCCGGTGTTTGGTGAGAAATTGCCTTTTTCACGAGAGGCAGCAAATCAATGGAAGTATTTCATCATTAACAGCAATCAGAGGGACGGGAGGAAAGGCGCGTTTTCTGTGTTTCTTCGAGTATAAATATCATTCTCTCCTAAAGAATCTCTTTCCTTTTGGGTTTGGAAGTTACTACAGGCATTCTGAAATCTACAGTGCCTCTTTTGTTTCCTGCAGAAAGCTTTATATCCAGGAGAAAGGTAACAAAGAAAATGCGACCCACAGAAAACAGCAACGAAAACTGCAATTGTTTCACCTGAAGGAAAACCTCAAGAGACAACTTGCTGAAAAACAGGATTAGGTTTGAATAACATAAAAAAGTAGAGTAGTACACGAAAGTGAGAATTCCCTTCCCTCCTCCAAATCTAGCAACGGATTGTCATTGAGTAGATCGGCTGAAATGTCGTTCCAACTCACAAAGAAACTATGATGATGGAAATTCACATATGAGAAGTGAATAAATAAATGAAATCAGAGATATATGGATAAATAAAGAAGTAAACGGATGAACAAGTAAATAAATGTAGTTGATATATCATCTTTAAAATCAATTCTACAGCCACCAACGATTGTCCTGAAAGCCAACAGCAGTGAAGATTCAATGTAGAAGCAACATCAGTGGCTTTTCATCTTGAAGACGGCCAGCATAGCCTTCGTCCTGTAAGGTCACCACCGATGGGTTTTTTTTTTATCCTAAATATCTCTTCATTCAGATAGATTTTCACAGGAAGGCTACCAAAACTGAGTATCGTTGTGGTGGCTACCAGATTATGTTTTTACCTTGAAGGCGACCAGCAACCGTACTGAAAGCTGCCTAAAGCTGCCTCCGACCGTTTTCTATAAGTCCACCAGTAATAGATGACATCGTGGAGGCTACCGGCATAATTTCCAACCACGTTGAGAAGCAGCAGTGGCTTATTCTAAAGGAGATACAGTGGAATTGGGATTTCCTGCACCGAGATCTGCAAGGCGATAGGCAGCTCTCAAAAACAGCGTCAAATGACTGGCTAAAGCCACTACCATGTCAGGTTGAAGATATTCTTAAATCTGCCGAGATAAACCAGATGTGCTGAATAGCAGAAGCACCAGTATGCAGTAAATGTGCCTCTGTCGAACTCCTCATTTCCAGAGGTTCTTTATTCCTGGCACCTTTAGACTGTGGAACAGCCTCCCACAGGAAGTCGTGCAACTGAAACTCTAGAAGTTCCAGGGAAGGTGCAATGCATTTGAATACATTTTCATCTATTTGTTAATTTAAAATATTTTCCTTTTATGATAAGTGAGGTCTCTTCTTTCTGTGTTTCCCTTTACCTTCTCTTGCTTCCTAATGAACACCACAATCTTTGGAAGCCTGAATTTCAATTCAGTGGCCCCTTTGGTGGACTTGTTCCTTATGAATAGGTTTCTTCTTCTGAATAATAATAATAATAACAATAATAATAATAATAATAATAATAATAATATTATGATGTTCATGGACGACATCAAGCTGTATGGTAAGAGCATCAAGGAAATAGATACCCTAATCCAGACTGTAAGGATTGTATCTGGGGACATCAGGATGGAGTTTGGAATAGAAAAATGCGCCTTAGTCAACATACAAAAAGGCAAAGTAACGAGAACTGAAGGGATAAAGCTACCAGATGGGAGCAACATCAAACACATAGATGAGACTGGATACAAATACCTGGGAATAATGGAAGGAGGGGATTAAAACAAAACCAAAGAGATGAAGGCCACGATCAGGAAAGAATATATGCAGAGACTCAAGGCGATACTTAAGTCAAAACTCAACGCCGGAAATATGATAAAAGCCATAAACACATGGACAGTGCTAGTAATCAGATACAGCGCAGGAATAGTGGAATGGACGAAGGCAGAACTCCGCAGCATAGATCAGAAAACCAGGAAACATATGACAATACACAAAGCACTACACCCAAGAGCAAATACGGACAGACTATACATAACACGAAAGGAAGGAGGGAGAGGACTACTAAGTTATAGAGGACTGCGTCAACACGAAAACAGAGCACTGGGGCAATATCTGAAAACCAGTGAAGACGAGTGGCTAAAGAGTGCATGGGAAGAAGGACTAATAAAAGTAGACGAATGACAGACAGAAAAGAGGACTGGCACAACAAACCAATGCACGGACAATACATGAGACAGACTAAAGAACTAGCCAGCGATGACACATGGCAATGGCTACAGAGGGGAGAGCTAAAGAAGGAAACTGAAGGAATGATAACAGCGGCACAAGATCAGGCCCTAAGAACCAGATATGTTCAAAGAACGATAGATGGAAATAACATCTCTCCCATATGTAGGAAGTGCAATACAAAAAATGAAACCATAAACCACACTAGCAAGCGAAATGCCCGGCACTTGCACAGAACCAGTACAAAAAGAGGCATGATTCAGTGGCAAAAGCCCTCCACTGGAGCCTGTGCAAGAAACATCAGCTACCTTGCAGTAATAAGTGGTACGAGCACCAACCTGAGGGAGTGATAGAAAACGATCAGGCAAAGATCCTCTGGGACTATGGTATCAGGGCAGATAGGGTGATACGTGCAAACAGACCAGACGTGACGTTGATTGACAAAGTCAAGAAGAAAGTATCACTCATTGATGTCGCAATACCATGGGACACCAGAGTTGAAGAGAAAGAGAGGGAAAAAATGGATAAGTATCAAGATCTGAAAATAGAAATAAGAAGGATATGAGATATGCCAGTGGAAATCGTACCCATAATCATAGGAGCACTAGGCACGAATCCCAAGATCCCTGAAAAGGAATCTAGAAAAAACTAGAGGCTGAAGTAGCTCCGGGCCCTCATGCAGAAGAGTGTGATCCTAGAAACGGCACACATACTAAGAAAAGTGATGGACTCCTAAGGAGGCAGGATGCAACCCGGAACCCCACACTATAAATACCACCCAGTCGAATTGGAGGACTGTGATAGAGCAAAAAAAAAAAAAAAGAAAAAAAAAAAAAAAAAAAAAAAAAAAAAAAAAAAAAAAAAAAAAAAAAAAAATAATAATAATAATAACACTTTCTCAAGAATACTATGATGAGCTTCCACAACCCCAGTTTATAGAGAACAAATTAATAAATCCTGAAATTTAGGGTATAATGCCAACCACTGAAGTCACTTTGGTTATACAACGATTAAGACTTTTAAGAATTCTCGTTGGAATGGTTGGAAAAAAAAAGGGGGATGGCGGGGGAGGGGGGGGGGGATGGGGGGGGGGGGGGGGCTTAGGCGGGGGAATGAAAGTGGGAGAAACCCCCAATGTTGCACTAAGGAGTAATAATAGTTCGAGAGGCAGGACAGCAAGATGGAATACAGGAGACCCCAATTGATGTAAAGTGAAGGTTTCACAAGTAATTTAAACCGTAGGGCGAAGGAACACTTTAAACCTACAGTGCACCACGTCAAGTGTAGTAGCGGTAGTACCTACTAATGGGATGAGATTGTGGAGAAAAATCGCTGTTTTGACCCATTAACGACGTCGAAAACGAAATTTTGAAGAAAAATGCTGGACAGCTCTAATTAAAAAAAAAAAATTAAATAGAAATTATCTGAAACCATTTTAGACTCACAACAGGAAAACCTCTCTCTCTCTCTCTCTATGAATTTTACCTACAAACATACATATCAGTTCAAACTACAACAAGAATGATGACGCACCTTCCAAAAGATAAATGTAAATGGTATCGAACTTCAGACATTGAAAGGTGACCCTCAAAACTCAAGCTGAAGATGGAAGGGGAAGAAGAAGCAGAGTGCGGCTGCACTGACGAGAGCTCTAAGGAATTAGTTTCACAAAGGGGAAGCTCTCTTTGTAACCCATACGCCCCCTTTTAGGTACAGAAATGTCATCACCGAATTTGTATATTTCTTCGTCTCGGAAGTATTTTATAAAAAGGTGTTAGTCCGACCAATGAGGAAGGTGACCATCTGCTTTCAGTGTCAGACAGAAGCGGCAAGTAATGTTAAGTATATCTTAGTTTAACCAGACCACTGAGCTGATGAACAGCTCTCTTACGGCTGGCCCGAAGGATTAGATATCTTTACGTGGTTAGGAACCAATTGGTTACCTAGCAACGGGACCTACAGCTTATTGTGGGATCCGAACCACATTATACTGAGAAATGAATTTCTATCACCAGAAATAAATTCCTCTGATTCCTCGTTGGCCGAGCCGAGAATCGAACTTCGGACCACCGGATTGGTAGCCGATCGCGAAATCCACTCGTCCAACGAGGAACTGGCAAGTAATGTACTACTCACAGTGGAGAAATATCAACAGTTCTTTCGTATTCAGACGACGGAAAAAAAATACTTACTATAGCATGAGCTGTAAACGGAAATCCAGACCTTAGACTTTGAATGTAGATTTGGTTCTGCATTTCGTTCAGGCCACCGATTTATACGGCGAAATCGAAGCATATTAATCAAATACTTTGGATCTTGAGGTTACTAACCTTTCATGTTTTAACGCCAGTTAAGTGATAGGAGAACATTATGTAAATATATATTGCAGTTTCCGTTTCGGACAGAATGGCATTGAAAAGATTACACAATGAATATATTATGTATTACGAAAGTCTCTCTGGCGCTCATCATACCTTCAATGTTAAGCAGAATTAATACGTTTAGTTTGTGGGAGGACAATCGGTCCAATGACGTCATCACCACCTAGCAAGACCCGACTACTTCAGGTGCTTTTTAAAGAAATTCTTTCCTAAATAGAAACTACAAAATACAAAGAATGGAACACAATACTATACGGAAAACAGTGACTATGGTCATTTTAGTCAAGACAAAAGGAGGGTAAAACAATGCAATCAAACGATTGCTTACTGTTTCCCAAAAACGTAATCTAGAGTAATTATTGCCAGCGGTATTCAAGTGTCCAGCCAAGATGAACTGATAAAACTCAGTCGTGAACGATGAGATTTTCAGCTTGAAGGCCGAATATAGATGTAACAATAAGTTTTTATTCTAAGATCTGTCCTTTTTCTTTGTTTACAGATCAGTCTTCGGTCTTCTTGTTTAAAGAAATGAAGAACTTTAATGAAAGTAGATTTTCTCCATTTTGTAAATAAACAAAAGACGGCCTGCCACAGGGAGATGCTACATATGAAACACTTCTTTCAAGTTCGTGTCGTTCATATTTCAGAAAGTAATTGATAGGATAAAATCTCGCATTTCTTCACAATCGGCTCATAATATGATACCCGCCGAAGTCAAAGACAACATCAAGATCCTGATGAGGACTACCTCAAAATCACCCTTTCCTGAGCCAAGTTTTGATGCTTGACTCAGGAAAGGGTGATTTTGAGGTATCCAAATCCACTTGTAACTCCTGGCTCTATCTTGTGAACTGAGACGCACAAACAAAGCTTCACTGACCAATACAGCCTTTAATTAAAGGCTATCGACACGGAAGATAAATCAGCAACAACTTCTCAATAAGGATGGGCAAGAACGTAGGGGATATGAAACGTAGAATCCATATTAACATTTATGAAGTTCAGATAATTTTGTTCGGGTATAGACAATATTTACACATGCCCATTCTTGGCCATTAAATAGTTATCATTCCAACCTTTAATTCCAAAATAATAGACACAATATTTCGTATGGATAAGTCAATGTCAGTCAGTTAATCTCAATAATTTGGCCCAATGCTTCAAGCATGTTATTCTTCTCTATAGGTTTAGTTCTCATGTAAATAAAACATCGAGAGGACGAAGGTTAAAGGGAATAGAATGGCAGCTTTCTAGGCCTTTTTGCGTTTTATCTTATGTGTCACTCAAAAGGTCATTCATATCTGTTTCAGAACCACAGGAATTGTTATCAGGCTTAGAATATCATTTCAGTCTGCGTGTAGCTTCTCAGCAAGTAGCATGCACGGATTCAATCAACCCCTAAAGCAATTTCATGATTCATAGCGAAAGAGCGATTGGCAGATAATGCCAATTTTAGTCACTGAATAAGAAAAGTCTACAAAAAAATCCTCTGATGACGTAAATATTCGGTTGCAGATAACAACTGCAGATGAATAACGTACCGCCCGTCCTTGTATACTGAACAAAAGGTCATTGTGGCATCGAAATAAACAATGAAGGCTGAGCACATTCATTGGAAAATAATGACTTAAAAGACAGCTACTAACTGTGCCCTAGGATTTTGCAGTTTTGATATGTATACACATTTTATAAAAATGTGAGTGATTTTACATATGCAATTATTACAGCGCACCGTGAAGTTTGGTTTGATTGTTTGTTCGAATGGTGTTTTTACGTTGCTTGGAACCGGTGGTTATTCAGCAACGGGACCAACAGCTTTACGTGACTTCCGAACCACGTCGAGAGTGAACTTCTATCACCAGAAACACACATCTCTAACCCCTCAGTGGAATGCCCGAGAATCGAACTCGCGGCTACCGAGGTGACAGGCCAAGACCATACTGATCACGCCATTGAGGCGCTTCCGTGAAGTTTGGATGCACTACGATTCATCTTAAGCATTCATGTTCGAACAAGGACACGCGTTTTTGAAAGTAGAAGATAGAAAACACCCGTTAAGTCCTCAGGAGAAACAAGGATGAACGCCTGAAGGATTCAAAGTCTCCTACTGTCACATTTTGCAATGGATTTTTCTGTGTACCTAAGTCATAGGTAGCAAAGCTTCAGTATTATTATTATTATTGTTATTATTATTATTATTATTATCATTATTATTATTATTATTATTATTATTATTATTATTATTATTTTGGAAGAAGACCCTCTTTTAAACAATTCTGTTGAATAAAATGGCAGAATTCAGCGAATTAACCTTATATATTATCTTTTCTATTTTTTCTTATTACTCGCTTTTCTGGCTCAATATTCATATTGGACAATTTCAATATTATCCCCAATATGAATATTGGACAATTATTCCGAAGTAAATCGCTGATTGGAAAATAATCAATCTGCCATTTTATGAACAGTATTATTATTATTATTATTATTATTATTATTATTATTATTATTATTATTATTTCACCATGCAGGAATTTCACGAAAATCCATTCTAAGCATTTTCAGATATCGATGGAACCAAACACACACACACAGCGCTTCAGTGGCGTGGTTGGTATGGTGTTGGCGTGCCACCTATGTGGCCGCGAGTTCGATCCTCGGGCATCCCACTGAGGTTCGGTGAGAGATGTATTTCTGGTGATCCGAAGTTCACTCTCGACGTGGTTCCCCCCCCGGCAAGTCCACGTTATTTAAAGCCATTGGTCCCGTTGCAGAATAACCACTGGTTCCATGCAATGTAAAAACAGCATACAAACAAACAAACAAACACACACACATACACATACATACGAATCCATACCATCGTCGAACACTACACAAAAATCTCCGCAGATCCCTAATATATTTTCTTGTATTGACAGGTGACCCAGACAGTGAGATATCGTCCCGTGAGGTCACTGCTGCTGTTAGGACTTCTTGTGGTCATTTCCCTGTTCGTCCTGTTCACCCTATCACAGGTCAGGTCATAGAACGTTATTCGATAAGACTGTTAGACGAATTTCCTTTTATTTTTTCATAAATTGCCTCGCATATTTTGTATCTCAAAATCTATTTAGTAATCATCTGCAGTGAACCTACGACCTCAAGTTCACAAGTTAAAATAGGATATAGCAAATGTGTCTTTTTACTAAACGCTGATTTACGCTGAATAAATGTCGTGACATGAGCCGCCGTGCGCGTGTATGTACATATATATATATATATATATTATATAATATATGATATACTTATCATAGTAGATATATTAATATATATATATATATATATATATATAATTTAGATTATATATAATATAGAATATATTATACACCATATACATATATATAATATGTCATTTATAACACATACATACATACACATATATATAATATATTTATATATATATATATATATATGTGTGTGTGTGTGTGTGTGTCTATGTATGCGTGTATGTGTATTTCTGTTTGTTTTAACTTGGATGCATTGACAGAGGGAAAGTAGCAGAGAAAATGTACATTTACTGAAACGCTTTGTCTCATTCCATTGGACGCAGATGGCTGTTGTGCAACACACTATGATGGCTCAGCTGGAGACGGGCAGGCCAGGGGGCGGGGGAGGAGGTTGGGCGGGTGTCAGCCAGGGAGGGCGGGCATCCCGCCCTGCTCAAAAGCCTTGGCGGAGCCAATTCAACCAGTTCAAAATAGAGCCCCTTCTCATCCGCAATGCTCCTTCCGTAGAGGTAAGAAATAGTCAGACGTAGAACTCATAGTACAGTTGAAAGAATGGGACTCAGAGAACCCTCTTGAGAAGAAATCAGAATATGAATGACCCACAAGTAGTTTAAAGTGTCTCTTTGGCACCACGTGGTCTTAATCATATTTAAGAATGGGAAATTTGACTGGGGATATTATTAGTTTTCGCAATTCATCCCAATAACGTTGAAATTTAGGGTCTGCTTTGAAAATTTTTTTCGATTTTCACATGCATTTTACAGATGTTCAAATACATAGTTGGTTATAAATGCAGTCAGACTCAAGCACCGTATGCTGTATCCATCCACTTTTTAGAATATATATGTATATGTATATTGAAATTTTCTTTTGATATGCATTATATACAAAGGTCAATCTGATTGCTTTCCTTTTTCAACTGTTAAATTAAGGAGCTCGATAACCGGCAGCTGTTCTTTGGCCTTTGCAGGTGAACACAGCGATGGCGGCCAACCGCCGGAGAGCCAGCCAAATAGCAGCGATCATCGTGAGGAGTTCGTTACTCGTCAATCAACTTCCCAGTCTCCCTTTCACAAATCTGACTTCGCATCAGCCCCAGGCGGTTCTTTCTACTCACTCGCCGCCCATACCTCATTCAACACATCGACAGACGCCCCATCCCCCCCTCAGCCTGACGAAAAACCCACTAAGCAATTTGTCCTCAACTTCTCTCCCTCACGAAGGCCCCCATCCACCTCCTTCGGGGGAGGGAGGGCGAGGCCCTCACACCCGTCGTCACCTCTGCAGACCGAGTTTCGTCGGCTCCCGAAGCACCGTCCTCGAGTCATGAGGCGCCTCGCTCGCTCCCTCGTCGTCAAGGAAACACTTCGATGGAATCTACGACAACAGTCTCCGGGAATCGAGACAATGCGAAGGAAAGTGACGGTGAAAGTGTGAAGAAAGATGCCGACACTAATTCTGTTGACAGAAGAAAAATTGAAAGAAATAATAATAATAATAATAATAATAATAATAATAATAATAATAATAATAATAATAATAATAATAATAATAACAACAACAACAACATAAGCAAAAACACTGATAAAGTGAAAACGCAAAAACCGAGCAGATCTACAGAAAAAGAGCGGGCTGATGAAATAAGTAGTGGGAAATTAAGACGGAAGTTTTTCAATAGGCTGGAATGTGAGAGTTCATCGGGAAGTGAATGTGATAGTCCGAAGCTGCCCGCCTCCGGTGACAAGTCAGGCGCTATGAAAGCAGCAGCAGCGCCAAGGGCAAGACTCGGAAATCAGGCGACGCAAAATCCCCCCAGGGGAAATGAACGACACAGTCTCCAAGTTGGGTCTGTCGACCGTAATCATAGAAACAAAGGAAAGATGCAGAACGATGATCAGTTGCACGGAAGAAGATCCAGTGACTCAAAAGAGAGTCCATCGTCGCCCAAAGAACCTGCGAGGCCCGATGACGTCGAAACCGCGTCGAGACTCAGCGATGAGATAGAAAAAGGTTCCGAACCTTTGCCAACCGAGTTCAGTGAAGCAGAAAAGGATTTCGAACCTCTGTACCTTCGCGAGGACGAAGACTATGACGTCTCCGAGGAACAGACGACCAACGCAGCAACGTCGGAGCCTCAGACGCCGACAAAGAAGGTCCCAACAGAAGAGCAGTTACGAAAATTACCGACGTGCCCGGAAATTCCTCCTCACTTGAGTAAGTGACATTTATTCCCTTGCAAAGTCTTTTCTTGTGTCAAATGACAAAATCTTTGAAACTTCAAACTTTATTACTATTCGACTGAAGGCCTTTTGGTTCATTTCTACTAGCTCACTCTGAAACTCTTCGGAATTAAGACAATTCGAGCTTCCAACGCTTCGTTTAAAAGAATATAATTTTGTTTGGAGGTTCCGTTCCCTTCAGTGTTTATCACCTGTTTTTGGGAGTTGGTTTCTTCATTTCCAAAACATTCTTGAAACTGTTTTATGAATGGGAAAAGAACGTAAGGTATGAATATGAACACAATAAATACTAACAACTGATGAAGTTAAAGCCCTTGGGATTATGAAATTTAATCTGCTATCAGGGAATGTCATTTTGTCCCTATACCCTCTTTCCTAAATATATTACTGTAAATAAATCCCAAAGATAAAAGAAGGGTAAGAATGTACTTGTATGAAGAGACTAAACTTCAAAATTTTTTTGTTTACCTTTGACATCAAATCTATTTAAAAAGTTGTTGGCCAGCGTTGGGTTAACAACCTCATCTATCTTGTGCTAAAACAGACAGCAAAGTTGGACCTCTAGGAATTCAGGAACAGAAAAAATCATGAATCATAATTTCAGTTGAAAATTTGATCTGTTTTCGTTAACATTCCCTAGGTAATAGGTAAGAGATATTATTCAATTGTCTAACAAACTAGCAATTTTCATGAACTCTGAAAACTATGACACATAATACTTTTATTTTAAAAAATCGTTAAAATGCCAGAAAATAAAATAAGTGGTAATTCAGGTCCCTCATATGATAATAAAGCACCTCTGACTCGCAGTATTGGTAATGCCGATAATAATTCAGTTCTTAACTTACCCTAATATGCAATAGTCATGTCTAGTATGGTGACAGTCATCTCACTTAAATTAATTCATTTCTAATTCTTCTCAGATTCACAGCAATTAGACGACAACGTTACATACACGGATATTCAGAAATATGTAAACTTGCATTCAATACAATACGACGATAATTCATTGCATATTCATGTTAACTCATACATAAAATCATATTTAGGGTGATTCATGTGATGCTTGAACTCATCACCAGAAGCCTGTTGATAATTTGGTGGCCGGTAATGAAGTCACAGGAAAAAAAGTTAATCTATTTGGGGTCATTATCCTTATGATATTTACAGTTTTGTTTATGTTTTTATTGTAATCCCCAACGGGCTTGTACTAAACACGCCACAAAGGTGTATACAAATCGGGTTAAAATCCTTAAGGGTCACTATCTAGGAGACCACAGCGGGATCAGACGAATATATTTCGGGCCAGCTATAGGAGAGCTGTTAATCACCTCAGTGGTCTGGCTGAACTAAGATGGACTTAACTTTTAACTATCGAGGAAAGATGAATGTGTCTTTTTTTCCTCTGACTTTTTTCTAAGACGGGTTTTTTTTAACCTGGATTCGATAATATATCTACTATCAGCAGCCATCCATTTGTAATCCATCTGAATTTCAATTTTCATGGTAACCCTTTTAGTAACCGGGTGATCAGTCTGATCTGAAGCACATCCGTGATGTAGCGACTTTTCAGTGCGCATTCATTTTAAGCTCCGTTATCATTCAAGTCACATCCTGCGACACTTTTGCAGTTGTGTATGGAAGCATGTTTACGTCTGCCCTTTATTTTTTACCTTTTTTTTTTTTTTACACTGCCAAGGTTATATACTTATCGTAAATGCAAATTTATCTTTTTTTTAAGGGGAATATACTGTTCTGCCAAATATGAGTTTTTACCATACTTTTAAAATCATTTTTTTATTTTTTCTATTGAGTCAGTTCATAGATTCACTGAGAAACCAATTCAACTCAAACTAAATTCATTACAGCGCCAAGTAATCCCTCAGATTCCGGCGCTTGGCTTCAAGACTAAATTTCATATTCCATTCAATTGTGAGAATTTAACTAGCAGTCATGTTAATTCGGAGATCATTTATCCCACAGCGGCCATCTTAAATCGGTGATCATTTATCCCAGAGCGGCCACGTTAAATCGGTGATCATTTATCCCACAGCGGCCATATTAAATCCGTGATCATTTATCCAACAGTAACCATGTCAAATCAGTGATCATTTATTTCACAGCGGCCATGTTAAATCAGTGATCATTTATCCTACAGCGGCCATGGTAAATCAGTGATCATTTATCCCACAGCAGTCATGGTAAATCGGTGATCATTTATCCCACAACAGCCATGTTAAATCGGTGATCATTTATCCCACAGTGGCCATGGTAAATCGGTGATCATTTATCCCACAGCGGCCATGTTAAATCGGTGATCACTTATTCTACATCGGCCATGTTAAATCAGGGATCATTCAACTCACAGCAACCAAGGTAAATCAGTGATCATATATCCCACAGCAGCCATGTTAAATCGGTGATCACTTATTCCACATCGTCCATGTTAAATCAGGGATCATTCAACTTACAGCAACCATGGTAAATCGGTGATCATTTATCCCACAACGGCCACGTTAAATCGGTGATCATTTATCCAACAGCAGTTATGTTAAATCGGGGATACTTTATCCCACAGCTGCCATGTTAAATCGGTGATCATTTATCTAACAGCGTCCATGTTAAATCGGTGATCATTTATCCAACAGCGGCCATGTTAAATCGAAGTTCATTTATCCCACATCGGCCATGTTAAATCGGTAATCAGTGATCCCGCAGCAGCCATGTTAAATCAGTGATCATTTATCCCACAACGGCCATGTTAAGTCAATCATACATTCCACAGTGGCCATGGTAAATCGGTGATCTTTTATCCCACAGCAGCCATGGTAAATCAGTGATCATTTATCCCACAGCGACCATGTTAAATTGGTGATCATTTATCCAACAGCGGCCATGTTAAATCGGTGATCATTTATACCACAAAAGCCATGTGAAATCGGTGATCATTTATCCCACAAAAGCCATGTTAAATCGGTGTTCATTTATCCCACAGCGGCCATCTTAAATCGGTGATCATTTATCCCACAGCGGCCATGGTAAATCAGTGATCTTTTATCCCACAGCGCACATGGTAAATCAGTGATCATTTATCCCTCAGCGGCCATGTTAAATCGGCGATCATTCTACTCACTGCGGCCATGTTAAATCAGTGATCATTTATCCTACAGCGGCCATGTTAAATCGGTGACCATTCAACTCACAATCACGTTACTTCAAAAAAAAAAAAAAAAAAACTAACGTAATTATGTCACCATGATAATTTCCGATGGCTCACTTCAAAACTTTCACACTACTCAAAACACCTACTGGGAAACCCTTCCAAAATGTTAATTTCATTTCATTTTTCTTATTAACTCTAACATCAGATGCTGGAAGGCTTCGAAGAAAAATCTCGCCTGAGCAATTTTCGGT
This sequence comes from Macrobrachium nipponense, assembly GCF_015104395.2. Classification (NCBI taxonomy): domain Eukaryota; kingdom Metazoa; phylum Arthropoda; class Malacostraca; order Decapoda; family Palaemonidae; genus Macrobrachium; species Macrobrachium nipponense. Next base: position 71,936,969 of record NC_061092.1, read on the forward strand.
TTTCAAAGGCTATAAGCAGCCCATCATTATGAGTCTACACATCTGTTCAAGTCACGCGCGCGCGCGCAAGCAGACATGAGCCAAGACGCAAAAACATCCACGAATCGTTTTCCTGGAGGTTAACGAATGCCTCGACATAAGAGGAAGAAAAAGCGGGAGAAAACATATCACCCAAATTCATGGTGGGCAGAGGAAAAAATATTGGTGCCACGACCACCGCCTTTCACCAGCAAGAAATTAATTAGAGAGAGAGAGAGAGAGAGAGAGAGAGAGAGAGAGAGAGAGAGAGAGGGCCAGTCCCATTTTCCAGGTTTCTGGACAAGTAGCAGCTGTCGATTGTATACAGTCCGGGGTTGTTTGTATCAAAATAAATGTACGAAGGGTAAATTTTGTGTATTTTTGTAACTACAATTTAGTTTTTGATATATGAAATATGCTTGCAGAATCTCACACCCTGATCCCATTACTTCATACCCGCTTTGTTTGGTGACCGCTAGTCCAGACGTCCACGTCAGGCCTTTTTATTTCTTTTACCCCTTACCAGACTCACGTAAGGCGTCTTCATCTCAAAAAGTCGACCTCCTTCATAGTTAAGTATATCTTAGGTTAACCAGACCACGGAACTAATTACCAGCTCTCCTATAAAGGGCTGGCCCGAAGGATTAGGTATTTTTACGTGGCTAGGAACCAATTGGTTATCTAGCAACGAGACCTACAGCTTATAGTAGGGATCCGAGCCACATTATATCGAGAGGTGAATTTCTAATCGCCAGAAATGAATTCCTCAGATTCCACGTTGGCAGAGCGGAGATTCGAACTCGCCGAACGAGGAACTCTGTATAGTAAAAGGGTCGTTTCTTTCTCCTACCTTCAAGAGCCTGCCTGGAGCGGCCACAAAACTTGCAGGTATTATTCGTAAGGCCTTTATCCTCTCTCTGCAGAACTGATGATGTTATAGCAGCCATATTTGCTGCCTCCAGGATCCCATATTTCGGGCAAAATATGTCGAAGTGGTAGTTTCCCTTTTCCTGACATCGGGAATTATGATTGACATACTCATCGGCGGAAGATTACCTCTGGACCCATCTTTGTAACTGGCCATCGATAGCTGCCTACGGCGCCTGGGTATCGGCACAGCATCAACATCCGCAATCTGTTGAGGTGGCAAGATGTCACACTTCCCAGTACCCGATTTTATTTTTTTTTTTTTTTTTTTTTCCTATCCTTGTGCACCTGCTTGGAAAATTACTCCCAAAATCTTCATTGCAGCTCATTTGGTCGTCGAGTGATTATTTTTCTACCCGTTGATTAATTTCTTTCTTTTTTTTACTTTACCTATGCCGTATTCTGCTAGGGTGCCTCAGTGGCGCGGTCGGTATGGTGTTGGCATGACACCTCGTTGGCCGTGAGTTCGATTCTCGGGCATTCCATTGGGGTGTGAGAGGTGTGTATTTCTGGTGATAGGAGTTCACTCTCGACTTGGTTCGGAAGTCCCATAAAGCCGTTGAATAACCACTGGTTCCATGCAACGTAAAAACACCATACAAACAAAAAACAGTATTTTACTGTTCTGTTTGAGTAATTTTTCACTGCATTCAATTACTGGCATTGTATTCTTTGGAAGCTTGCTTAGAATTTATCGGTCTTTTTAGTTGAATTTATATGAATATCAAATAATAATAATAATAATAATAATAATAATAATCAATAATAATAATAATAATAATAACAATAATAATATATGAAGGTAGGAGACCCTCTCTTAAACATGTTTTGTTAAAGATGATGGCAGCTTCAGTGGAATTAATTTTATATATGGTCTTTTCAATTTTTCTTATTATTCTCTTCTCATCAGGGCTGATATTTGCTAATAGCTAGCCGATGTTCATATCTTGGTTAAAGAAATGTTTTCTAAAAATACTAATTTATTGATATAACAAAAGGGGTTAACAAATCTTAGTCTAAGGGCGTAAAGGAACGTTTGTAACCGTATCATCGGTTCATTTTCAAGGAAAGGTGAGCGTGAACTGATTGGAATGGGGTCGTTCGGCGGTATATATTGTGTCGCAGGTGCTCTGTCTGATGGCGCTGCGTTTTCATTGCCTGAACAGAGGATTAAGTCCCTGAGTCAAGGCGTTCTTGCAGAGGGTGGAAGCTCGCACCTGCTCTCGCGTGCGGACGCTGGAGACTGGGGAGCGTAGTATGGGCAGGGGGTTCACCTGATTGGTCCGTTCGATCGGCTCTTTATGGTGCCGCGGCGGGCGGCGCCCCTACGCGACCCGTCGGGAGGAGTGAAGTCTCTTTGATGGGTGTTGAGCTGGGTCTCTCCTTCCCGACGTGTAGGGCCTCTAAGAGACGGTGGTCTGCCGCCTTATCGATAATACCAATATTAGGAATAATGTCCTTCCGAGTTATCCTGGTATTGTGGACGTTTTTTGCATGGTTATGGATGGCGCCTTCCTGAGCGTGGCAGGATATCCTCTTGGAAAATCGCATCTTTGTCATACCAATGTAGGCGCCGGGGCATTCCCGGACAGGGATTTGTTAACCACTTTTGTTATCATATCAATAAATTAATATTTTTAGAAAACATTTCTTTAACCAAGATATGAAACATCGGCCAACTATTAGCAAATATCAGCCCTGATGAGAGAAATAATAAGAGAATTGAAAGACCATATATAAAATCAATTCCACTGATGCTGCCATCATCCTTAACAAAACAATAATAATAATAATAATAATAATAATAATAATAATAATAAATAATAATATGCTGGAAGTAAACCCTCTTTTAAACATGTTTCATTAAAAATAATTGCTGCCTCAGCTGCATTAATTTTGTATAGTTTCTTCTCCATTTTCCTAATTATTGTTTTCTCATTGTTGTTTAAACTGTTTAAGCAACAATGAGAAAACAATAATTAGGAAAATAGAGAAGAATCTATATGAAATTAATGCAGCTGAGGCAGCATACTTGTAATAATAATAATAATAATAATAATAATAATAATAATAATAATAATAATAATAAAGTGAAATATTGCACTGTGATAACTAAAATTATTGACGGTAACTGGTGAGTCTAAAATAAGAGAAAAGAAAAAGAATGAAAATTTGGAGACCTGAGCAATAGAATTGATGTCACTTTCGTATAGTCTCTTCACTTTCCGCCACCCTCTGATTACTTGCAGAACTTATTAGAATTCCATAGTGATAAGCGGTCAATATTATTGAAAGAAATGGCATATTATAAATAATGAGCTATAGTAGATTCACATCTCGATAGTTCACACAGGCAGGATGTATGTTTTACCTCTCCTGAAAGACATATCCCTCAGGAGACGTGGAACATACATGCAGCCTATGTGAAATCTCGATAGAGACTGAGAGTTTCCAGCACTGTGATTGGCTTATCAACAGCCAATCAGGAGCGTCGTAAGGGACTGGCCTAGACATCAAATGCAAGGCTATTGTGAATCTACTGTAGTGTCGGTCGTTTCCAAGAATTGTTTCCTATCGATTTGATTCATTTTGTTGAGTTTCCCAAAGCATTCGGAAATAAAGGTTTGATAAGAGGTGAAAAAACCAGAGAAAATAGCCACAATTTGAAGAGTTTCCTTCTACCCAAGACGTAATAAGTGCTCGAATAGATCTTTGTTGCTTTTTGTTTCATCCTGTAAACAACCTTGCAGCATATCTCACAGCGCATGCGCATACACATGCCCGTCTTGAAATTCCCGGGATGTATGCTAGGATTGCACACCAGCCCCGGATTGTTTGCTATGCCCTTAGGATAGGTCAGGTGGGGTCAATCACTTCAAATACACTACTCTTGTGTAATTTGATGATGGGAAACATAATGAGATTATTTTCAAGAAAATTCTATGGTTAGTTTTTAAGGTATATATGGTTACAGATCGGGAATATGTGGTCATTCCACATACCAGACTTCGATTATTTCTGTCAGCGCAGTTTTGGGTCAAATTCTTAACTAGTATTCTTCGCCACGAGTCTGCTTATAAAGACGTTGTAAATTCACAGCTGATACTTTAAAACAAAAGGACCTCCAACTGATGAACATGGTTACCACTCGAAATTTCAGTCCAGAAATACTCTCAGAAGAAATATGCATATGAACTCCTGTAGAACATTTAGCCTTCTTTATTTGTGGAATCTCTAACTACTTAAAATGGAAAAAAAAACATGACGTCATAACAATCGATCTCTTATTAATGTTTCATCTTCTCAACTTTTTGATTAATGTAGATCTACTTACAAAGCTGGCATTTTATAGTCCTGAACTGACAAAAAAAAAAAAAAAAAAAAAAAAGTGGCAAAAAACTAAAATTTCTGCATCTTTGATCACATTCATGTTTCACAAAAACAAGGTCGGGATACCGGGTTCATATATAACTGAAAAATTCACGTCGGAAAAGCAATTCGAGAGAGAAAGAGGTCAAACGCGAAAGTGAAAAAATGGAAACTTTCAAATCGCAGCCTCTCATAAATGGGAGCCATCAGAAAACTGACAGCAAATAATGGTCGCCATTAGCAGGATTACCATAATGAGTACTCGTGTCATTTATTTTTATCTAATGATCACAAATGGCATCATTTGTAGTTTCCCTTTGAACACACTCATGATCATAAGGGATTATGGGCCAGCAACTGTAAAGGATTCGTTTTTATGGAAGTTTTATGGTATAGGCACAATTCATCACCAAAAGTGACGCAGATATACATTGCTCAGATATAGCCGAGATTAGGACATTACCATCCCATTTCTCGGATGATTTATCCCTGAATAGACGAACATAGAATATGAAGAGCATATTGCACATATACTTCTCGAAACTATGCATGGCATTCATTTCCTAAATCGAAACAGGGACACGTTCAAAGAATGAAACCTTAAAAGAGGCGAAATTTAATACTGCATTCTTTTTCCATTTACATTTTTCTTTTGAATCAGGGATCAAGGTAACGAGCATTTTCACTCACATAAATAGCCACACAAAAATGTCTATTGCTGCAAACGGACCTTTTTTGTTTTTGATTTGAGGCCAACAAAAATAAAACATAATTACACAAAAGTAGTAACACAGGTACTTAAACTGACAGAAAACCACAGAGTCCGAATTCCTTGAACACGTGGCACGGGAATTAACGGCAGATGATAACCAGGAAAACTGTCATTCATTATCTGAAAAGTCATTGATTTCCACTTCTAGACATCATTATTTACTAACTACAACCTCCCCCCCGCCCCCGCCCCAGAAGGTAACGCCGATAGTGCCACCTCTCTTGGTGCACTGCTATATCAGTGAAAATAACAAGTTTTCTATTTCAACAAAAATAATCAAATGTAGAAGAAATCAAACAGTTTGTAGTGCATTTGTAACTCCCTTGCAGTACATGAAACTATATTAGAAATGCCTCGTGTTGCCAAGTATATTTTTACTGATGAAGAATTGTGCACTACATTATCTAATGACCTATGAACCCAAATTCTTTCAGTTTTTGAAAAACATCAACAGCAGAGTATTTTTCTGATCAATTTCATTCCCAGACACTTTAAAGGAAGAAGCAATGCAACTGAAAGAGGAATAAAATGCTTTCAGTTACACGAATGATTATTTTAAGAGACTGAACAAAGCTTGCTCTCTTGAAACCTGACCGAGTTAACAAAAATAATTTGTACCTTTTCCTATACAGGACATTGCTGTTGCAGTTCAGTCGCTGCACTGTTCTGCGAATATCAGTGAAAGCAAGGAAATAGTCATATTCCTATGTGGCTGTTATTCAGTTGTAGTCAGACAAGAACCAGACCCCTCAGTTTGAGAAACGCTGCTGTTCATGAATTGTTAAACTTATATTTAATCTTTCATTTGTCATGGAATTGCTTCAAACCTTGTAACACAGACCCCTGATTCTTCCATTCCAGTGGGGCGATTAAACATCAGTTTAGATGGTCTAGAAAAGCTGCGGCTGAATGATGTTTTGAAAGAGCTAGAATGGGTGATGCCTGGCGGTACGTGGAGTCCATCTTATGAGCCCACCAATCCCTGCCTCCCACGTCACAAAGTAGCAGTTGTGTTGCCATACAGAGATCGTCTTCATCACCTCATCATCCTACTAAGTTGGTTGCATCCGATTCTGAGGAGACAGCAGCTGGAATATACGATATACGTGGCGGAGCAGGTATGTTTGCACTGAAGGATTTATTGTGTCAAAAGTGAGTGGATAGTGGTGGTTTACGTCCCTTTATGAGATAGGATAGCATGCTTGTGAGGTAGCTAATGATAACTGAATAATAATTGAAAATACCGAATCCAAAATTTTTTCCCCCACAAATTACCAGTTAATATCTTCAATAATCCAACTGACCTGAATAATAAATATAGGAATTGATTGCCGAGAAACTACCCAATGAGTTAATGATAATTCAAAGACAACACCAATACACATAAAGAATATTTCAATTCAGAAACAACACAGACGACACCATAAAACCAGGAACAACGAAAACGCGACAAACCAACATGTGGTCCAAGTTTCCGGAAGCTGGAAAATTGGACTCCATCTCGCAGACTATAAAAGCAGTGGAAGAATCGTGGTTCAGACCAGGTCTCTGTATGTATATAATATGGACCGTGGTCATGGCAAAGCCATAAAAAGGGGAAATGGCCGAGCGAGGGAAGCAGACGAGGAGGAAACCGCGAGGTCGTTGAAATCGCGCCATAAAGATCTGTTATCTGTGGCCAGTGATTCCTCTACAAATGTTCATTCTCCCACTACGTTTCAGTACTAATATTGTGAAGAGACCTTTTATTGATAACGAATGGTATGGAGAGTACATCCAAATTTCTATTCAAAGAAAGAAATGGTGTCAATTACCAATTGATAATGATCCTCGTTTTTACACTTGATGATCTTTGCTTCCTTTCTCAAGCTTCGTTGATAAGGAATTATTTTTTATATCTGGAAATTCCAAATGTCAAAATATTGTAATCGTTTCCCTATTGTGGGTATTAAATCAAATGTTATACATCCGACTGTAGATTGCTATTAAACAATAACATTGCAATACATGTTGTCGAGAATTGAGAATTGGGGATGTTGTTTTCTACCATTTGGAAGTAGTTACGAAAGGGAAGCTAGAATTTAATACACACACAGCACACACACACACACACACACACACACACACACATATATATATATATATATATATATATATATATATATAGTATATATATATACACACACACACACACACACACACACACTGACAAAGCAGTCCTTTTCCTATAAGAGGATAAAGACCTAAACATACGTTGAAAGGAAGTCGTAACATTTCTGCAAAGACTCAAAGACTCCTCCCTCCTCCCTCCTCCCCCCCCCGCCCCCGCAGGGCCGGCCGGCAACGCCACCTTCAACAAGGGCTCGATCATGAACGCTGGCTTCATGGAGGCGTGGCAGCGGAGCGACGCCAACTGCTTTGTCTTCCACGACGTCGACCTCCTCCCAGAGGATGACCGGAACATGTACTCCTGCCCCCCGCAGCCACGACACCTCTCCGTCGGGGTGGACACCTTGGGATACAAGTCAGTCATTGGTCTTTTTTTTTTTCTTGTTTTTCACTATCACCGCTGTGGTGAATGTTAACGTCTGCCTCTTAATGTACTATGGACCACACTGTGTCTCCAGAATCTATATCTCCTGTCCTCCTGTCGTTTCGCTGGCGTCCTCTCTCTCTCTCTCTCTCTCTCTCTCTCTCTGCTCTCTTCTCTCTCCTCTCTCTCTCTCTCTATATATATATATAATATAATATATATATATATATATATATATATATATATATATATATATATATATATAGGATATAGAATATTATATATATATATATATATATATATATATATATATTATATATATATAATAGATATCTCTTCTCTCTCCTCTCTCTCTCCTCTCTCTCTCTCTCTCTCTATATATATATATATATATATATATATTATATATATATATATATATAAGAGAGAGAGAGAGAGAGAGAGAGAGAGAGAGAGATATCTATATATATATAGATATATATATATCTCTCTCTCTCTCTTTCTCTCTCTCTCTCCACCCATCCTTGACCCATATGGAGATGGCCCTTAGTTGTTTCAGATGTCAATTAATCGAACGTTCTTTTACGATGTATTCCTTCTTGTACAGTAAAATTTAGTCATGTATTAGTATATTATTATTATAGTATTGTGTTGTTATTATTATTATTATTATTATTATTATTATTATTATCATTATTATTATTATATATTGAGACAATTTTCAATTGACTCGATACTATTTATAACCAGCCGACGCGTAGTGCCCAATTCATGGGGATACTGGTTGATGTTCAGTTAACTCTGGGTACTGGGAAGGAAATCGGGTACAGTGGGCATGAGATCGGTTCCTCCGGGTATCGAAACTACGAAGGGCACAAGCAAATTTGCTAGTGTGTTCTTGGAGTTGGTTATAAACAGTATGTGAGCGAAACGTGTGTGTGAAAAATGTGATGCCATTGAAATTTTGCTTATATTATCTTTATTTTTAAAAAATGCAGAGATGACTCAAACTTAATGGAAAACGACATCGTCTGACTTTCAGGTTACCTTATTTCCTTCTGGTTGGAGGCGTCTTGAGCGTCAGAGGAGACCACTTCCTCAGGCTGAACGGATACTCCAACATGTACTGGGGATGGGGAGGGGAGGAAAGACGACGATATGGGATACAGGTGAGAGAGAGAGAGAGAGAAGAGAAACTTTCCCACTCTTCACGCCACTGTATTGATTTTATTAACAGCACAGATTCAGAAATGGCTTCGGTAGGAAGCCGTTGGGACAACAATCCCAGATCGGTTTTCGGAAATAATTGTAAATAAATGACCAGATGAATAAAAGAATAAAAGAAGTCATAGATATCTTGTCACCATTTTCAGGTCATTTTCTTTTTATTACTGGCACGTATATAACTGGCAAACGATGATTTAAGATAGTATAATCTGCAGATTATTAACTTTGTATGAAAATATCTCAAATTATTTCTGCATCAAAACAATGCAAGATCGCTTTGGCTCGGTCTCAATAATTCTCTCTTGCGAAAGCAGGGCATGGAATTAGAAAAAATAAACACACACACACACACACACGCACACATATATATATATATATATATATATATATATATATATATATATATATATATATATAATCACTTTTAAAACACTTATTAAAATGCACGAAAAAGTAAAAACTAGTTGTTTGAGCCACACCAGGGTTTTCTTGCAATTAATCATGTCTACAAAAATAAAAGCGTGTGCGTCAAACATGAAATGAAACGCTACAAAAATGTATTTATTTATTTATTTATTTATTTTGTTTTTCCTGTAGAACTTCCATCCCTGTTTGAACGTGAAATCTCATCGGGTCAAAGAAGGTTTGCGAAATCTGTAGAGTTGGTAACTTCTTCTACCGAGTCAAAGAAGAGATTGAAAATCCAAGAGTTTCTTACAAATCCTGAGGTACTGAGAGAGGCCTCTGTAGAGTCACTAGAGGTCACTGCTGACCTACTGATCATGTAAGGTTGTACTGTCACTGGTATTGAGTAACCATGCAAAATTTCTAGTACATCGGACGAAGGAAACAAGATTCGAACCAGACAAACAAGCAAACAGACAAAAATGCAAGCTTACTAAATGTGCATAAAAACCCCATGTGGCGCTAATATGTATCCAAATCCTGGAATTAAGGAACTGTTATGTCCAAGTCAATGGCACAAAATAAACCGACCCACAGCTTAATATTTCTGGCAGTGCTCCAGATTTTCGTTGCCCACCAACACAGTCTCGAAACATAAGAATGACAAGTCTTACCGAATCGTATCCTGTCCTGCCTTCGGTAGCATGATTTGAATGGGGCGAACTCCAAGTCTAAATTCATTGCATCATCCTGTCACTACTTGCTGTGGTCAAAGTAAAGTTAATCAAAGAGAGACTCCGATACCACCCCTTTCAAGTTGGCCCCATCCCAATAGGTTATACAAAAACTCAATGTGTCCAAAGTCTTTTGTTCAAGTACTTTAATTTAAAAAGAAAAACCTTCCTCTGTGACATAAGTAGTGCTAAATTTATTTAAATGTAGACCTTCTTAGTGGATGAAAAGCAAACCCCTACCTTTATGAGTATTTGGCCAATGTGAAATTTCCATCAATATTGCCTGCATTTTAATGGACTATTAGTAAAATACAGTCAAGTGAAAGCCTAAGCAAGTGAGTATGCCAAACTGGATTAGTTAAAATTGCATAAATCATCCATTTATCCAATTCCTGCCAGTAAATCTCTCTACATTTACTCATTTTCTTGTCTCACAGGATCAAGCAGTCAGGGCTGAGCATCACCAGACCGCCCAATATGCTGGCAAGGTATACGATGATCAGGCATCTCAAGAGAAGACCGCTCACATGGAAGGTAATAAATAGTAGGGTGGTGGGGCTGACTCGGTTACACTGTGTGTATATAAAAAGGTGGTCACTGGTGGACCTCATCGTTGGTTTCCTCTAACGTTATCTAAGCCTCGCTCTTGACTCGCAGGTCCGCGGAAAGCTGGTGAGGACGTCGGGTAGGAGGTACCGGCTGGATGGCCTCAACACACTCAAGTATTCCCTGTTAGCGCTGCACAAACACCCTCTCTTCACTCACCTGCTCCTAGATGTTGGAACACCTCCGGAAAATCTCGTTCGGCTAGACTCCCATTAACTCCTCTGCGAAGATAGTTGAAATACTTCGCTGTCTGCCACTTAGGTTGTTATTTTCTAAGAAACCGTTTAGTCATTATTTTTTGGTGTCGACGAAACCAAAAGGAAATGTGAGAATGATAGGTCCTGCCTTTTCCATTTTATGTTTGATCTTTTAGGAGAATCTCATGTCGTATGATTGTGTTTTAATGGAATGGAAATTTCCTCCCTTTTCACTTTATCCAAATACTGTGCACTGATGTGAGGTATTCTATTACAGCCATTCGTTCATAATGTCTACAGCCTTCCCTACAATTCTTCCAAGTTTCCAAGTGCCAATGACAATTCTTTCAATGAACGTACATATGTGATATATACATGCCAAATTCCCCCTATCTTTTCTAATTCATAAATGACCAATTGACAAATGTCTTGATTTTTATATAATCACTGATTCAAGCCAACTGAACAGAGAATCAGATCTTGAGAAGTTGCATATTGAAGCCAATAACTTTATTTTCTCAACACTACCAACGCCTGAAGGATATTTTGTTTACTAGTTATAGGTTTCATACTGGCAATTCTAATGTAACCATTTTCTTGTTAACTTTCCATATTTTTTCATACTAAATGTTGATTACAGTGTAAGCAATTCCTGAAGTTTGGCGGCTGCCAGCCTTCCGCTATCCTGCACAAAGCAGTTGGGAGGTCGAAAAACAAATGCCGAAATGAGCAAATCTCTTACTTAATCTGTCAGGTCCACTGATTGCAGAAGTTCGTAGTAAGGTACCAAAAGAGTATCTGCTCAGGAAACGAGGGAAGAGGATTTCACACACTTCCAACCAGCGAATAGAAAACAAATTCACAAGTTAACTGGGAGGTTGCTGAAGAAACCAGCGATGGCAGCGCCACTCCAGAACACAGTGATAATGATGCCACTGCCATAACCCGTGATGAATCACCCAGAAACTATTAATGAGATCTTCTACAGTTGATCTCAGTCTCGAAATTTCTGATGATGCCGTTCAATGAGGTTAATATTGATAATTCCTCGGTAATGGCCTCCAAGGCATGTTATTAATTCAGTAAACTATCACGAACGCATCAATGATGTGATCCATAAAAGTAAAGACTTGAGGACCGACCCAAAACTTCAATCATGCGTCTAAAAGTCAAACAATACCGTATAATTCTATTTCAATTTTCGTTATTCTATCTCTATCGTCGAAACAATGCAAAGCTGTGATAAAACACAAACAGAAGTTGAAATTCTTCAAGAAAAGTTTTGGAATGTCAAGTCCTTCCCTGGTTCATGAGGGTATTGTAGCCGGGGCCCGAACGAAAAAAGAAATTCTCCATGGAACGTTCATCCATAAGACCATAAACACACTCAGAAGAAAGTGTTCTTTATAAAGCAGGATGGTACCTTTCTAATTCTGTAGGAAGCTGTCCAAGAGGGACATTTTTATTTACTAAGTAGTACAGCTGGATGTTGTCAAAAAGCGGTTTCTACTCTAGCTTCATCTTCTCTAATCACAATCGACCCATAGAAAACTAGTGCTTAGCTGAAACTTCACATGGATTCTGTCTAGTTGGAATCATTTCATTGCCACCAATATATATATAGATAGAACCCTCGATAGTCAATGAGTTTCTGTAAACGTGCACAGAAGACTCTTCAGCATCTTACCAAACACCACTATTGATCTTGCACCTGTTACCTATTATATGTTCTTACAATTCCTTGACATTACAGTTCTTCAGTTCCAATATGTCTTCCACGCCGACTATCCAACGCTTTCTATCTCTCCCTCGCCTTCCGCTGAACAATACCAAAAGATACACTCCTTTCATGAACCTATCATCCCTAAGTATTTATTGGCACTTGCCGAAAACAACCCAGAACATTCTGACCCAACTTTCCATCTACACTAGGCGTTTTACAACTTCATAACTTTCTGTGCCCTACCTTTGCATGCATTTAAATCGCCAAGCACAACCACCCTTCCAATTTTGCAGAATACTGACAAGTGCATTTAAGGTTCTATTATTGGTTTAATTGCTACCATTACCCCACTCAGTCTAACCCATAAACATTCATAATGTTTCCGACACTACTTATATATATATATATATATAATATATATATATATATATATATATATATATATATCATTGAGTTGCTTCAACAAGAGAATGCAAAGTTAGAGGAAACCAAAACAGTAAGTGTCAAACCCATAATTGACTGCTCTTTTGTGAATGAAACCCTTGTGCAGAGAGCTTCAACAATCTTAGCTGATTTACGTAACTAAAAAAAAAAAAAAAAAGAGTAAACAGAGGCATACAACATACATCTACATGGCTGTCATTCACCTCTCTCTTGGACACATTGTGTGCTTCCCAGCATCTCCTCTACCACACCTATCTACCATTCCCGAGGTCTTCCTCTAGCCCTGGCTTCTAATACTTTCGAATGATAAGCTTTTTGCCCAAGTATCGTCCTCTGTTCTTTCCACATGACAGATCACCTCAAAATACTCTGAGCCTCCCATTCACCTTCTCTAACCTTTCACGCCTTTCTTCTGCCTATCTCCCCTTTTCTCATGATATCAATTCTTCTTATATAAAACCCAAAATTACAAAGGACACACTTCAGTATGTCGCTATTTCAGCTTGTGCAAAATGCTGACATAGGAGACCTAACCTCACTAAGAAAAGGGGAAAACATCACAGGGTTCAGTTTTGTCCTAAAATCCAGATATGGGGACACCATTGCCTTAATGATATAAGATCTTTTCAGACATAGGAAGTACTAGAAACAGCAGCCAGTTTTCTAGAAGAAGAACGTTGGAGTAACACCAATTTTTCTCATATGTCTAGATTTGCTGGAATTTGGCATTACACTCTAATACCTATACAAGCAGTCCCCGAGTTACGGCGTGGGTTCCGTTCCCGGCAGGGTGCTTTAAGCTAAATATCGACTTAACCCGAATAATCACAATTATAGAGGGAATAAATAGCAACAGCACTGTAAGTCCAGATTACAGAACGACTTGACCTGAACCCTGATTGTAAGGCCCGGGGGACTGCCTTACCATGAATATTACACACATTAACTAATGGAGCTCTTCTTGAATTCTGCATCAGTAAGAGGAAACAACTGGAAGAAGGCATCATGTGTGCATATTATACCCTTATTGTTATGAACAGAGATTGCCATCATAAGAACCAAGCAAACAAAGAGCCTGGAACTCCTACAATAACTACTCTCCGCTGTCGGTCACTTTAAAATACTATGTAGGTCAAAAGTTGGTTCCAGGCCAGTTCCGCGACTATATCCCTCTCACGAAAAGAAAGCAGGATGTCATTTTTCTTTTACCTTTATCATAAGTAGCAGACAGGATTCTGTGCTACAATCTGAATTTAAACGTACCTCAAAAGCACCATAGAACGTGACAATATTTCTGTCCCCCAGTGCTGTCAGTGCACCTCACTCTGTGCACTGCAGCATTACTGCTGTTCATTGCAGCATTCCTTTGGTCCCTAGCTGCTACCCCTTTCATTCCTTTTACTGTACCTCCTTTCACATTCTTTTTCTTCCATCTTGCTATCAAACTTCTCTTAACATTTGTTGCAGTGCAACTGCATTGAGGTTTTCCTCCTGCTACACCTTTCAAATCTTTATACTCCCAAAATCCGTGTCAGCGCTGAATGACCTCAGGTCCCAGCGCTTGGCCTTTGGCGTAAATTCTATATTCCATTCCAACTTCATTTTCAATTCCAGGTTCAGGTGGCAACATTTGCACTTAAGGATAAGACTCTGTGACAAAAAACGAAAACATATACTTCTTCCAGTGACCGTTATTTTGGCATAGTGAGTCGTGGTAAACTTCTGGTATTGTTCACATAACATTGTGTGACTGATTTAACATATGCTAGACTGGATATTACGTTTTAGAGTGTATTATACGTTGTCAACAAGAAATGCAACACTGTTTACCCACTTTTCAGACTGATTGCCATTCGGTTAAATGACAACTCGTGCTCTGTTCACTGGCGAAGAGCTGATTGATGCACAAGAAGGAAAACCTCGTCACTGTTTTATTGTTTTGTATGTTTTACTTCCTCTTTCCTCCGTTAATCTAAACTCGTGGTCAACTCACTCTATTTCAGCAAAGGTATAATTTTCTACCTTAATTCCTGTACATTAATTAAGTAGATAAGGAATACACTGGAGTAGCAATAAGTGAATACTATTCTCTGCATAATAAAGTGAATACAGTATAGGGAACGTTATGACATAACTTCGTCTGTGTTTCATAATTGATGCTATTTAAGATAGAATTGTATTTCTGCAGTGTTTTTTGGGAAAGACATCGGCAGACTGGTCGCTATTTTCTAATTTTCCTGTGAAAAATATTTGTAATGTTTAAATAAAATATCACCAAAGAAAATAGGAATTATTATTTCCCATGACTTGCTGCGTTTTATTGATAGAGTTAAATATAATAACGAAATTGAATGTTTGTGAAAATGACACAATTATTCCGTCGCATCTCCGTTTCCGCAAATTCTTCATTCTTTCTCCAGAGAAGTGGGTCCAGCACTCTTATCTGTCGTCCATCATCGCCAGTTTATTTCTGGACCCATTCCTGTCGATCCTCCTCGTGTACTTCATAAGGCATCTTTATCATCGCCAGTCATAATGCCTGGTTCGAGTCACCTCGGTCTCTTCATTTGGTGTAGTTCTTGCTCTTAATTAGCTAGTTCCAGCTCCTGGAATGTATCCAAATAAGCTTATCTTTTCACTCCAGAGGAAGTTTACTGAGTGTTAAGTTTTACCATATCTTGGCCTCAATATCTGTCATGAAAGTTCTAGTATCTGGCTGCTGTGAGGCGCATTTGAATTCTGTGATTGGTAAGTGGAATAACCAGATATTTGGAACGCTTTATCAAAAAATCATATATATATAATATATATATATATATATATATATATATATATATTATATATATTCGACTGTTTTTGACGTTTTAAAAGGCTTCTTAAACCTTTTGATAAGATACTGAACCATGGCGTCACAACAGGTTTTTTTTTCTCTTGACTCCATATGGAACCGATGAAGCTCACTTAGAATGGGAATGGTTATACGACGTGTTGTTTGATTCATTGAACAATATATATATATATATATATATATATATATATTATATTATATATATATATGTATATTGTGATAAAGCGTTCCAAATATCTGGTTATTCCACTTACCAATCACAGAATTCAAAGTTGCCTCACAGCAGCCAGATACTAGAACTTTCATAACAGATAAAATACGACTGAGTACACTAAAGGCAAAAGTGATCCCTTAAAATGCTCATTAAATATATATGTGAGAAATCAACATATGTTTATCAAAACAAATGTGAGGTATATTCATGTAGGCTCAAGTTAATTAAAGGGCATCGCTCCATCAACAAACTAGAACTTTCTCCCCTGTCTTAATTAAATCACTTCAAGAAAATTGAAGGAACAGCACAATCAATCACTTTGGCATGAACACAAAGTTAATACTATCACTGGCATCCAAAAACTTTATAAGTGGAATTCACAATCCTAGAAAAATTTACTATTATTTGATAACAACACAAAATTTAATCAATTTTGAATTAAATTATGAAGGAAAATTTAAGCTATTAAGAAATACTTGAGAACTGAGAAGAAAATCTAAGTAAATGAAAATTAATTCACAAGTGTTAAAGTATGACATTAAATAAATTTAATAAAACAAATTGTGAATGCAAAAACATGAAAACACAAGATGTGTAATTGTATGAAATTTACCACATGAAACGTGACAAGACTAATAGATTGTAAACAAACAAAATAAACAAAAACTTCAAAGGAATGAAAATATTCACAAAACACAGAAAACTGAAAAATGAAATAAATTAACCCTGTGTCTTAAGCAAGTAATTTAAGTCGACTTAAAACTCTAAAAATATCACTTTTACCCTTACCCCAAATTTTTGCTTTTGCTGCACCTTCAAAGTTCACCAAACACTGTAAGGAATTAAACAAACACTAAAGAGTGACCAAGTATAAAATCCTTTATGTTCTTTGCATTAAAACATATGATTGAGAGAGAGAGAGAGAGAGAGAGAGAACCAGCGGAAATGGTCTTTAGCATAGGAATGAATATGAATTGTATCTTCTTATTGGAATTTCTGGTTCTATCTAACCCATTACAAGGTGAAACGTTTTGGGTCGAAGACCGTCTGCCATCTTATAATAAGTTAACAAATTACTTTGCAAATTTATAAGCGGACTTTAAAAAACGAGAGAGAGAGAGAGAGAGAGAGAGAGAGAGAGGGCGGGGTAGGAGGAGTTTATGGTTAATATATCGCTCACACTACACGGTCTTAGAACAATAAGAATTCTCTTAAATCGAAAGTAAAACTCTCCAATGTTCTACAAAGAAAAGAATGACGCCACTTCCTGAAAATGCCTGACGAGATACTAAAATGACATAATCTTACAAAACATTGCGCAATTGCCATGGACTTTTTACAAAACAAAAGTGGATGATACACATTCAGTAGAGCACGTGATTTTTGGTGATAAAAAAAATGAAGCGCACAAGGTTTCTTATCTTAAGTGATGGCAGGTTTTCAAAACAAGACGAACAGAGAGAAGCTCCTAACTCCAAGTGATGACAGCTAGAATATCCGGTTCTGAACACAGATCTCTCTTCTTGTATACGTTATTTTAAATATTAATTGTTAAATATGAACATACAATACTTCCATAATTATCACTGTTACTCGGAACACAGAACAACTAGAATGCTAAACATGCCAATACTGGGATAGGTAAACATTTTATAATGCAATATCATGAATATGTATGTATGTATATATATATATATATATTATATATATATATATATATATATATATATATTATATATATATATATATTCTTGGCAGTTAGCTGATGATTAAACGTTTACTCATTGCCTGAAGAATTTTACTTAGCCACATTTCCTAAAATCACTGTTCTCGAATTATGTCTAGAACGTTGGGCTTTTGGTTCTAAATTTGCCGGCCACCTCCTGCTTAGGGTCGTGGGTTCTACGGGAGTCCTTTCAATTTCCATCACCTCCCATAAAAATATGAAGTATTATATGCTGCTCATGATATCATAGACAAAATATGAAAAAGCTGACATAAACTCCTTCGGTGTGATTAGAATAAAAGAGTTTGATGCGGTTTTGAAATATTCATTCCCTGGAGAGAGAGAGAGAGAGAGAGATGAGAAACGGAGAAGAGAGGAGAGAGAGAGAGAGAGAGAGAGAGAGAGAGAGAGAGAGAGAGAGAGATGACCCAAGCAAAGATTTCTGCATATGCTTTGAATGTAGTAGAACAGGATTGTCTTCAAATAACTGGGTTGGTGAAACGTGGACATTAACCCCATTTCATTTCATTTCACTGTGAAAGATGAAAATATAAAGGATACGACACCTATGCAATGTGTGATATCATGGAAATTATATGAATAACTGAGTTGCAGACATATTAATGACTTTTAAACCTGTTTAGGAAGCAATTTCCTCACAGCATGAGTTCGCGTTGCTTCATCCTGTCTGCCTTTGAACTTAAGATGTATTTAACGAAAGAACCAGTCAATGAAATACCATTTAAACCGGTAATATATGTGTTCTGAAATACTGTGTCAGTTGCATATGAGTTTCCCGGTCACATCAGCTCTATTAATCTAATGAACAGAAACGAAGCGACGATCTCTATAAACATGGTGACTGAAGAGGTTTTGTTGTACAACTTGAATTACTTTGCAACACTCAGGCACGAAGCTTCATGTCAGACAATATTCCCGTATGCTACCTACCAATGAAACTTACTGACCAGTCACTAACTAGTTCTTGAAGAAATAAACAGGTATTTTTCAAACGTTACGGACATGAACTCACATTATGTGTGGGTATGCATCCATGCATGCATATCTATCTATCCTACGATTAAGCGTTCTGTCACATCTGCAAACTAAAGTTAATTGTAACGAAAACTCCTTTCATGTGCAAAATCAGTCGGTTGCAAACGCTGGATTTCCATATCAGAGACAATGGGAGCTGGACAGAGGAGCAAAAGAGCCTTTTATGACCTTCCATCAATATGCAGCAAAGGCAGATATCAGAGGCCCTTCACTTTTATGGCGGCCTTTGATGAAACAAAAGACCGAACGAAACGAAATCCATAACGAGAGACATAAAACTGAATGGTTCCGACAGCAATCGCTGCGGCAGACGCCGAAGAAAAACTTAATAAAAGCACGGAGACAAAAATAGTCTACGAGAAATATCAGTTCATAGTACTAGAAAGGAATGGTGTATATCGGGATGGAAACTGTACTGCAACTGAAGAGCAAAAGCACTACAAAGTACTTTTAGCCAGCAAAGAAACCTATCTGAGCGTGCACAAGCCAATACGATAATAGTAGTTTCCGAGGAAGTGTTCTAAATTTATTACATTAACCATGACGAAGTACTGGTGTCAACCGTCAGATATATTTCATTAGAAAATCTAACTCTCTCTCTCTCTCTCTCTCTCTCTCTCTCTCTCTCTCTCTCTCTCTCTCTACAGATAAAAGTGGATGCCGAAATACTATCTAGGAAAAATATTGCAAAGTACTGCAGAGAACTGTATTATCCATTAGCTTGATAGATCGATTTTCGAGGACAACAACGCGGTAACTTTTATGCCCAAACTTATATGAGGTGACTTCGACAGGCGACCCCGACCCTTGGGAGCAAGAAAAGGGACTTTAATGTCGAGTGTCAAAGTCTTAATCACTGATATCTAATTAATCATGTAAAATCTTTATTCTATTATACCTACGAGAGAAGAGAGAGAGAGACGAGAGAGAGAGAGGACGAGGAGAGAGAGAGTGGTGTCTATACCTACATCAATACGTCATGTCTACATTCCCAATAGAAATTTAGAAAATTCCCTAATGATTCTTTACAGCACAACGATTTCTATTTTCATAGAAAAGAATCCTTGAACAGGATTTCGACTCCATTATTGGGATTTGAAACCTTCTCAAAGCAACAACAAATACCAAAGTTGACAACATCAAACGCAACTGGTATTAATACTGCTGATTATAAATGTAAATTAATCTCTATTGTGGACGGGATGTAAAACTCAATCTTACTTATACTGGTCCACTGGTATAGTGTTAAGTGTCATGGTATGTCACTCAGATGTCGCGGGTTCGCACCTCCCCCGGGACGATGAAAAATCACTGGCTCTGTATTAGTTACTGCTGCAGTGTGGCGTCTGCGGTGGGAGGTTGAAACAAACATTCTTTGGAAGCTTGATATTCTAGTCAATGGACCTTTGATGTGCTTGATCCATGCGAATAGGTTTCATCTATTGAAATAATAATTATCTTAATTATAATAATACTAATTCCTCCCTAGGCGAAGGGCTTCTGATTTTCCGCCACTCTTCTCATTTCTGGGTTTGCGCGCCCACGCACCTCCAGCCTCCCGTCTCAGCGTTCTCAAGTACGCCCAGGTCCTCCATCTATTCTACCGCCCACAGGAATCAAGCTGACACTGTCACTTCTATTCCTGGTGATCATAAAAACAACGGATAAGTCCAAAGCCAGCTCAAGGTAGTGACTGCGTCAATAACTTTCCAAAAGGAGTCATGTGGATGCCGACAAATAAGAGTCATTGATTATCACTGACACCGTTTTTCACAAGTCCTCTTTGAAAATTCTAATTAAAATAAGAGGACTTCTTAGCTGCACAAACAAAAAAGGCTTTTCTGTTTTCTATTGGCTTCCATTTGTAAAGCGCAGACAAAGAAAGCTGTTCAGATGGCGCTCTATGAAAATAACTCATTTCACTCAGTCCCAAAATAATCTCTGACACAAAAGGAGAATAATTTGTAAAACAATCTTTAACGAGCATCAGTCTTCATGGAAAGGTCACGAGACGGACGGACCTTAATAACTGCATCTCTCAATATTAATTACCGGCGCCTGACTTTGATCCGACTTCCAGACCAAATAACATTTTTTTTCATTGACATTTGCTCTGATCTCCCTTTCAGGAACCATCGGTGTTGGATCGAATGAAAGAGGAACAGAAAGACGAATGTGGTTCGCGATGAAGGCAGAGAGGTTCATTGAGTGAGATAAATTTCTTGTGGATCACAATTCGAAAATACATATTTTTTACGCTTCCCTAACGCATTTGAACTTTCGTACAGACAAACACACTTTAGTGAAACTAATCTTACTCCAAGCACCTATAAAGTGCACTGTTATCATAAAACAAAGAAGCCTTCTTCTTCTGGGTCATAAAATTCACCCGTCTAAATGACGATTTACACGCAAAATGAATGTTACTCAAAACGGCGATAGAATATCAAAGTAACACTGTATACTCCAGGAATTACTATTGTATCCGAATTGGTCGCATGCGCGGGGAATCTCTCAGTGAGTAGTCAATTGATTCTTTTTGCTTTTTGCAACTTCTCATATTCATGAAATAAACTAGGTGACATACACATAAATTAAACGCATGCACACACACACATACCCACACACACACACACACACACACACATATATATATATATATATATATATATATATATGATATAATATATATATATATATATTATTATAATATATATATGAATTTCGTGTGGCCGTTCATCAAATAATTGAACCTTACAGCCCAGTTGAAGAAAAAAATGGCAAGACTTGCAAAGGAGGCTGACGCACGATGTCATGAGATCATTTTCCTAAACATCGTGGGAGACTTAAGACTTGGATATTCCTACGGCACAGTAAACAATAGCCCCACTCAGACCAATTATATTACACATCACCCCGCCCCCCCCCCCCCCCACCCCCCCCCCCCCCCCCCCCCCCCCCCCCCCCCCCCCCCCCCCCCCCCCCCCCCCCCCCCCCCGACCCCCCCCCCCCCCCCCCCCCCCACCCCCCCCCCCACCTACAAGATAGCCAAGACTATAGTCAATCAGTACATACCAAATTCTTAGACATCCTGAAAACTGTACACACCACCGAAGAAACTGCATCTTTGGACGTTGAAAACCTACTAACTAATATGGCTGTATAGACAACATGATGAACACATCCTTAACTACATGTACCAGTCACATGGAACCCCACCATAAATCCAAGAGAAGACCGTAAGAAGCATGTTGCTTGAAGCGTGCCCAAAAGAAGCACCATTTTTCACCCACAAAGGAGAATTATACCACCAAATCGATGGTGTAGCCATGGGTTACCCCCTGGGTGTTCTTATGCTGAACGCATACATGACCAGTTTAGAGGACAATGTTTTCAATAATCACGAGAAACCAGAAATTAATGCTAGATACATCGATGACATATTCATTGCAACAGACAACAGACAAGATATTCAGACTTTAAAAAGACACTTTACAGAAAAATCTGAACCAAACTTTACCACAGAACAGTGTAGATCAAAAGCTTCCAATTTTAGATGTACTCGTAAACAACGAAACAAACAAATATAACACACAGGTACACACGAAAGCTACTTATAATATCGGACGCTGCCTGAACGGGAGAGGAGAATGCCTGGAGGCGTACTTATAAAGTAGTTTGTAATCCGTTCATATGTACTACTGACACACCTGGAATGAGACAGATTACAACAGTTACTCACAAACAACAGATCTGAAGACGAACATGATACAGTCAGAAATACACAAGTTTTTTGACTGATACTCTAAGCAAGACAGGACAACAGATAACAATATAGTGCCAAGCTAACTTTAACAATGAATATGATGGCAGCAGCAACACCATTAAGAAGATTATTAAGCAGAACGTCAAGCCAGGAGCCCATTATACCGACATAAACATACGGGTGTATTGCAAACCCAACCTGGTTGCATCACTTGTAACGATGAATAGCACTTGCCCGTCCACGCCTAAGGAGAGGCTACCAGTGTGGTTCATGAATTCACTTGCCCTGAGGAGGAATGCAATCCTTCCAACTAACTTTGGGAGAACAAACACAACTCTCAGACGAAGATGACTCGCCCTCAAGAAACACAGGTGCCATCTCCCAACACTACACAAGAAATCATCGTGACAAGACTCGATAAACAACATTAAGATAATAAACAGAGGCAATTCATATCAGGACATAACGACAGCAGAATCATATCTTGGGAGTAGACCCTCTTTCAAACAAGTCTTGTTAAAAAGGATTGCTGCATCAGCTCCATTAATTTGTGTAGAGAGTTTTCTCTATTTTCACTTATACAAGGATTTCTTTTCAATGTTGCAGTTTATAAAGCCACCAGCAAACCAAGTTTAAGTATCCATACAGAAGGCGCCAGATCCCTGCCGTCGGCTGGACCCGGGGTCAAGGTCACCACCGTCGAGTGGAGCCAGCCAGGCCCAGACATCACGCACGTCAGTGATTTCATTAGGGATATACGATGTAGAAATAGAATGCAGAACCAACATTGCAGTGTAGTTATGTAAATAATTATGTAAACAACTAACAACCCCAATGTCAATTGTGATCCAAACATTGTAAACAAAAGATTGGCAACTCCCTAATTCTATGCTGTCGGTATAAATAGAACGGAGGATGCCTTCATGTATTAATTCTTGCTTGAAAAAGTCTGAGACAGAAGTGGAACGGACCGCAGCAATAAAAGGGAAACACACCACGAATAATAATACTTATCCCTAACTTCGAAGAATTATCAAAAGCAGAAGGAAGGAAATATGAAAAAGTCTGCATCAAGGAAGTCTGCCACAAAGTGAAAAAGAGAAGCTATGCCCGAACACACACACACACACACACACACACACATATATATATATATATATATATATATATATATATATATATATATATATATATACATCGAGCTACAAATGTCCTTTAATATCGAATTCGCTCTACCTAGGAATTAATATATTTGCATATTACTATGTTAAATCCGAAGGGTGGGAGGCTATTTTAGTTGATAATATAATTTCGTCCCTCTCGTGGGTTCGAACCAGCGCCCTGAGGGCTGAGGAGAAATCAGGACTCCAGTGACATTATCGACTCTGCCAACAATTGATTCCGAGGTAGAGCGAATTGGATATTAAAGGGCATTTGTAGTTCGATGTATTTATATGAATCACGGTGATGGGATAAAAATGCACACTCACACTCACACACACACACACACACACACATATATTTATATATATATATATATATATATATATATATATATATATATATATATATAAACAACATTCATTACTCAAGTCATCTTGAGTATTATTAGTTGGTCTTTTCCCAATCTCTCCACACGACCAAAGACTCTTAAAATTCCCCACCATATATATAAATTTATCCCTATATACAACACCCAGACCAGTATATAAGAACGCAGAAACAATGAAAAACATAAAGCAATAATTTAATGGGGTATAAAGAAAAGAAAAGGAAAATGATTTGGATAACTATTAATCAAATCAAACAATACAGAAACTAAACTAACTTTCTTTTCATTTGGAGCATATGAGTATCAATAAAAATATGAAATATATATGCAAAAAATTTAAATTAAATCTTTATATTCCATGATTTTTCTTTTTTCAATAGATCCTTATTTTCTAGGACCTGCCTATAAATTCATTACACTGAAAATGGAGGTTCCACGCGCATTGTGACTCAGCTTCTACAGAAGCCAATTTCAGCTTGTTTCGTTCATCAGTGCACTTTATGCTTGATCTCCATCTATTTATCAGGGAGTTTTTAACAAGTTAGCCTAGCATATACAATGATAGATACCATGGTAAATCGGACTCCGATTCGGAATTATATCTGCATAATTTAGCGATACCCATTAGTCCCTCGTCACTTCTTCGAAGCAGGTGCAACTTCTTCAGACAAGCGAACCCCTGCAGCTGACGTCATCGATCTATGACGTCACCTGCGAAATGCTTTGTAGGTGACGTCAGCTGCAGGGGTTGGCCACAAGGGCTGTAGGTGGTCGAGACGAGTTTTTCAGGTCTTATCAAATTGAGTATCTGAGGTACACATGATAGTCGTTAGTTAACAAACCTTTTTTTTTTTTAAACTTAACAGTCAGCAGCTGCTGTTGTACAGATTATATGACGTGACGAGCTACCTTTATTTTTTGTGATGTGACAAGGAATGATATCGTCACTTCTCATAAAAGATTGTTAGATCTTCACATCGTCTCTTCATATATGAACATAGGAGGGTTAAAGATACATATTGGTAAAATTGAAAAAGCTTTATTTATTAAATAGCATGTTGTATTACACTCTAATTAAAATTGCCAGTGGACAATGTATGTAAATATTGATGGTGAGCGTGAGTATTAGTTTCAGTCCTACCATCTGGAGGTAGTCTTATTTCTAAATCAAGAAACATAACCTGAGTAGAGAAATGAAACTTGAGATATTTGCCATGGGACCCTTTTACAGCTCTTGGTCTAACAATGAGAGTATTGTGCTGATGGGGAGTATTATGAAAATATTTAACTCCTAAACGAGTTTTGCCATAATCTAAATTTCCACCACGAAATGGCTTAAGATTGGGAGCAGTTATTTGATTGCCAAAGGTATAGCATGGGTCTGCATCTGGGTAGATGATATATGCTTTTCTCTCACCGACGTGGTATTGCTCCATTGTTCCTAAATTCCCTGCAGCACATTCGTATTCTTTTCCTTCACCAAACTGTTGTATCTGGGGATTCCACAGCCAATCTTTTAACGCAAAAGTACTTCCATCTTTCGATTGACAACCAGCGAAAGTGCAATTTGAGTCTCTGTATATTTCCAAGTACGGCATTGTATTCATGGTGAGTGTTTCTACAGCTGTTCCTCACTGTACTGTAAGGGCTTGCTGCATAGGAATAAGAGAATGCATCATCCCCCCTTCTCCTCTTTTTTCGGTGTTGCTTCACTCATATTTCTTAAGTATGTTACTTATCTGTCTTGTATTTTTCAAACATTAGCAAGAAGTCTGAAGAAGTGATCCTTCCTGGTGGAGGGTTGAGACCAAACTGATTAGAATGTTTGTCTGAAAACCCTTTTATTTCTTTTCTTAGGATGAATGTTTTGGTTCTGGAGTACAGGGCATCTCCATCAGCCGGTGGTTCCCAATAATCAATTGGCTTATTTGTAGAGATGAAGATTGGTATCCTCTGCAGCAATTCAGGGTCTGAGTTTTTAACATTGACTTCAAAGTCCGCTCCTTCTAACAGTAACTTGTAGTCATCTATGGTTTGTTCAGAAATTCTTGGTTCTTCGAATAATGCAAATGACTTATTTAGAAGATTCTGGAAGTGGAACTGGTTTTAGTCGCCACATCTTGTCATGATGCCCATATTCAATTTTCCAATGAGACAGTTGAGCGTTAGAGATTTGCCAGTCCCAGCTGGTCCTTGGAGAATAAGGGTATTGATTTTATTCAACTTTTCTTCAGCTATAATCTTCGTCCATGCCAAGAATTCGGCGATGCAGATTTTATTTTCTGTGAACATGTACTCGAGCCACTCCACATGTTTTGTATCACCTGGCGTCGTTGAAGCCTTCTCCAATATAAATTCAAAAGGTTTACTTTTTATGAGTTTCGCTTCTTGGTGTTGTTGAAGACCATGATTGCCTTGAGCTTTTCTTTATACGAACTTCCTAGTGTTCCATACAGAATTTTGAATTCTTGTTTTGACAGTTTTCTGAGCAGGTCAAATACACTTGATGCCTTCTTTTCTTTACATAACGTGTCTATAAATTCAAATTCGTCTTTTTGGTTAAGACTTTGAGACTTTTCTCTCCTTTCTTCTCTTTTAGATTCCATGTACGGACATGGGCCGTGTACTGCATCTGCTCCAGTTGGGTTATTTCTAAACTATTGGAGAATGTTTTTAAATACGGTATGGCCAGCACCAAAAAATGAAATCCTGTCGATACCGTATCTGATAAGATACAGAATCCATTGCTTGATATTTCGGATGATAACTGTTGATGCTGTTCCTTCGAGGTGGGCTTCATCAGATAATCCCAGAAAATTGCAGATGATGGAGTGTTTTCTTGCTTTGTTTGAGGGGTCTGATTAGGTGATGTGCCAGTGGTCACCGTGATTCATACAAGTGAATGCTGGTGGTTTTCTTGATTTTGGGTTTGGTCGTTGTTGGATGATGAACATCCAGTAGGGTGGTTCCTCTTCCATTTCATATGTATACTCTCCCAGTCGCCTTCTGTCCACGTGCTTCAGTCGCTTGGGAGTCCCGTGTAGAATGTCGGTAATTGTGATGTCTGCTTCGCTCTCAGAACTTGGATATCTTGAATTAGTTTGTTCCAGTCGATGTCGTTTATTTCCGGAATTCCCAACATCGGTGGAGGTACTCGCTCTTCGTCTTGTGATGGAGTTAGGGGCAGTGTCTGAATGTGAATCATCCTCTGCGTCGGAAATTCCCATGCGTATTGGTCGATCCATTTTTCCCTTTCCAGTTGTGTCCCCAACAGGATTTGAGGTAAAGTTAGTTGTTGATGTTCTAGTTATCCATGCCATCCGAGGAGTTAGGGAGTTTTTCTTCATTAACTCTGTCAATGAATCCGCGAAAATCTGGCATGTTCTCTTGCTCGAGACACTACACTGTTCAGGTGGATCAGGTAATGGTTCGGAAGGTCTATCACTTGCTCCAGTATTATTGATGGGATGTACTGGTTCAGGAACTTGTGCTTCGTAGAACAAGTTCGTGTTGTTCTACGTTGCTAAGGTATGCAGACATTATTTCAGATAGGAGAGATTCGCTGTTGTCACTAGAGCTGAATAAACTCTCAGGAAGGTGACCGTTCCGTTCTTGATCCTCGGAAAAGGCCCCACATCTGGCAAGGCCTGGGCAGTCCTGACAATGGGCACTGGGTAAATCTCCATGGCTGCACCAAAACTGTGTTATTTTACACTTCTCGCACCAAGGGCCCTTGTGTTTTTCACACCAATCTAAAAGAGAGAACATAAATGTGTGAAGACAAGATGAAGTGACGATGGAAGAAACTGTTTTCCTCTTTGACTTGTCTGAAGTGGCTGTCTTGTGAGCTATGATAAAGGAGAAGAAAACTGTATACAGTAGATAACGGCAGAAAAAACTAAGGAAATGTGTATAAGGTGTGCAGAAACGTGTTTGTACTCAAAACAGTAGCTGTGGACTTTTAAACATCGCGTGAGAACGACGTCACCAGTGTTACCAACAAATTTTGCTAAATTATGCTTGTTGGTCCAAGTCAGATGTGCGCTAAATAGCAAGAATTTATGCAAAATGTGGTGTGATTTTTTGCCAGAATTATGCTAACAGTCTGTCGTTATTTCATTTCTCTAATACATTTGAGTTTTAAAAAAAAATGACGTAATGAAAATGTGAAACATTTATCTATTAGGTGAAATGATACAAATGAGAAACTTACAATAGTTTGACTAATTATTTGGTGGTCTCTACATGTTAGAAAACTTTAAATAAACACCCTCTTTCTTTATTAGATCACATACACAATCACTTCAGACAATTAACATTTTGATAACTACTAAAGTATTGAAACAAAAGTCTTTACGTATGAAGAAAAACTTGCTTTACTCAGTGATCATTATCATCCCACTGAAACACCTTTTTTTTAACAGATCACAAACACAATTAATTAATGCTCGAAAATGTGTGAAAATCACTGCAAACATAATTGAAAAAAATAAAACTTAAAAAAGGAAATCAAATTAACTTTACTCATGCAGAAAAACACGCAGTATTCAATCTTTATTCATAGTTTATCATTACACTGTGGGTATTTATGTTAATAGAATTTAACATTCCTTGGTTGGGTTCAATCTTGGCAATCAACTCACTTGTTAGAGTGCTGTTTTTGAAGCAGTTTCACCATGAAGGTATAATCACTATAGCTGAGTATAAAATTGAGGAATATCGGCATTGTATTTAAAAGTGTTTGTTTATATATATATATACATATATATATATATATATATATATATATATATATATATATATATATATATATATATATATAATATATATATATATATATATATATATATATATATATATATATATATATATATATATATATATATTCACTATAGCTGAGTATGAAATTGAGGAATTATCGGCATTGTATTTAAAAGTGTTTGAATATATATAATAATATTATATAATATATACTATATATATATATATATATATAAGATATATATAGATATATATATATATATATCTATATATATATATATATATCATATATATTCAAACACTTTTAAATACAATGCCGATAATTCCTCAATTTCATACTCAGCTATAGTGAATATACCTTCATGGTGGAACTGCTTCAAAAACAGCACTCTAACAAGTGAGTTGATTGCCAAGTTTGAACCCAACCAGGGAATGTTAAATTCTATTAACATAAATACCCACAGTGTAATGATAAACTATCAATAAAGCGTGAATACTGCGTTTTTTTCTGCATGAGTAAAGTTAGATTTGTTTTCCTTTTTTAAGTTTTATTTTTTTAATTAATACCAAATGTTAATTATGTTTGCAGTGATTTACACACATTTTCAAGCATTAATTAATTGTGTTTGTGATCTGTTAAAAAAAAGGTGTTTCAGTGGGATGATAATGATCACTGAGTAAAGAAAGTTTTTCTTCATACATAAAGACATTTGTTTCAATATTTTAGTAGTTATCAAAATGTCAATTGTCTGAAGTGATTGTGTATGTGATCTAATAAAGAAAAAGGGTGTTTATTTAAAGTTTTCTAACATGTAGAGACCACCAAATAATTAGTCACACTATTGTAAGTATTATATTATATTATCAATATATATATATCATATATATATATATTAATATATATATATATATATATATATATATATATATATATATATAAGTATATACATATATATATATATATATATATATATATATATATAATTATTATTATTCTAGAACCCTTAAGTATGCTAGAATTCATGCAAAGCTCGTAATCTTAGGTTAAATTATGCTAACAGTATAAAGTTATGCAACGTTTAGTAACTGGATGCCCACAACTAGCGGCGGCTAGCTGAAAGTTTTGTTTTACAAACATCCTCGCAAACAGTTTTGTTTTACAAACATCCTAGCTGAAACAGTTTTGTTTACAAACATTATATGGTCTGTTGGGTCGGATTCCAGTTTTTTGTTTGAACACTGATGCAAAGTTTACTTGGAATTTTGTGTCGAAATCCAATTATGTAGAGTTCTAATATGGTCGAGGGCCGGAACTCTACTTTATCAACAAAACCGTATCAACAATAGGTAAAGTACCTTAGTATCTACATCTAGAGAGGAGAAGGAAATTCAAGTAAGGAAATTCAAGTGCTTCCATTTATGTACGGTCAGCCTCCAGTTACCTACTGAAGTTCTGTTCCTGGGGGCTTGACGGTAACCGGAAATTGTTATTAACTGAAATTCAAAAGTCTATGGGTGGGTGCCATAATCCACCTTACAGTGCCGTAGATGGTTAATGATGCCTTAAGTTCTGTCTACACTAAGAAACATTGTTTGCAAACGATGTTTCTTGTCCAGACCTCAGTTGTTGTCAGGATGTTTGTCATTGCAGTAGCCTCTGTAGTCTACTTTGCTATTTTAATGTGCTGAGGAAGGATAAAAGAGGAGAGAGAGATGAGTGAGGAAGATTTTAGAAAAAGGAGCGTGTCATGCGGACTTGTTTATGACAGAATTGAAAACAGATGGCGCAGGTGTTAACAATTTCGTTCGAATGTCTGTTACTAAAATTTCAATACTTTATGTGGATGATGGCATCCAAGATATCTCGAGAGGATACTGTGTTTAGAAACAAAAGCCATTTCACCCTCCATTAGACTGGCTGTGACACTGAGATATCTTATTTAAAGGGTTCGTTTCTTTCAATCTTGCAAAAAAAGATGTATGACATCCCCCACAATGTTTATGATGAGATTCGGTCTGAAGTGTTACGTCTTCTAGGATACACTGTTGACATTCACAATTATCGTATTGTCTTCCTTGGCTTTATGAATTTTGTCTTTAAATTTCCTTGGGAAGACTGGTGATGTGTTTATTTCTTCAAATTTACTTTGAAAAACTAAACAAGAATTCAGTACTTTAAATTTATTTGGAAAGTCTGGTGAAGGACTTATTTCATCATTGTTTTCTAAATTTGGGGGTGTTTTCCTGTTGATTAGAGGCATTTTCTTCTTGATTTCATTAGCATTAACTTGAAGTTTGGGGGAGAAATTGTTTCTTTCTCCCGTATTATTCTTGTTTGGTCAGCATGATCATCTTGCTTTTCAGAGTTTAGAGATGGCAGTACTTAATCTTTCATCAGTATTTCATTAGGGTTGCTTACAATTACGTACTGTATTGCTAGATTCTCCAAGTGACTTTTTGTTCATTTCTATGTCTGTTGACCTTGTTTCTTTATCATTTGTTTTTACGGGTTTTTCAAAATGTTTCTTGGGCATCACTTTTTCTACAGCATCTAGATATGAGTTATTTCTTGCAGGAACCATTAAATCTCTTGATTTTAATTCTTGCTTTCCTACTGGAATTGACATGCCTGACCTGCTTATTAATAGTTTTAATTCAGTATTATATATGTAGAATGGGCATATCTTTGATCTCGCATGATGGCCTTGTCTACAATTAAACATTTGGGAACTCCACAAGTTCCAAGTGGTTTCATGATCTTCTGAACCACAGAGTGCACAAACTGGTTCATTTCTACATTTGATTTTAGTATGACCATATTTAGAGCAGTTTGTGCATTGAAGAGGCTTTGGTACATGGGGTGGTACCTCTCTACTCTGGCCTTCTATTTTAATATTAAGTGGAAGAGTCTGGCCTTCAAATTTAATTTTAGCTATTCTTTAAATTTTTTTCCTTTGTCTTTTATTTAGGATTTCATATACTTTTACGTTTTCAATATTAGGATATCTGATTTTTAGTGAGTTCAATGGTAACATTACTGTTCCCTCAATACTGTTAAATTTGTCATGTCTTTGAACAGTGACATTTATCCCATTCATATTATGAAGCATTTGGTAAGTTTCCGATTGATTTTTTTGTGGTAGCTTCCACTATCCATTCTTTTCTTGTTATAGGTTTAAACGTCATGTCTTTGGTCGGGTACTGAGCTAATAAAATATTCTCAAATTTAGCAGCAGCAGTCATTTCGGTTTCTGTTTTAAAAACCAAATATCTTGGCCAATTGTTAAATCCAAATAATGAGTTAAAGTGTACCAATGTAGGATCTGGTCTGTATTTAGGTCGTCTATTTCGAAATCTGTTAATATTTTCAATTTTTTTGTTTGTTACTGGAGGAATTTCCTTTTGTGGCATTGAATATGGTTCCATAGTTACTATGTTTGAATTGGGCATGGATCTGGAATCATCGTTTTCTTTGTTTACACTTTCCTGAGCCAGTTCCAAGTCCGATCCAGGGTGGTCAACAATGGAGGTTAATGTATCATCCATTTCAACCAGGAAGTCCTCCGCCCACCATATTTCTAAGTAAAATGGAGCCAAACAAGGGAAGGATGTGTTTTGCGACTTTTAAGTCGCCACCCATAGAGGTTACAACCTGGTTATACACATGGCTCCCAAAGTTTGAGGCGTCATCAGTCTGTCAAGATCTGACCCAGCTCTGGGGGCCATGTTTGACATAAGACTTTCCCCTCGCTTGGGCACGTCAGGTACTCGAATTCTACAGGTGGAGAGACATGTCAATCCTCTTCACCCTCCATCAAATCAGAGGAGCCGTCAAGAGCTGTAATTCAATGTATGTCCAAGGTTGTCAACTAATGGTCACTCCTGATAGGGGAAGAAGTTACGATTGAGAATAGGAGAAGGCTCAAAAGTGGACCGAACTTAGTCTGGATGCTCAAAACTGACCTGTGTAGCATGGTTATTCCTGCCAGGGTAGGGCAGTACTCCGCTACTGTAGCCCAGTTCATCATTGCACCACACAAGCCCCACCACCACATCAAGGTGCCGGGCCATTAGTGGGGAATAATGGTAGTAAGATTATTCATCCCTGCATTGTAGAAGTTGAAAGTATAAGCCTAGTCCAGTTTTGGTCAAAGGTCATCAACAGGTGGGCAGGTCAGGGGCAGAGGAAGACTTAATATTGAATGCACTGAGCAACCTCGAAATTGTCCCAGGTTATCGTGTCATTCTCGTCTTCTGATATGTTTCCGTAGTTATGCATATTCTGGCTGCCTTGAGGGTCCCCCTCACCATCAGTTAAGGCCTCTTGCTGGTCTACAAGACCCTGCAACCATTCCCCTCCTGCTGGATACAAATTCCCAACCATGGACTTTAGGTCCCTCACTTTGCTGGGATTAAGCTTTCTGCTGTCTCATTCTTGTTGGGCGGATGGGATGAGTGATAGGTTTATGGTTTCGGCTCTTAGCAAGGACACCACAACTTCACTGTTGCTATTCTGCAGACTGTACCCCAATTTGATGTGGTATAATATGCATTCCCTATTGGAGACTGTAATTTGAAATGTAATTTGAAAGGCCCTTTTAAAAAAACCAGTGCCAGTGTCCTTGGTGACATCCTCTCTGAGGACCTTAATGTCCTTGAATCGGACATCTGGAGGGCGTGTCTTCACCCTGTCAAGTTCATCCTTCGATGTCTGGATTATTTGTTGATACCGTTCTGGAATCTCGGTGTTTGCAACGGAGCGGGTCTTCGTCTTCTCAATGATACCAAACATGATTTTTATTTTATTACTAATTCTTTTTAAATTACGTAGATTTAATATATAGTTAATTCTTTTTATCGCTTAGATTTCATATATATATATTTATTTATTCATTCATTTTTTCACTTAGATTTAGTACTATATTTGAAGATAAATCGATATATATGTATATATATATATATAATTTATTTATTTATTTATTTATTTATTTATTTGTTAATTTTTTTTATTAAATTTGATAAATTCTAGAATTATTTATATCCCGATTTTTTTCGGGCCAGCCCTGTGAGAGTCAAGTTTGACTCATTGGACTGGTAAAACTCCTTTCTTTCATAATAATAAAGACTACCCATATTGCAAATTATGTTATCTCAACGTTAGCATAATGTTATGATAGAACTTTGTTCAATCAGTCACTGTGACAAAGCGGCCTTGGAGAGACAAGTAAAATGAGCTCATCCTTAAGAATGTCAGTAAGGTAAGACAGTTTCTGAAGCCACTGCCTGTCTTGCAATTGCTTAATGAACTTGCGTAACTTTGTCTTGTTGTCACTTTTGAAGAATTCAGTGAGCTGCTGTTTGGACGTACAATATAATATGGCGCACGTTTCCGTCACATACAATTTTTTTTTTTTTTTTTTTTTTTCCTTATGGGTCATCTGTAAGAATCTGGATATTTTAATAAGACATGATTTCAGTATATTTATTAAAGATTTTAGTCATTTTTA
The DNA here is from genome assembly GCF_015104395.2 of Macrobrachium nipponense. Taxonomy (NCBI): domain Eukaryota; kingdom Metazoa; phylum Arthropoda; class Malacostraca; order Decapoda; family Palaemonidae; genus Macrobrachium; species Macrobrachium nipponense. The sequence continues at coordinate 71,971,354 of NC_061092.1, forward strand.
TTTTATAAAGTATGTTTTTAAAAATAAAATTTCGACAATTCTTTGTTTTTTCTATCATCATTCTTCAGTTTTACGTTCATAAGTGAACACTGTTATCATTCACTTATTCGTAATTAATCTTACTAATTTATATATTTCCATTTCATTGGGGCGCTGAATAATCCTGACGGGTTCCAGCACTTGTCCCTCAAGACCCAAATCATAATCAATCAATCAATGAGAGCCTTTCTTGTGTGGTTGTTGGTCCCGTTTCTCTTGTAGCAGACTGTTTCAGTACTTTTACTAGTAAAATGGGATTTAAGAAGAAACTGATTCAAGCTACCGAGATGAACTACTTCCGTGCTATTTTTAGAGTGTTAAGGAACGTGTATATTGTTGCTAAACGCCCTATTACATATATATATTTATTTTTCCTTGATTTTGTTCCCAAAGGCCTTGTATTTCCGTGCTTGCCTCTCGAATTTACCGCTTACGCATGGTTTAGATTGTCAATTTATCGAATAAAAACAGAACCAGTTGTTATTCCAGCACTATTTTCAGTCAGACCTGGGAATGGAAGCATATTACCCCTTATTCGCGTTCTGTGTTTACGTCAAAAGGAAATCAAATGGACTAGTGGGATTAGATTAAACGAAATGGATTTTACCGATTTTGCTCTCTCTCTCTCTCTCTCTCTCTCTCTCTGATAGAATTTATATTAACCGAAGTACAACAGTTAATATCTGGAAATGAAAGCCATCAAGAAAATAAACACACAGACGAATGGGGCGAGATTGACTTTGCTAGTAAAGAAATACAGAGCACCATAACGTTTGCCGTTAAAAGAAATGGCACGAAATGATGTTAAAACAGTTTGCCCTATTCTGTGTAATCGAAATAGTTTTCCAGGTAATGAATCCCTATTACCTGATGTCGCGAACGAATGCTAAGCCTAATGTGTTTCTTTGTTGCTACACACACAGTTGGTATTTTGAACAGCTTAATCTCCCCTTAAAAGAACCGTCAACATAGATGGATAGCGATGAATTTTCTGTCCTACAATGCGAATTTCTTTGGAATGAATACAAACAAACCAGTAGATAAAGAAACATTAATAAATATAATTCGATCATTGATAACCAATACAAAAGTTGAGAGTATTTCCAAACTTGAGCAACCCTCCATCGATATTCATGTCAAAACAATTTCATTATAGCTCTGAATAATCCCTATGGATTCCAGTGCTTGGCTTCAAGCCTAAATTTCATATTCCATTCCATGCCATCAATTGCATCTGTAGATTACCAACATTATATCAAGGAAAATAAGATATTACTTTCAGTAACTTCAAAAACTTTAATTCAGTGGAATATAAATGACCATAGATCAAGGTTACATTTAAGAGAAATTGAGACTCTTGAAAGAATATGAACTCCTGTATGGGACACTTGGCACAGCTATTTATGTAATAAAATTACACATGACAATATCTTAATCAGATTTCTTCTCCAAGTATCAGCAAAAAAATTACATCTTTCTGGTAATAGAATCATAACCCTCTGTGATTTGTGTATCCAACCAAGTCAGCATTGTAGTTCAAATAATTGGTCAACATTTTAAAAAAGATTCTTGCTACCATAATTAGTAGTAGGCAATTTTAAAGCTCATCATCCAATATGGGATGGAATCTGCATTCAAACAGATCAAGGTGGAATGATTACATAGCAGCTGATTACAACTGAGAATATTCATCTAGTGATCTATGAATTTGCCCCTCATGTATTTTAGATATTTTTGGATGGACTGTAGCTGAAGATTTATATGCAATTAATCACTGCTCAGTAAATAATTAACCCAATTACCAATCCCTCAAGCTCTTAAATGCAGTTTTGATGAGACAGATTAGGAGATATGATTTGCACAAAAAGAAAATACCGACATGAAGTCATAGGGAAGATCATGATGAAAGAAATGATGTGCAACAAAATCAATACCTGTCATGTGAGGTGGAATACTTATTTGTCGAAAATTGTTAAAACTGAAACAAAGAGTAAGTACACAGCTTTAAAGGTGAAATCTGAAATATTAAGAAAAATATATCAAATTCGCTTAAATGATTAGTGTTTATAGCATTCAAGATAGACACCAAAAAGTGGACCTAAACAGGTGTTTTGCTAAAATGAGATGATAAAATCTCAAAGAAACATCATTCAATAATTTTTTAATTTTTAATGACTAGAGAAGCGATATACAAGCAATCCAGTTACAAATAATAAAAAAAGAATGTACAAAAAATTAAATTATTTCTCCGTATGTTATATCACAATGTTGGATCAAAGGAAAAGAAGAGGCAGATAAAGCAGCCAACGAAGCAACCCAGATGACAAGGTCGAATGTAAATATCCCTGTTAACGATTATATAAAACATAGAAGTATGTATTACAGAAAAATGGGAAAATGTATTAAAACAAAACTTATAATATTAGAAGATGGAGCTCATCATATCACAGAGAGAGAGAGAGAGACAGGCACAACTAATTGTGATCGCTTGGTCCTTAAGACCTAGATTTCACGTCTCCGTATAGGCCATACGCGTCTGACACCTGGACACTTAGGGAGCAGCCCACATAACCCAGTTCCTGAGGGCAAAGTGATGATAGCGGTCAAGCATATATTGTGTGAGTGTCCAGAATGTAACCAGCAGCCATTTTCAACATTTAGAAACCGATCAACGTCGAAACTTCTACATTTTTAGTTATTTGGATTTTAATATTCATAAAGAACTGTTATGCAATTTACACAACATAAAAATAAGTAAATCACGAAAATACGGAAACCTGTAGGGTATTTAAATTCTTACACACATTTTGTTTTGTATATCCTTGTCATCATTAATGGTCAGGTAACCTAAACAGTGCATAATTCAACACGAGATCCCCCAATCTCTCTCTCTCTCTCTCTCTCTCTCTCTCTCTCTCTCATACACAGTGAGCCAGACACCTTTAGAGTCCTTGTTTTTAATTTATAGTTATGATACGATAATGAATGTGCCGCCACCTCTGACCTTTTCGTTGAAATGTGAAATGTCGGATAAAATGAATTTTGCTGCGATATGGAAATCTTGTTACATTCCTTCTCGGGGAAGATGTAAAGGAAATGGTGATTCAGGCATGTGTCTCGTGGCTTTCTTCTTGGATGAAATAATACAACCACCAATTGAGAATAACCATTAAAGGAATAATATAAAGAAAACAGTAAGATAAGTATTTTAATACAAAAAGTCTGGAGTATGTTTCCGAATAGATGCAAAACGATAAATAGTTTATATAGTCTGTTTTCTTGAGGTTATTGGTGGGTTACGTAATGAAGTCATCTGGACGACAGACGGGATGCATAGCTGAGCTGATGATCACTGATGGCAATGTGGTGACAAGACAGTTCATGTGTTTTACGAATGACCCCCTCGAAGTGAGACCGCCTTGATGTGGCGAGGGGCCTCTTAAACCTAGAATTTGTTCCCGGGTTTGAGTCAGAGTCTCGTATATTATTGTACTATATCTGTTTTGGACTCATTTTGTGGAATTTTCCACTCTTTGTAAAATTTTGTTGGACTTGACGAATAGGAAAATATATTACAATTGGGATTGGGTTTATATCCAAAGCTAAAATCTGGAAACAGTGGTAGGGTCATTAATCACTTGATAATGTTCTAACCATAGAGGTATCAGATTGATAGCTCAAGGGTGGAACTATTCTTCAGGGCTTGACCACGGATTCCAAGGGGGGTCTGGTTTTGTGGATAGGAGACTCAGCATTTCATCCGGTTTGCCCATAACAGGATTAGGAAACTGGACTATGGCCGTCAGGTATATTCATCTACAAACAAGTCCAGGTTAAAAGAATTGTACATAGTTCATTATACGGGATTAAGGATATATACAGGTGCTTTCAGGACATCTCTTGTTGAGAGTATCTACATTGACTCCCCACAGATGCTGAAGCCTTGCCGAGGATTGGGGGGGGGGGGGGGGGGGGGGGTTAGGGTTCAGCAGCTGGGCCCTGATGCCTGATGGGAACTGCTTTCTCGCTGGGCCTTGGTGCCCAACTTTTGATCCAACTAAATAAGTCAGCTCTTTTCCTTTTGCTAAAAACATTTAATATTTCTGCCTCTTCCCCCTATAAGGTATGGATTTTATGTTGATTACTATTGGCTTGGTTTTGGACATGATTTAGAATTATTCTTGGGATTTGAAGGAGGGTGAGGATGGACGGCATGCCACCTCAACCGTTTAACTCGAATACCTGATGTGGTCGAGCGAGGGGAAGTTTTATGTCAAACCCTATCCTCAGTGCCAGGTCTGATCTCGACGGACATCCCCTCGAGTAGGTTTCTTCACGTGGTGAGGGGGTAAGGGATCCTGCCTTCACTCGTGTGAAGGCCGGATCCTGACGGAACGCCTACAAACTTTTGGCAATAAATGGTGTGGACATTTCCACTTTCGCCTAATTTAACTACTAAGGTGAGTCTGAGAAGGGATCGTGGGTTAGGAAGGGTTTGCATTCGAAGCTAATAGTGGGAGTTGTGGTGGTTGAGTCGCCACCTGATATGGTTTGGACCTGAGAGTAAGTAATGGGATTTTTCCATTGCTATCTTGAGGGCGGAACCATCTCCAGGGACTGGCCCATCGGAATCCAGGGGGAGCTGGTTTTCTGGGGGTGGGACTCCTGGCTTTTGTCCGGAAGCCCACCAATACGTTTGTGGTGGGGAGTTGATTCCCATTAGTGGAACCTGAGCTCCCAGCAGGCGAATTGGCTTATACCTGGGCCACCGCAAACGTATTGGTGCTATCCTGTATGGGTAGGGTATGGGGTGGACCATTGGGAGTCAACTCTCACTAGCGCCATTGGAGGAGAATGTGAATACCTGACTGACTCACGATACTTTCTTGATATAACCAAGTAGTAAGAGGTTTTTTTTTTTTTAACTAAACCAAATATGGATCCGGACTATGAACCTACATCCCCTGGGAAAATGGACTCACTGGCACCGTTGATGACTTCTTGCTCAAACAAAGACCATTCTTTGAACCCCCCAGATGCCAATAATAGTAGAGTGACGCATTTGAAAGTTATACATATGAAAAATATTCCACTTCAGTGTAACTATGAGGATATCTCGACATCTTTGAACATGTTTGGCAATATAGCAGAGATTCGTATGAACTTTCTTGACACAGAAGGAAAATGGGAAGCTTGGGTAACATTTGATAAACATGAAGATGCTTTTAAAGCAACCTGTAGTATTGATATCTTGAATGTATGTAACTCATTAGTTAAAGGAGCCTTGACGGTTAAAGCCCCAAGAAACTTAGACATTTATAAACCTGCAGAATGGAATCCAATCAACTCCAATAGTAGCAACGTTGACAAAATAAGAGTCCCCCAACCTCCTAAATGGCTGGTAGTAAAAGCCAAGGAGGAGAACTTCAACTATTACTAGTTTAGTAGGTACCTTCAGCAAAAAATAGGTGGCATAATGAGTGTTGACATTACTAGATTTGGTAAGAGCTCTGTACTTATTCATGCAAAATCTAAAACTCAGTCACATATGCTAACATTGATGAAAGTTGATAACAACGATATAATAGAGGAAATTAGTCCTCACCTAAATTTTAACTATGGAAGAGGTTTTGTTTTCGATAGAGACTTGTACGAGTTTACTGAAGCAGAAATTTTAGATATGTGTCCACCAACTGTATGGAAAGTGTAAAAGGTCCCAAATGGCAACATGATGATTTTTACTTTTGAAGACAGTAATGTACCATCTCATATAGTAATAGAAAATGAAAGAGTGCAAGTTAGACCTTTTCAACCAAAAGCATTACAGTGTTTTAATAGTTTTAAATTTGGTCATCCATCTAAAGTTTGTAAAAATAATAAGATGTGTAATAATTGCTCTGCCCTAGAACATGGCCCATGCTCAGATATACCTAAATGCATTAATTGTCAGCTAGAGCACTAATCAGTTGATAAAATATGTGAAGAATTTAAAGTTGAAACAGCAGCAGTTAATAAAGCATATACAGAGCACATCAGTATTGGACATGCAAGACGACTCTTGGGAAGAGCCAAGAGTTATTCTAAAGCCCTTACTACCACAAGGGCTCCACTTCAATCCATTACTCCTTCCTCATCCTCAATGAAGGATGCCTCTGCCCCTGTGGTTCAACATTCCACCACTAGGGCTCCACTCCAATCTTCTGATCCTTCCTCATCCTCAATAAAGGATGCTTCTACTCCTGTGGCCCGACATACGGGGCCAAGTGCTCAGCCTAGTAAGGTTAGAGCACAATCGGCAAAGACGGATACAATAAACATTCCATATAACAAACTGGATATCTCCCTCAAACCTCCCTCTACTCCTCCTTTTGCATTATCTCAGGCAGAATCTCTGCCTGATTTAATGGAATTAGAGGGAAAAAAACAAATAAAGAGGGTAAGAACACCCTCATCCTCTCCTCCATTAACTCCAACAAAAGATAAAACCAAAATCAATGAGCAAACTGGTGAAGAAAAACAATCATCAAAAACTTACAAGCAAAGCTTCCCATCCACTAAACATTCAAAAATGACCTTGAATAGAGGACTACCCTCCAAAACCTAGACACCTTCTCTTCAATTTTACAGTGGAATTGTCAGGGACTTCGTGCAAAATATGAGGAACTTGAAGTGTTACTCTATAAATACTCCCCTATTGCTGTATGTTTACAAGAAACAATGCTTGATGTCCACACACCTTGCCCTAGAGAGTATATATCATATAGAACACAATATAATTTGGAAGTGGGAAGACATGGAGGTTGCCTTATTTATGTTCGCAGAGACCTTCCTCATTTTCCAATCCCACTAAATACACCTTTACAGGCTGTTGCGGTTCAAATTCACCTAAGACGAAAATACACACTCTGTTCCCTTTATCTTCCACCAAACAATCCCATCACTCGAGAAGAACTAATTGATTTACTTCATCAGCTTCCACGACCATTTCTTCTCATGGGAGACTTAAATGGCAGACATCCTTTATGGGGAGATGTGACATCAAATCAAAAAGGGAATATTATAGCTTCCATAATAGAAAATGAAGATTTAGGACTTTTAAATACTGGAGAACCCACTCATTATCATATCCAGACAGGTACAGTCTCATGCTTAGACCTTACAATATCTAGTTCCAATTCCACGATGGATTTCAGATGGAAGACGAATGATGACTGGCAAAGCAGTGACCATGCTCCCATAATAGTAAATTCCAATGATGACCCACCAGTTCAAAGATCTCCACGGTGGAATGTTGAAAAAGCAGATTGGAACAAATTTCAAGAGCTCAGCAAAATAGAAAGTGATGCAAATGACTTCCCAACGGCAGATGATGCAATCGATTTATTAAATGGGACATTCCATACTGCAGGTATACATTCTATACCAAAAACTACAGGTCTTTTTAGGGGACACCCAGTCCCGTGGTGGCGTGAAGAGCTCACACTGTTACACCGAGTCACAAGAACATCACTTACACGTTATCGTAGACACCGAACTATAGCAAACATGATAATATACAAAACAGATAGAGCGCGTTTTCGAAAGGCAATGAAAACTGCTAGAAGGCAGTCATGGGCGTCATTTGTATCGTCCATTAACCACCGAACACCTATCTGCAGTATATGGAAGAAAATAAAAAAGATTGCTGGGAAATTTACTCCCAGTCCTCCCCCAGTACTTAAAGTTAATGACAACCTCATCGCCAACGCAAAAGATGTAAGTGACAAACTCGCCGATCATTTTGCACAAGTTTTAAAAAAATCTGACAGTTCCCCTGGATATCAATATAGAAGAAGAGAAGAACAACTGCGATTAGACTTTTCCACAGATAAGATAGAGCCATATAATTTACCCTTTACAGAAAGGGAATTTGCTGCTGCCCTGGCCAGCAGCACTAACACTGCCCCTGGTCCGGATGAAATTCCCTATCAAATGTTTAGGCATATTTAAAAAAATACAATATTTATAATAAGTATAATTAACAGATTATGGTATGAAAGTAGCTACCCAGTCATATGGGAATTGGCTTTTGTATTACCTTTTGTTAAACCAGGTAAAGACCCTTTTTCAGTGGCTAGTTATCGACCAATAGCACTAACTTGCTGTTTATGCAAGTTAATGGAAAAAATGGTGAATACAAGATTTGTCTGGTATTTAGAGTGTAATGATATTTTCTCACCCTCACAATATGGATTTAGAAAAATGCACTCGGCAGTAGATGTCCTAATGCAGCTGGAAACCTCCATATGTGAAGCATTTGCCTCCATTGCAGCACTATATAACTATTTTTTTTTATATTGAGAAAGCTTATGATACTGCTTGGAGGCATGGCATTCTTAAGACAATTCATACCTGTGGTCTACGAGGAAAATCGCCCCTATTCATTAAAGCATTCTTGAAATGTAGATATTTTCAAGTTAAAGTGGGCAGCACATTATCAGATAGAAGATGCCAAGAAGAGGGTGTCCCACAAGGGAGTGTGCTTAGTGTCACACTTTTTGCGTTAGCAATAAATGGAGTCGCGTCTGTTATACCCAAGGATGTATTGAGTACCCTATTCGTACACGGATCTTTTCAAATATCTGTTTTGCTGCATCACGAATGTCAGTTGCAGAAAGGAAATTACAATTGACAATAAATAAGATAGTAAACTGGGCTGAACAACAGGGATTTAAAATATCAGCCAGTAAGACTACTGTTATGCATTTTTGCCACCTTCCGGGAGTACACCCCGACCCAGACCTTTATCTGTACAACCATAGAATACCCTGTGTTGAAGAGGTACGCTTCTTAGGCCTCATATTCGACAAAAAACTCAATTGGCTTCCCCATCTGAAACATATTAAAACCAAGTGCCTTGAAGCTTTAAGTATTTTGAAAGTATTATCTAATACCAACTGGGGTGCAGACAGGCAGACAGTTATAAAGCTACACAAATCACTTATTATTTCAAAATTACTTTATGGATGTGAAATATATTCTTCTGCTTCATCTAATCGTCTTGCTATCTTAGATTCAGTACATCATACCGGTATACGCTTGGCAACAGGTGCCTTTCGATCTTCTCCCATCTTAAGTTTATTAATTGATGCGGGAGAAATCCCACTAGAATTATATCACCAATCAATCATTATCAGATATTGGTTTAGGGTTCAGAGAATCCCCAACTCTAAAGCCTTTGAAGCAGCAAATAGAAATTCTTTCAACAACTTTTATGAAAATCATCCAAGGTTTCCTAAGCCTTTTAGCTTTAGAGTGAAAAAGATCTTGGAAAAAATGAATATGTCAAGAAATCCTGTATGTCCAGTTAATTTACCAATTACCCCTGCATGGAAATTACCTGTAATTAAATGTTGTAAATATTTTAAAGGTATTAAAAGAGAAAAATCAGATACAGAAATCAGAGTATTATTTTTAGAACATACTGCAGAGCACTCAGACTCTACATTTGTTTTTACTGATGGCTCCAAAACTGATGATGGAGTCGGATATGGAGTTTTTAGTAATGATTTTAGCCGCAAAGGAGCACTACCCATCGTAGCATCGAACTTCACAGCGGAACTGTATGGAATTTTAACAGCATTGGAACATATTGCAACCCTCCAGAATTCCACTAATATCACCATTTTTTGTGATTCCAAAAGTGCATTACAGGCACTTGAAATTTTTAATACTGATCATCCAATTACATTGAAAATCTCACAGTGGGTATTTCTACATCAGCATAGAGGGATTACTATATCTTTTTGTTAGGTCCCAGCGCACATAAATATATATGGAAATGAAAAAGCAGACCAACTAGCTAAATCAGCTGCAACCAATATGATACCAAGACCAATTGCTGTACCATATAGAGACTTTTTTCCTAGTATATCAAAGTTCATTGCAAGATTATGGGAACAGCAATGGAACGAAGCAGGACCAAATAAAATGAAAGAGTTTGCCACACGTACACACCCTTGGAAATATGAATCTATGCCTAGGAAATGGGAAGTAACGATATGCCGCCTCCGTATAGGACATACAAGAATGACACATGGGTATCTCATGAGTGGTGAATACCAACCTTACTGTGATGACTGTCTCGTCCCGATGACTATTAAGCATTTACTAGTTGAATGTCCTAGTCATCGGGAACTGAAAGAGCAGCACTTTAAAGACAAAAGAGATAGAGATGGGAATTACAGTTTGGCGAAGATATTGGGTGAAGAAGTGCAGTATGATTATGAGTGTGTTATAGAATTTTTAAAAGAAGTTGGAGTTTTTAACGAAATTTAGGTATTTCGCTTTTATGCCTGTGTGTAGTTTTTAGCTTTGGTTTTTTAGAATGAATGTATGGAAACGTGAGTAAATGTATTTATTGCCTGTTTGTGTTCTAGTATGAAAGCCTTTGCCTCTGCGCAGTTTTTTATTTAATCTTAATTCATTATTTATTATCCTACATGACCTGTTTGGTTCCAGCTCGTAGCCTTTGGCCTGGACCTTGCATTTTATCTAATTCTTTGGGCCAACCCTGCGGGAGCTGAGGGTCAGCTCGGTGGTCTGGTTAAACTGTTTTATAATAATAATAATAATGTAGTTTTGGTGGTGTTTAATGCGTAAGTAGCATCTTTGCGCTAGCTATAGTACAATAACTGATATGGGATTTTAAGAGTTTTTATGATGTGTGCGTGGATTTTTCCCAAATAGGTTGTCTAAATGGCTTCATTCGGCGTCAATGATCCTGGTAGTCACGACGCCAGATAATTACTAATTATTCATTCATTCTCGACGGACATCATGATGCCTTAGCACTGGAGATAGGGTTTATATCTGGTAATTACCCCTAGGACGACCCTATTCAAAGGGATTACCTGTCCTCTGAGTGTGACTCCATGGTTGGTATGGGGAATATCTGGATGAACTATGTTCTTTTCGTTATCTGGCAACCCCCCCCCCCCCCCCCCCTATTTCTACTGACGACCCTATGCTTTCGTCAAAGGACTTGTCCACGGAACCCAAACTTCAATCTTTCATGGTCGGTCCCCATGATCAATGCAGTACCCCTGGGCCGAATGACAGACGGTCACAGTTGACGGCCCAAAGCAATGCAAGTATATATGCGGCCAGGAAATCCCAACAAAAAGCATATGGTTCAAGTATTGTCACACTGGAACCATTTGCCATGGAGAAAAATAAAAAGTATGAAATAGCTCCTGGGGTCTTTGTACCCAATTCTTTCAATAAATACCTGAATTTGAAGCTTGAAGGTGATAATATAGACATTTCTCAAGTAAACAGGGAAATAGTGAAATGTTGTGGCAGACAGCCAAAATAGCACCCCAAAACGGAAATATGCTTCTTGTAGAAAGCATCTCCCCAGAGAGGAGCATTAAGTTGATGGGATTGTCAGGCCTTGCGGGAGTTACGGTGTTTACAATTAATTTGAAATAGGTGTGTAGGAGGGATAGGTATTTTGTGTGTTTTTGGGTTCTCTGTAGTTCTCTGACAGATTTTATATAAACATATTTATAGCTTTTTAATTGAATTTTTACTATGTAATTCCTTTTAATGATATGGCATCAATAACCTCGTCGTTGCGACGCCAGCAAGAACTAACAAATCAATCAATCAATGAGTGCACTCCCCACACCAGCCTGAACTCCAGCAAGGGCTTGATTTATGCCCCTCAGTTGATGGCTTTCTCTGAGGAGAGACTTTTAACAGAATTAAAAGACCAGGGTGTAATAAAGGTGGAAAGGATGTCAAAGAAGGTTGAAAATAATAGAATACCTCAGCCTACCTTATTATTAACTTTTGGTACTTTAAGACTTCCGGAATATGACTCTGCAGCCTGGTATAGGTTTAAGATAAAGCAGTACATCCTTAGACCTAGAAGGTGTTTCCATTGCCAGCATTTTGGAAACACCCTACAATCGTGCCGATCCAAATTGCAAGAAAATCCTGCAGTCTTTGTCAACTGTGGAGAAGATGAGCATGGTTTGTGCACCAGGGAACCTAAATGTGTTCACTGTGGTGAGGGACATGCATCGTCATCTCAGCAGTGTGGTGTGTATTTACTCGAAAAAGAAATCCAAGCAATCAGATTAATAGAAATAATACATTTAACTCTTTCATATCCGCTTAGTTTTGAGCACTGTGTCCCCAGATATCCGAGGTGTCTGGGAGCGCTCGACAGTGCGAAAAAATTATTATTTTAAAAATTCAGCAAAAATATAAATTTTATGCCAACAACGCTCATTTTGCTGTCCTTTTTTTTTCTAAATGTTAGTATTTTATGGTGGAATAGTCAGAATAAGAGTCCCAGCCCTCTAAATACGAAAAAATGTGAGTTATTTAACAAAAAAAACGAAAAATCTTTACTTTTTTTATATTTTCGTTCCTAACCCAAAAACTATGAAAGTCAGGCGAATGAATTATTTTTTATGAGAAAGTCAATAAAATTCCCTAAATATCGACATATAGATTAATGGAAAACGAATAAGTCCAGCCTGTGAAAAAATTTACAGAAAAGAGGATTAGAAACATAGAGCTCTGCCCGGCGCATAGTGAGAATTATCGCTATAATTTTTTCATAGAAATTACTTTGTAAATATACGAAAATGTAGAGGAAAAGTTGAAGAATAAAGGGAGAGTTAAGAAAAATGGCTTTGGGGTCACTGAGAGGGAAGTGTAGGTGCGATCAGCTGATTTTATTGTGAGAATTTAACTACACCAGGGATTTGAGCATGCGCAGTACAGAAACTACTTTGCTGGCGTATTGATACCCGAGATACACGGTCCAAGGAATGATCTAGCCTATGGAAATCGCTACTTGTCCGAAAATAATACAAAAAATGCCCCTACCACACGTACGAAAAATTTTGGTAAATTTTACGTACCGCTACGTCAGTTGGATAGATAGGAGATAGAGTATTTTTACGTACTATTACATCAGTTGGACATGAAAGGGTTAAGGAAGCACGAGAGAGAGCCAAAGCAAAGACTGTAAGACCTGGTCTAAGATTTGCTTCTGTAGTAGGAAAATTAAGAAACCCAAAGAAAGAGACAAATAAAAAACCCAAGTTTGGAGCACAAAAGGAGAATCAAATAAAGAATCATTAAAAAGACAGCTAACTGAATCATTCAGTCAATTGATGATGAGAATGTAAAGACAATATTCACTAGAACCAACAAGAAAGACACAAGTATGGAACTGAGTAAAATTGAAGTGTCAGTTGAGACACACCCTCCACCATCTGCCTCTTAGGAGGCAGGGCCAGTGGTTTCTGATCTGGTGCCAGCTTCTGTTGGTGCCAACTCCTCTTTGGAGGACAAACCAGCAGATGCTGGTCCCCCGGTGCCAGTCCTCGCTGATACTTCTGCCCCATTAGAGGCAGAGCTAGCAACTGCCAGCAATACAAAGATACAAAGAGGTGTTCTCTAAAGAGACCACTTCTGCTCTCTCTGTCTCGATAGAGATGGAGAGAGAAGAAACTAAAAAACCCTTCAGTGTCGAGGACACTGAAGGAAAAGATGTTGGCTCTATGAAGTGGATAACTCCAACCAAGAAGTGAACAAAACTATCCATTAAAATGCCTCCCCCTAGTAAAACCCTCATGTTGGTCCTAAACATGAATAAATTCACTTTCATTATTCAGTGGAACTGTCAGGGACTGCGAGCAAAGTATGAGGAAGTGAAGTTTTTGATCTATGAGGGCTCCCCTGTCAGGGTATGTTTGCAGACCATGCTAGGTGAATATACCCCTTGTCCTATGGAATATTTTTACTATAGTACTAAATTTGATCCAGAAGTGGGAAATCATGGTGGATCTCTCATCTTCATCTGTCGAGATGCTCCAAACTTCCAAGTGGAACTAAATACTCCACTTCAAGCTGTGGCTGTACGAATTAATTTAAGAAGGCAATATACTATATGTTCCCTTTACATTCCACCCAATAGCCATGTCTCCCAAGAGAACTTAACCCTTAAACGCCGACTGGACGTATTTTATGTCAACATTTTTTGTCTCTCAGGTGCCGACTGGACGTATTTTACGTCGACATACAAAAGTTTTTTAAAAATCCGCGGAAAAATACTTTTAGGCCTACTAGCCGAAAACTCTTGAATCATGCGCCTTGGGGGATGCTGAGAGTTCACGGATCAAGGTGTTGTTTTGTTTACAATCGTTACGCAAGTGCTCAAGCGCGAATTTCTTTCTTGCCGCACTAAAAAGTATCTGTGACACATATCGGAAATTATTTCGTCACTGACATAATTTTTGTATCATTTTAAATTAGCCGTTACATGGAGTATTATATATGAAAATGTGCGCATTTTTATGTATAATACAACAAAAAATACTCATGATTGTAGCTTTTATCAGTTTTGAGATATTTTCATATAAATAACGACAAGTGCCAAAATTTCAACCTTTGGTCAACTTTGACTCTACCGAAATGGTCGAAAAACGCAATTGTAAGCTAAAACTCTTATATTTTACTAATATTCAATCATTTACCTTAATTTTGCAACTAATTGGAAGTCTCTAGCACAATATTTCGATTTATGGTGAATTTATGAAAAAAATAACATTTTCTTTATGTCTGCGCGGTAACTCTAGTAATATTCAGTCTAGTAATATTCAGTCATTTATCTTCATCTTGAAACAAATTCGAAGTCTCGAGCACAATATTTAGATTTATGGTGAATTTAAAATAAAACTTTCCTTCCCTCCGCGCGCGGATTCTTTGCCACAAATCTCCGAAATGCATACGTCCCATTCTCGGAATATTTGCTCCATTTCATATTAGGCATTTCATAGAGTTTTATATATGAAAATGTGCGCAATTTCATGTAGAATAAAACGAAAAATAATTGAATGTTGTAGCTTTTCTAATTTTCGAAATAATTGCATATAAAAAAATATATAAACAAATTCGACATTCGGTCAACTTTAACTCGTCAGATATGGTCGAAAACTGCAATTGTAAGCTAATACTCTTACAGTATAGTAATATTCAATCATTTGTCTTCATTTGGAAAGAAATTGGAAGTCTCTAGGACAATATTTAGATTTATGGTGAATTTTTGAAAGAAATATTTGTTTATGTCCGCGTGTTACGAATTCATGCATTATTTTGTCATAATATTTTCTCTGTGTTGCTTTTATTGTTTTACAATGTGTTATATACCAAAATGATCGCAATTTAGTGTACATTAAACGAAAAAAAGTAAACTTAATACCTTTAACCGGTTTGCGCACAGTGCGATTTGAATACAATTATATATGAAATTTCGTTTTTGCGCTATCATATATCGCATTATTTATATATGATAATGATAATTTTTTTCATTTCTGATGGTTGCATACTAAACTTCAGCCAATGACAAAAAAAGGAGCCAAAAATGAACTCTTAATCTTGAAAACTAAGTGCGCGGTGATTTTTTGAAAAAAATATTTTTTCTGCTTCTGCGCTCACTCCGAAACACCTCCAGCACACGGGAGACAATTTTTATTTTACCGCTTCGGCGTTTAAGGGTTAATATACTTGATGCAGCAACTACCAGAGCCATTTCTTCTACTTGGTGACTTCAGTAGTAGACATTCATTGTGGGGAGATGTAACATAAAACCAAAAAGGTAATATGATGGCATCTTTAATAGAAAATGAAGATATAAGTCTTCTTAATACTGGAGAACCTACTCATTATCACAGTCAGACAGGCACCATCTCCTGCATCGACCTTTCAATATGTAGCTGCAACTGCAGTGTTGATTTTAGTTGGATAACAAGTTTTGACTGGCTTATTAGTGACCATTTTCCAATTGTGATCAACACCAATGATGGTCCACCTATCCCAAGATCACCACAATGGTGCTTAGAGAAAGGAAATTGGAGAAAATTCAAAGATTTGAGTGAGTTGGAGGGGGATGCAAAAGATTTGCCAAGTGTAGATGATGCCATTGATCTACTCAATGGAACATTACATACTGCAGGTATACACTCGATTCCTCGAACTAAAGGACTATTTAGGAGACGGCCAGTACCGTGGTGGTCAGAAGACTTAGTGTGTTACACAGAGCTACAAGGTCATCATTGACCAGGTGCCGTAGACACTGCACCTCGGACAATGTCATAATTTACAAACAGTGTAGGGCACGATTTCGAAAAGCCATGAAAGCTGCCAGAAGACAAGCATGGGCCGAATATGTATCCACTATTAGCAGCAGAACACCAATCTGTAGCATTTCGAAGAAAATAAGAATAATTCAGGGTAAATTTACACCCAATCCTCCTCCAGTACTTAAAGTGAATAATAATCATGTCACTGATGCCACAGAAGTTAGTAATATATTTTCTGAACACTTCGCTCGAGTCTCTGAAAAATAGTAATATGATTTCTGAACACTTCGCTTGAGTCTCTGAAAAATCAGATAGTTCCTCAGGACATCATTTTTCTGAAAGGGAATTTGACTGTGCTTTAGCTAGGAGCAAGAACACTTCCTCTGGTCCAGATGAGATTCCTTATGAAATATTTAAACACATTTCAAGGAACATAAAACTTTTTATAATCAGTATTATCAATGGAATATGGGAAGAAAGGAGCTACCCTAGCAAATGGGAATTAGCTACTATTTTACCATTCCTTAAGCTGGAAAAGATCCTCTCTGTGCAGCAAGTTATCGCCCCATTGCTTTAACTTGCTGTTGATATAAAATGATGGAAAAAATGGTAAATGTAAGACTGATGTGGTATGTAGGGCACAACAATATTCTAACACCTTCTCAGTGTGGTTTTTGAAAAATGAGCTCCACCCTGGACATCTTCCTGCAACTTGAAGCCTTTGTTTCCTTTGTCTGTGAAGCCTTTGCCTGCAAGCAACACCATGTGACAGTGTTTTTTTTATACAGAAAAAGGCATATGACACTGCTTGGAGACATGGGATTCTGAAGACTATGCATAATAGTGATTTATGAGGCAAATTACCTTCATTTGTGAAATCATTTTTACATCGTAGGTATTTTAAAGTTAAAGTTGGCAGCACTTTATCAGAGAAAAGGTGCCAAGAAGAAGGTGTTCTCAGTGTAACACTTTGCTCTGGCCATAAACAGTATTGCAGCTGTTATTCCAAGAGAGGTCTTAAAGACACTGTTTGTGGATGACTTGTCAATATCCTTTGCTGCCACCTGGATGACTGTAGCCGAAAGAAAGCTACAATTAACAATAAATAAAATAGTAAGTTGGGCTGAGAAACAGGGTTTTAAAATCTCTGTAAGCAAGACTACTGCTGTCCACTCCTGTCTTATCAGAGGAGTGCATCCTGATCCAGACCTGTATTTGTATGGCCATAGAATCCCATGTGTAGAACGAGCACACTTCTTAGGCCTAGTTTTTGACAGTAGATTGACTTGGGTCCCCCATATCAAACATATAAAAGCAAAGAGCCTAGAAGCTCTACACATCTTGAAGGAGCTTTCTCATACCAGTTTGGGAGCTGATAGAAATCTTTTACTAAAACTTCATAAATATTTAATCTTATCAAAGCTGTCATACAGTTGTGAAGTATATTTTTCAGACTCCTCATCTAACTTAAGAATTTTAGATTCAGTGCATCATTCAGGTATTCATATAGCCACAGGAGCTTTCCCTTCATCACCAATATCTAGTTAGCTAGTTGATGCAGGAGAGATGCCCCTTGAACTCTATCGCCAGTCATTACAAAGGTATTGGGTTAGAGTTCAAAGACCCCCCAATTCTCTGGCATTTGCTGTGGCTTATAGAATTATTTTTAACGGTTTTTACGAAAGTCATCCAAGGTATCCCACTCCTTTTAGCTATAGAATTTTAAAAAATTTAGAGGATACATATATTAAAAAATTTCCCGTTATGCATTTTGTATATCCCAGTACTCCTGTCTGGAGGTTACCTGATGTGAAATTCTGCAGGTACTTCAATGGAGCAAAGAGGGATAAATCTGATGAGGAATATTTTTAGAGCATGTATCAGAGTATATAGATACAAGTTTTATATTTACCGATGGCTCCAAGCCTAATGCCGGCGTTGGATATGGAGTTTTTAGCGAATCTTTTAACCGAAGAGGTGCACTTCCTTCTGTTATCTCAAATTTTACAGCTGAATTGTATGGCATCCTAGTAGCACTGAAACATATTGCAACACTCCCAGTGTGTAGCTACACAATATTTTGTGACACTAAAAGTGCCTTACAGTCACTGGAAGTCTTTAATACTGATCATCCCTTGGTGTTGAAGATCGTGCAGTGGATCTTCTTGCACCAGTATAGAGGCAGCATTGTTTCATTTTGTTTGGTTCCTGCCCATGTGAACATATCAGGAAACGAAGAGTCAGACAAGCAAGCCAAATCAGCAGCGCAAACTTTGGTATCAAGAAAATGCCCTGCTCCATATCGTGATACATTCTATGAAATATGGAAATCCAGCCATCATGTATGGGCACTTCAGTGGGACAGAGTAGTAGGCCCCAATAAAATGAAAGAAATTACTAGTCAGACACGCCCTTGGAAATATGACCAGAAATTACTAGTCAGACACGCCCTTGGAAATATGACCAAATACCAAGGAAGTGGGAGGTTGTATTGTGTAGATTACGTATTGGTCATATGCGTATAACGGCTATCTGATGGATGGGGAGAATGAGCCCTTCTGTGACGATTACTTTGTTCAAGTGACCGTTAGGCATTTGCTGGTTGAGTGTCCCAGTCTAGTGGAACTTAGGAATCGTTTTCTAGCTTATAGTAATGAAGCAGGTGGTAATTATAGCATGGCAAAACTGTTGGGAGAAAGCATATGTATTAATAACGTTATATCTTTTATCTAGTAGCTGGTCTTCTTAAATATATCTGACAGCTGTGCTGTCTTAGTATATATATATATTCCTTATTTCTTTTTTTATTTAATTTTTACTGTTATGTGATCAGATTAATTAACAAATCTTTTTAGCAGAATTTTATTTTATCAGTTTAATTTTTATCAGAAATATATTTTATTATTTTTAAATCAAATTTATATGTATCTTATAAAAAATAAAATTATTTTAAAATTCTATTCAATATGAAAGTTAAAAGATTACATTTAGTATTCGGTGTCGGTGACCCTGGTAGTTGTGACGCCAGATAACTCACAATCAATCAATAAACCATGCAACGTAAAAAAACCATACAAACAAATAAACAAACAGCATTCCGTAAAAGAAGCATCTTTATTTGGAAGTTTAGAAGTGGAGATGATGCT
Source organism: Macrobrachium nipponense (assembly GCF_015104395.2). Lineage (NCBI taxonomy): Eukaryota > Metazoa > Arthropoda > Malacostraca > Decapoda > Palaemonidae > Macrobrachium > Macrobrachium nipponense. Next base: position 71,990,684 of record NC_061092.1, read on the forward strand.
GATGCTTATAAATGTATTTGTGCATTTATGTATCTATTCATTTTCCTTTTTGGTAATTGTCTCATCTTGGTTGTCAAGTACTGGAATCAAATGCTACCTTCACCGAACACTGTTTAAAAGAAAGTCAGTTGATATAAATGCTTAAAGAATGAAAAAACCGAATATAACTATAGTATGCGTATTGTGTACTTCCAATTGACGAGTTCTTCCCATAGGTCGTTATATTATTTTCCAGAGATGGGTCGAGAGAAAAGTCATTTTCGGGGAAAGAATTATTTTCTCTCCAGAAAGAGAATCTCTTCATGCCGAAATTTAATATCCGGTATGTGTTTCTGTACAAAGATTCTCTCTCTCTCTCTCTCTCTCTCTCTCTCTCTCTCTCTCTCTCTCTCTCTCTCTCTCTCTCTCATTGAGAGCATTTCTTGTTAGGATGGGAAAAGTTTTTCACTCGGAGCGAGATGTTGACTTTGTTTGGGTTTCTTTGTTGTTACTCCTTTATTTTGTTTGTTCGTCTCTTCTTTCGTAGATGAGGCTTGAGGGAAATAATTTCGCAAAGACAAGTTGTTTTGGTTATGGTAGGTTGTGTTTCAAGTTTTAGCCAATGCTTTTAAGTTTTGTTGGTTTGCTTTTTTGTGTTTTATAGAAATATTCTCCGTGAAATCACAAAATCACATGGGATCACGAGAACAAATTATGTTTTTTTTTTCTTTAAACTTTAAAATTTGTAAAATAGTATCTAATTACTGAGGGATTAATTTCGTATTATCCATAATTAACTTCATTTCAAACGCAAGTCATGTTAAACCAACACACACAACACATTTATTTCACATTCTTGTTTCATAGGTGGCTTAAAAGCTATAGTGCCTTCAGACTGGCGTGTTTCCAGCTTAGTATTACGCACATGCAGTTGCTGTGTGTGAGGGAAGAGAGAGAAAGAGATACTGTTATGACAGAAACTGTCGTGTCAAATGTGTGGGTTGTTATTTTACGAGCACATTTTGTCTATGTATGTGCTGTAGCCACATCTATATCGTGATTGGTCTCTTTGTTCTCAAATCGTATGTGGCAGAGATCCAACCTTACTGGTGAGTGCTACCCCTGAACCAGTGGCTCACAATGCAATAGACCCTCTTAAGTTGAGACTGCCTTGACGGAGTTACGCATTTCCAACCTAAGGTTGAAACTGCGTAGCGGGCAAGAGGGCTTTCGAACTGGGAGAACTATCTCCTAGTTTGAATCTAAATGTCTCAATTTTTCTCTTACTTGATCATCTTCCAATCTCTTACTTTCTCTCGCTCAGTTGCTCCCCCTAGCTGTCCTCCTTCTCTTCACTAAAACCCTCGTGCAGGTTAGGTAGGAGCTGGGTCTCTGAACTTGGGCTTTACCTTGATCCAAATGGCAGGGACTATAGTGGTTTGGTCCGCCACTCGAATATGTTTGGACCCTGAGGATATTGATGTGATTCTACATCAATATTTATTGGGGCGGGACTACATGTGGGGACTTGCCTACGGAATCCGGGGAGGTATAGTCTCCACGGTAAGACTCTCGGCAATTTATCCGGATTGCCCTCTAAAATAACATGAGTGGGGATGATTGCATACTAGCTATGCCCTCAGTCCTATCAAGCGGGTTTTGCTTACACTTGAGCCAATCATGTTATGATAGAGCCATCCCTTCGGGGTAGGGTAGGGAGTGGACATATGGGAGTTGGTGTCTTTGGTGAGGGGGAAGTCTTTGAGAGGAGACCCAGATTTTTCCATGACTTGCAGTTGGTTTCTCTAATTTCAAAAAAAAAGAAAAGAAAAAATGGAGATTGACTATGGAACTCAGTCCCCCGGAAAATGTGACCCCGTGACACTAGATACCCATTTGACCCTGGAAACGAACAAGGACACCCTTTTGGACACTTCAATCCAAAATATAGCAACCATGGAGCCTTTTATTAGGCCAAAAAGATTTATCAAAAGAAAATTCCAGCCTAGCCCTTTTCTAGCTTTATTTGAATCCCTTTATGGAAAGGACACTTGGACAAGATTTTTGACACTAGAAAATGAAAAGAAAATTTCAAATTTAGAAATTGGAAAATTATTTACTGACCAGATACCCAACAGAAAACATGAAATTTCGTCAAACGCAAACAAATACATGGATAGTGGAAACCACTACTAAAGCCCAATCAGAAAACTACTTACAAATTACGAACATAGATAACACAAAAATAAAAGTCACCAAGCATAATAAACTTAATAGTATTTGTGGTAAAATAATCCTGCCAAATAATGACGACGAACTAATAGATAAAAATATGTTGATGGACTCGCTTAAGAAAAGATATAAAAACATTGAAGATTGTGACATCTATGATATCCCAAGTAGGAAAAATTCAAAAATCAATATACAAATAGCTAAATTGAAATTTGAAGGAAACGAACTCCCTTTAACAATTAAAGTATTAGGGCAGACGAGAGAGATAAGACCATATATCCCTAAACCACTACAGTGCAAATCATGTAATAAATATGGCCATTCAAATAAAAATTGTAGAGAAGCTCCAAGATGTGCATGTTGTGGATCATACAACCACACAACAAAATGGGACTGTGAAAACCCAAATGGCATAAATTGTGGTCAGAATCACCACTCAAGATCTAAGGAATGCGCATATTACTTGTACAACACTGAACTAAAAATCTTACAAGAAAGAAGTGGAATGTCAATAAGAGAAGCTAAGATAGAACTAAAAGTAAGAGGTTTACAAGATCCAGCAAGGAAAAACACATATAAAGAGGTAGTAAATAAAGAAGTGCAAAACCAAATTCCTACTAAATTGCACCCCCCAGATGCTGAAGCCTTGCCGAGGATGGGAACTACTTTCTTGCTGGGCCTTGGTGCCCAGCTGTTGATCCAACTAAATGAGTCAGCCCTTTTCCTTTTACTAAAACTTTTCTTCCTTCTGCTTCCTCCTTCTATAAGGCACGGATTTTATGTTGATGACTTGGATTGGTTTTGGACATGATTTGGACTTGTTCATTGGATTTGATGGAGGGTGAGGATGGTTGGCATGCCCCCTCACCCGTAGAACTCGAGTACCTAACGTGGTCGAGCGAGGGGAAAGTTTATGTGTCAACCCTTCTCTTAGTGCTGGGTCTGATCTCGACGGACATCATGACGCCTTAAGCACTGAGGGTGGGGTGTATACCTGGGTGGTACCCCTAGGGCAGCCCTGTATGGGATAACACTGTCCTCTAAATGTGGCTCCATGGTGGGTGGGGGGCTACCTGGACGAATCATCAATTGTACGTCTTATGGAGACACTAAAACCTTCTGTTGACGACTTGGGCAAGGATAAGGAAAAGGAAAATTCTGGTAATTCCTCTATTGTGACTTTGGAGCCTTTTTCAAATGAGCTCCTTGTTACAAACATTTTGTATGTAAAACCAGTCCCTTTAGACTGGAATTATGAAACCTTATTTAATGAATTTTGTAAATTTGGGAATGTAAAAGAATTACGGAATAGACTTGGCAAAAATTATGGTTGTTTTGAATTTTGGATATTTTTCAACAATGAATCGGAAGCTCACAGAGCCTACAGAGAGTTTAGGTCAGACTCTATGAGTGTTGGACTTGTAGAGGCAGAAGAGGTCCCTAGGTATCTTGAGATATAAAGACCACCAACTGAAACTAAAGATTCGAGTAAAATAAGTAAAACCTCCAGATCACCAGACCCAGCTAAGTGGTTGATTATTAAAACACATGGTGAGAGAGGCAACCTCTTCAAGGTGAAAAGGTTGGTAAGCCAGAAGATCGGCAATGTTGGGAGCCCAGATGTAACTCGCTTTGGGCGTAATAGTTTTTTAGTTCATGCCAAGACCAATGTTCAATCAGTAATGCTCCTAAATTTAAAGCTTGATCCCGAATGTATGATAAAAGAGGTAAAACCTCACTATAATTTTAGTTATGCAAAGGGTGTCATCTTCAATGAAGATTTACATGAAATGGACGAAGAGGAAATTTTGGAGATGTGTCCAGACGTGGTTTGGAAGGTTTTCAAGGTGCCATGCTCGTCTATGATTATTTTAACATTTGTAAGTCCTTTTTTGCCATCTGAAATTGTTCTTGACAATGAAGTTATGAAAGTTCGTCCTTATAGACCGAGAGTGCTCCAGTGCTTTAAATGTTTTGGCTTTGGACACTCCTCAAATGTTTGCACCAGGAATAAACTTTGTGAATCGTGTGGCAAGCCTGAGCACGAGGAATGTTCTGAACCAGTAATTTGTGTGAACTGTAAGGGTGAACATTGAGCCCGAGATAAGAAATGCAGTGAATTTAAAAAAGAACAGGAGGCATTACTTAAATCTATTGCTGAACACATCAGTGTGGGACAGGCCAAGAAGCTGCTGGGAAGGAAAACTTATTCAGATGCCTTGAAGGCACAACAGCCGGATATTGCTACTTCTAGTGCCCCTTCAGGTGGTGCTCCCCAGGGGTCCCCTAATGGGGTTTCCCATGCCCTCTCTGGTGGGGCTCACCGTGCCCCCCCTGGTGGGGTTTCTCACGCCCCCTCTGTGGGGCTCCCCATGGCCCCCCTAGTGGGGCTTCTCATGGCCCCTCTGGCGGGGCTCCTCATGTTGTAGAGACTCTGGTCAAGCCAGGGGACCCTGTTGGTTCAAGGGTTCAAGCCAGGTCTCAATTTGTTGACGACTTCTCTCTGTCAGGGACATTGCCTGACATTGAGCCCTCACCTGATCCTGTCTTTACAGTGCACCGTGGATATGACGGTGAGGAGATAGAGGCCCTCTTTATTCGTCAGAAGAGGGCCCTTTCTCCCTCTTCACCTCATTCTCGGTCACTCGGCCATCATAGGAAAAATAAAAGCAAAACTGGAAGGACAGGTGAAGGCCCATCATCTAAAAGATCTATATCACCCAGATCTAGATCAAGTAGTTCTGGTAAAACTGATAAGATCTCTCTCACCAGGACTCAGATTCCTAAATTGGTAGAAAATTTTAAGATCCCATCTTCTAAATAATGGCTCTCATGCAATGGAACATCAGTGGCTTTATATCAAATAGAGAGCAAGTTCGGGTTCTGTTTAAGGAACATAATCTATCTGCAATGTGTCTACAGGAGACAAAGTTGGGAGAGCACACTCCCAACCTGGGTTTTAATTATTCATTTCATAGGTCTTCACCCCTGATAGGTGTACGTGCTCAGGGAGGCACAGGCATCATAGTCCGTAAGTCTGTTAATCACAGGGTTGTTCAATTGAACACTGTGTTGCAGGCTTGTGCAGTTCAAATTTTCAATTCATATAAAGGATCACAATTTGTTCTCTCTACCTTGATCCATCATTGGAAAATAGATTGCAGGATGCGCAGGGTAATCACCGTCAGCTAGAATTAACCGATCTACAGACGTTAATAGACCAAGCTTCCTAAAACCCTTCATTCTGATGGGGGATTTTAATGCCAAGCACACCCTCTGGGGAGAGCCAAACTGCGACCAGTGGGGTTTAATAATAGAACAGCTGCTTGACTTAAATGACATCACTTTAATGAATGATGGTTCCCCTACAAGACATGATGTTTTTCATAATACTGATTCAGCCATTGACCTCACTATCTGCTCTTCGTCTTTGAGGTTAGATTACCAGTGGGTAGTAGATCAGAATGATCATGGCAGTGATCATTGGCCCATTCACTTAAAGTTTATGAAAAATATTCCATCTCCATGTTTACCAAAATGGAAGGTAGGGGAGGCTGACTGGGGATTACTCAAAAAATCTACTGTAGTTGATCAAGAGATAAAAGATTTTCAGAGCCCAACATCTGCTTATGAGTATTTAATCAGTATATTGCTGTGTGGTGCCATGCTGTCTATTCCTCGAACTTCTGGTAACCCTCGGCGTCCTCTAGTACCTTAGTGGAGCGATTCATGCGCCTTGAGCCGAAAGATAACTAGAACTTGCTACAAGAGATATCGTAAATTTCCTTGCTTGGTCAATAAAATTATCTATAAAAGAGCTCTTGCTAAGCAAAAGAAAACATTTAAGCAAGCAAAGAGGGAATCGTTTATCAGATATATAAGTGAATTAAAATATGATTCCCCTATGTCATTAGTCTGGAACAGAATCCGAAAGCTGCAAGGGAAATTTTCTCCACCTCCCTTGCCTATATTGAAAATTGATGGCTTCCTCATATCTGATTCTGGAGAAGTTGCAGAAACCTTTGGTAGGCATTTCTCCAGTATATCTAGTGCCCTACATTACTCTCCTGCATTCAGGAATATTAGGGACGGTACCACGGTTGTTCCTGCTGTTAGTTTAAATTTAGAGTCATATAATCTTCCTTTCACCATGAAAGAATTGGATCATGCAATCTCGTTGTCTTCCCCAACATCACCTGGGGAAGATGATATACTCTACTCAATGATTTTCAATCTGCCTAGGAGTACAAAAGAATTTCTTTTAGACATTTTAAACAGTTTTTGGCTTTCAGGAACTTCACCAGAGTCTTGGAAGATATCGATTATTGTACCTGTTTTAAAACCTTTTAAAGATTCCTTCCTTCCTAAGAATTATAGGTCAATTGCTCTAACTAGTTGTGTTAGCAAGATTTATGAGAGGATGGTCAATGCTCGACTTGTGTGGTATTTGGATTCAAAGAATCTTTTATCTAATCGGCAGTTTGGTTTTAGGAAAAATAGAAGTACTTCTGACCCTTTGATGTTCCTTACTCGGGAGATACAGAATGCTTTTGCTGTGCAAAACCAGACTGTTGCAGTGTTCTTTGACCTAGAAAAAGCCTACGACACTACCTGGCGAGGGGGTATCCTTATGCAACTTGTAGAGTGGGGTGTTGTGGGTAATTTGTTCTATTGACTGAAAGATTTTTTGTCAGAACGATACCTGAAAGTAAGAGTGGGCTCTTGCATTTCTTCTGCTTACCCTCAAGAAGAAGGGTTACCTCAGGGAAGCGTCCTTAGAACAAGTTCCTGTCGGGGTGTATGGTCTGGCCTTTGCTGATGATTATGCAATAATCTGTAGCAAGTCTACAGCTGTCGAAGCTTGTCAAAAGATCCACACTGCTATTAATGCTTCAACATTATGGGCCAGTGCTAAAGGGTTCAAATTTTCACCAGAAAAAACCAAAGCTATACGATTTTGCCGATTAAGAAGAGTAGAAGAGATCCCTACGTTGTTTTTAAATTATTCGATTTTACCTTATGAAGATAGCATTAAGTATCTAGGTGCTACATTTGATAAAAAATTAACTTTTACTCAACATGTTAATGAAGTTGTATGTAACGTGAAGCTTCGTCTTAATATTCTTAAAGTTGTGTCTAATTTTAATTGGGGGGCAGATCGAATCACCCTTTTGAGGATGTACCAGATTTTATGCCTAAGCAAAATTGATTATGGTTGTCAAGTTTATGGTTGTGCATGCAAGACAACACTCAGAAATTAGATGTTGTCCATAATTTGGCTTTACGTATTTGTACGGGAGCCTATAGAACTTCTCCAGTAGAAAGCCTATATGTTGAGTCAGGTTTTTTCCCACTATTTATCCGTAGGGAGGAATTAGGCTTGAGAGTCATATCAAGAGTACTTAGATCAAAGCTAAACCCTAATTATAAGTATGTTAGAGAACCATCTGATAGAGCCCCAAATAGACCTAGACTGCCAAAGCCGCTTGAAGTTCAACTAGCAAGCTCTGCCAGGGAGGTGGAATTACTACCCCCTGCAGTAGCTGAAATTTCGCCCTCAAAATTTCCTCCTTGGAATAGGCCACACTTAGAAATCTGCCCAATTAGGGACAGCAGGAGCATCAGTTCTGGTGATCAGTTGAGGGCAAGTTTCTTGGACCATGTTTTTGAACAAGTTGATTCTCATCAATATATACTGATGGTTCGAAGGGTTCTGATGGTGTTGGTTGCTCTGTAGTGACTAGTGATAATATTATTAAAAAGAAGCTACCATCTAATTCCCCTGTTTTTACAGCTCAACTGCTGGCAGTTTTGACTGCTCTTAAATATGTTTTTTATAGTTCTTGTACTAACAAGGTTTTTACCATTTTTACCGACTCTTTGAGTGTTTTATCTTCTCTTAAAAGCCTAGTCTCTTGCAACATTAATAGAAGAGGATTTTCTGTTAGGTTTTGTTGGGCTCCGTCCCATGTTAGGAATTGTTGGGAATGAGCGAGCTGACGCTGCTGCTAAGGCTGCAACTAGGCTTAGGCACATTTCTAACATGGGCGTCCCTGTTTCCGTTTTTAAAAGTACCATTCGATTTTATTGTAGAGACCACTGGCAGGCCCACTGGTCTACTTTAGATAATAATCTCAAATTAAAGTCGATTAGGCCTTCTGTTCATCCTTGGCCTCATAGCCTGATGGATAGAAGGTCTGTGATAGTTTTAGCTAGATTACGTATTGGCCACATTAAATATACTCACGGGTATCTAATGACGAGTGGAGCGGATAGGCAGGTTCCTCGCTGTTCCACCTGTCATGTGGATTTGACTGTGGTGCATATTTTGGTGGAGTGCCCACATTTTGAAAACAAACGTAGAGCTTGTTTGCTGGCAAATAAGACTCTTGCCAATATTTTAGGTGGTGCTCAGGCAGAGCAAATTATGACATTTTTAAAAAATATTGGTCTTTTTTATGAATTTTAATTTTCTCTTAATTGTTTTAGGTTTCTTGTTTGGTTTTTATGAATGAATGATTTGTATGTTTGATCGGTTCTGTGTATGTTTGTTTGTGTGACATTGACTTTTTTATTCTTAAGATATATACGCGGTGAATGGCCCCCCGGCTCCGGCGCTTGGCTATGAGCCAAAAATTTTATAATCTAATCTAATCTAATCTACTAAATTGCACAATATAAATCAAACTGAGAATACTCATATTATAAAGGCCCAAAATTCAAGCTCAGAAGCCGCAGAACATTTAAGTAACACAAATTTATATAATATATTACCAACACCAGAAATACATGAAGACAAAATGAATTTGGAGGACAAGCAAAATACAAGAGCTAATTCAAAAGACAAAAAAAGACTAATTGAAACAACCCCGCCCAAATCCAAAAAACAAATTAAACAATCAGTAAGACCCAAAATCTATATGGAAAAAAATGAATACCGAGAAGACAAAGTCAACAAAAATTGCTTGCAAACAAAAAATGAAAAAAGAGAAACCCAAATAAAAGAGAAAGTTAAAACATCAGATAAAATTGAAGAAAGTATTGAAATAGAACCCAAGAGCAAAAGCCATTTAAATGCACCTCTGATAAAAAGAACATCTGAGACTCTTCAGCCAATAAAGAAAACAATAGCAGAAATACATCACCCACCAAAAGAAGAACAAAGTACAGCAAAATTATACAACTTCAATAAAATTCAAAGTTCAGGAAAACAAATAAAGATACTAAAACAAAACCCCAAACCTTCTTAAAATGTCTATTTTACAGTGGAATATTAGAGGATACGTATCAAATAATGAAAACTTAAAATCACTAATTAGAGAATGTAATGCAAATATCATTTGCTTACAGGAAACTAAAATAGGTAACAATGTTCTCAATGCTGGCATAAATTATAATGTGTGGAAATCAACACAAATTTTAAATGACAACAGCCAAGGAGGAACTGCAATCATAACGCATTCTTCAATCAAATGCCAACCTGTTAGGATTAACTCAGTAATACAGGCATGTGCAGTTCAAGTATTCCTGGAAAAAAAATAACAATATGCTCAATATATATGGAACCGTCTTTAGAAAGTCGCTTAATAGATCATCTTGGAAATAATAGACCATTACAAGTGGAAGACTTAGAAAATCTAATAGAACAATTACCAAAACCTTACTTATTAGTAGGTGACTTCAACGCCAAACATCCCATGTGGGGAAGTACATCATCTGACAGGAGAGGAAATATTCTCCTAGATTTTATAGATAAAAAAAATTTGATTATTTTAAATGATGGTTCTCCAACAAGATTTGATGTTTATCATAATAGCACCTCTGCAATAGACATCACTTTATGTTCCCCAGAAATTGCCACAGATTTCAGTTGGAAAGTAAATAATAATTTATTTGGGAGTGACCACTGGCCAATACAAATTGAGCTAAAAAATAATACTAATATAACCTATATACCGAAGAGGAAAATGGAGGAGGCAAATTGGAATTTATATAAAGAGAAAACGGTGATTAACAAAAAACTATCTGACTTTACAAACCACATAGATGCTTATGAACATCTAGTAAAAACAATAGATGATAAAGCAAATGAAACTATTCCAGTTACCTCAGGCAATCCAACAAGACCACTGGTACCCTGGTGGAACGAGGAATGTAAAGCAGCAAGGAAGATAACGAGAACATGCTTTAGAAGATATCTGAGACATAAATGTGATGCCAATAGAATTGCATATTTGAGAGCTAAAGCAAAGCAGAAAAGAATATTCAAGCTAGCCAAAAGAAATTCATGGAAAAAATATATTAATAATATAAATTCTAAAACTCAAGACAAAGAAATCTGGAAGAAAATAAATAAACTGCAGGGTAGATATCTGTCAGAACCATTACCTACATTAAAAGTAGAAAACAACTATATTTCAAACCCCAAACTAGTAGCAAATGAATTGGGTAAATGCTTCGCCAAAACATCTAGTATCTCGAATTATACAAAGAAATTCCAATTAAAAATAAAAAATTATGTACCAATACCAATAAAATCTAATAATCAGGAAATCTATAATCTTCCTTTCACCATGAAAGAACTGGAAAATGTTCTGAAACTTGCAAGTCCAACAGCTCCAGGGGAAGACAACATTAGATATGAAATGATGAAAAATCTACCAGATGAAAGCAAAACCTTTTTATTAGAAATTTTAAATGAATTATGGCACTCTCACAGCATGCCTAAAACCTGGAAAGAATCTTTAATCATACCAGGCTTAAAACCAGGAAAAGACCCAGAGTCACCAAGCAGCTATAGGCCAATAGCCCTTACTAGTTGTCTAAGTAAGATATTTGAAAAAATGGTGAATAACAGATTAATATGGGTATTAAGAAAATAGACAGCTATTGTCAAACAGACAGTTTGGATTCAGGAAAAATAAAAGTTCCATAGATCCCCTCTTAATGATTACAAGAGAGATACAAAATGAAATGGTTGGTAAAAAACAAACAATAGGAGTATTTTTTGATATAGAAAAGGCATATGATACCACCTGGAGGGGAGGGATTTTAAAAAAATTGATAGAATGGGGAATAGGATTAGATTAGATTAGATTATAAAATTTTTGGCACATAGCTAAGCGCCGGAGCCGAGGGGCCATTCAGTGCATATATATCTTAAGAATAAAAAAAAATCACTGACCCACAAACAAACATACACAAAACCAGTCTAACATACAAATCATTCATTCATAAAAACCAAACAAGAAACCTAAAACAATTAAGAGAAAATTACAATTCATAAAAAAGACCAATATTTTTTAAAGATGTCATAATTTGCTCTGCCTGAGCACCTTCACCTAAAATATCGGCAAGAGTCTTATTTGCCAGCAAACAAGCTCTACGATTGGTTTCAAAATGTGGGCACTCCACCAAAATATGCACCACAGTCAAATCCATATGACAGGTGGAACAGCGAGGAACCTGCCTATCCGCTCCACTCATCATTAGATACCCGTGAGTATATTTAGTGTGGCCAATACGTAATCTAGCTAAAACTATCTCAGACCTTCAATCCATCCGGCTATGAGGCCAAGGATGAACAAGGCCTAATCGACTTTAATTTAAGATTATTATCTAAAGTAGACCAATGGGCCTGCCACTGGTCTCTACAATAAAATCGAATGGTACTTTTAAAATCGGAAACAGGGACGCCCATGTTGGAAATGTGCCTAAGCCTAGTTGCAGCCTTAGCAGCAGCGTCGGCTCGCTCATTCCCAACAATTCCAACATGGGACGGAGCACAACAAAACCTAACAGAAAATCCTCTTCTATTAATTAAAAGATAAAACCAATCTTGTACTTCTTGCACTAAAGGGTGGCAAGAGACTAGGCTTTTGAGAGAAGATAAAACACTCAAAGAGTCGGTAAAAATGGTAAAAACCTTGTTAGTACAAGAACTATAAAAAAACATATTTAAGAGCAGTCAAAACTGCCAGCAGTTCAGCTGTAAAAACAGAGGAATTAGATGAAAGCTTCTTTTTAATTATATTATCACTAGTCACTACAGAGCAACCAACACCATCAGAACCCTTCGAGCCATCGTATATATATGATGAGAATCACCATGTTCAGAAGCATGATCCAAGAAACTTGCCCTCAACTGATCACCACCAGAACTGTTGCTCCTGCTTTCCCTAATTGGGCAGATTTCTATGCGAGGCCTATTCCAAGGAGGAAACTTTGAGGGCGAAATTTCAGCTACTGCAGGGGGTAGTAATCCCACCTCCCTGGCAGAGCTTGCTAGTCGTACTTCAAGCGGCTTTGGCAGTCTAGGTCTATTTGGGGCTCTATCGGATGGTTCTCTAATGTACTTATAGTTGGGGTTCAGCTTTGACGTAAGTACTCTTGATATGACTCTCAAGCCTAATTCCTCCCTACAGATACATAATGGGGGAAAACCTGACTCAACATATAGGCTTTCTACTGGTGAAGTTCTATAGGCTCCCGTACAAATACGTAAAGCCATATTATGGACAACATCTAATTTCTGCAGTGTTGTCTTGCACGCACAACCATAAACTTGGCAACCATAATCAATTTTGCTTAGGCATAAAAACTGATACATCCTCAAGAGGGGGTTGATTCGATCTGCCCCCCAATTAAAATTAGAAACGACTTTAAGAATATTAAGACGAAGCTTCACGTTACATACAACTTCATTAACATGTTGAGTAAAAGTTAATTTTTTATCAAATGTAACACCTAGATACTTAATGCTATCTTCATAAGGTAAAATCGAATCATTTAAAAAGTGTAGGGATCTCTTCCACTCTTCTTAATCGACAAAATCGTATAGCTTTGGTTTTTTCTGCTGAAAATTTGAACCCTTTAACACTGGCCCATGATGTTGAAGCATTAATAGCAGTCTGAATCATTTGACAAGCTTCGACAGCTGTAGACTTACTACAGATTATTGCATAATCAGCAAAGGCAAAGACCAGACCATGCACCCCGACAGGAAATTGTTCTAGTAGGCCGTTGACAGCTACATTAAAGAGTGTTGGACTAAGGACGCTTCCCTGTGGGTAACCCTTCTTCTTGAGGTAGGCAGAAGAAATGTAAGAAGGGCCACTCTTTTTACTTTCAGGTAACGTTCTGTCAAAAAATCTTTAAGACAATAGAAACAAATTACCCACAACACCCCACTTACAAACCAAGTTGCATAAGGATACCCCCTCGCCAGGTAGTGTCGTAGGCTTTTTTTCTAGGTCAAAGAACACTGCAACAGTCTGGTTTTGCATAGCAAAAGCATTCTGTATCTCCCGAGTAAGGAACATCAAAGGGTCAGAAGTACTTCTATTTTTCCTAAAACCAAACTGCCGATTAGATAAAAGATTCTTTGAATCCAAATACCACACAAGTCGAGCATTCACCATCCTCTCATAAATCTTGCTAACACAACTGGTTAGAGCAATTGGCCTATAGTTTCTTAGGAAGGAAGGAATCTTTAAAAGGTTTTAAAACAGGTACAATAATCGATATCTTCCAAGACTCTGGTGAAGTTCCTGAAAGCCAAAAACTGTTTAAAATGTCTAAAAGAAATTGTTTTGTACTTCTAGGCAAATTAAAAATCATTGAGTACAGTATATCATCTTCACCAGGAGATGTTGGGGAAGATAACGAGATTGCATGATCTAATTCTTTCATGGTGAAAGGAAGATTATACGACTCTGAATTTAAACTAACAGCAGGAACAACCGTGGTACCGTCCCTAATATTCCTGAATGCAGGAGAGTAATGTAGGGCACTAGATATATTGGAGAAATGCCTACCAAAGGTTTCTGCAACTTCTCCAGAATCAGATATGAGGAAGCCATCAATTTTCAATATAGGTAAGGGAGGTGGAGAAAATTTCCCTTGCAGCTTTCGGATTCTGTTCCAGACTAATGACATCGGCGAATCAAATTTTTGAATTCACTTATATATCTGATAAACGATTCCCTCTTTGCCTGCTTAAATGTTTTCTTTTGCTTAGCAAGAGCTCTTTTATAGATAATTTTATTGACCAAGCAAGGAAATTTACGATATCTCTTGTAGCAAGTTCTAGTTATCTTTCGGCTCAAGGCACTCCACCAAGGTACTAGAGGACGCCGAGGCTTACCAGAAGTTCGAGGAATAGACAGCATGGCCACCACACAGCAATACTGATTAAATACTCATAAGCAGATGTTGGGCTCTGAAAATCTTTTATCTCTTGATCAACTTCAGTAGATTTTTTTAATAATCCCCAGTCAGCCTCCCCTACCTTCCATTTTGGTAAACATGGAGATGGAATATTTTTCATAAACTTTAAGTGAATGGGCCAATGATCACTGCCATGATCATTCTGATCTACTACCCACTGGTAATCTAACCTCAAAGACGAAGAGCAGATAGTGAGGTCAATGGCGGAGTCAGAATTATGAAAAACATCATGTCTTGTAGGGAACCATCATTCATTAAAGTGATGTCCATTTAAGTTCAACCAGCTGTTCTATTATTAAAACCTCAGCGTCGCAGTTTGGCTCTCCCCAGAGGGTGTGCTTGGCATTAAAATCGCCCATCAAAATGAAGGGTTTAGGAAGCTGGTCTATCAGTGTCTGTAGGTCGTTTAATTCTAGCTGGCGGGGATTACCCTGAGCATCCTGTAATCTACTTTCTAATGATGGATCAAGGTAGAGAGAGCAAATTGTGATCCATTTATAATTAAAAATTTGGACTGCACAAGCCTGCAACACAGTGTTCAATTGAACAACCCTGTGATTAACAGACTTGCGGA
Source organism: Macrobrachium nipponense (assembly GCF_015104395.2). Classification (NCBI taxonomy): domain Eukaryota; kingdom Metazoa; phylum Arthropoda; class Malacostraca; order Decapoda; family Palaemonidae; genus Macrobrachium; species Macrobrachium nipponense. The sequence continues at coordinate 72,005,697 of NC_061092.1, forward strand.
CTATGATGCCTGTGCCTCCCTGAGCACGTACACCTATCAGGGGTGAAGACCTGTGAAATGAATAATTAAAACCCACATTGGGTGTGTGCTCTCCCAACTTTGTCTCTTGTAGATTAGAGATTAGATTATAACATTTTTGGCACATAGCCGAGCGCCGGAGCCGGGAGGCCATTCAGCGCATATATATCTTAACCCTTAAACGCCGACTAGACGTATTTTACGTCTACATTTTTTGTCTCTCTCGTGCCGACTGGACGTATTTTACGTCGACATACAAAAGTTTTTTTAAAAATTCGTGGAAAAATACTTTTAGGCCTACCAGCCGAAAACTCTTGAAATCACCCGCACCTTGGGGGATGCTGGGAGTGTTCACGGATCAACGGTGGTTGTTGTTTTTGTTTACAAATCGTTACGCAGAGGCGCGCAAGCGCGAATTTCTTTCTTGCCAGCACTTAAAAAGTATCTGTGACACATCTCGGAAATTATTTTGTCACTTTGACATAATTTTTTTACCATTTTAAATTAGCCGTTACATAAAGTTTTATATATGAAAATGTGTGCATTTTTATGTAAAACACAACAAAAAAATACTCATGATTGTAGCTTTTATCAGTTTTCAGATATTTTCATATAAATAACGATAAGTGCCAAAATTTCAACCTTCGGTCAAATTTGACTCTACCGAAATGGTCGAAAAACGCAATTGTAAGCTAAAACTCTTATATTTTAGTAATATTCAATCATTTACCTTAATTTTGCAACTAATTGGAAGTCTCTCGCACATCTTTCGATTTATGTTGAATTTATGAAAACTTTTTCCTTACGTCCGCGCGGTAACTCTTCCGAAAAAAATCATACATGCGATTGTGGTAATGTTTGCACCATTTTAAATTAGCCGTTACATAAAGTTTTATATATGAAAATGTGCGCAATTTCATGCACAATACAACTAAAAACAACCCATGGTTGTAGCTTTTATCAATTTTGAAATATTTTCATATAAAAAATGATAAGTGACAAATTTTCAACCTTCTGTCAACTTTGACTCTACCGAAATGGTCGAAAAACGCAATTGTAAGCTAAAACGCTTATATTCTAGTAATATTCAAGCATTTACCTTCATTTTGCAACAAATTTGAAGTCTCTAGCACAATATTTCGATTTATGGTGAATTTATGAAAAAATAACATTTTCTTTACGTCCGCGCGGTAAACTCTTCCGAAAAAATCATACGTACGATTGTGGTAATGTTTGTACCATTTTTAAATTAAGCCGTTACATAAAGTTTTATATATGAAAATGTGCACAATTTCATGTAGAATACAACAACAAATAATTGAAGGTTGTAGCTTTTCTCATTTTTGAAATATTTGCATATAAATGACGATAAATAGAAAAAAAACCACGTTCGGTCAACTTTGACTCTACCGAAATGGTCGAAAAACGCAATTGTAAGCTAAACCTCTTACATTCTAGTAATATTCAGTCATTTTATCTTCATCCCTTGAACAAATTCGAAGTCTCTAGACACAATATTTAAATTTATGGTGAATTTAAAAAAAAAACTTTCTTTCCCTCCGCGCGCGGATTCTCCGCCACAAATCTCCGAAATGTGTACGTCCCATTCTCGGAATATTTGCTCCGTTTCATATTAGGCATTTCATAGAGTTTTATATATGAAAATGTGCGCAATTTCATGTAGAATAAAACGAAAAATATTTGAAAGTTGTAGCTTTTCTTATTTCCGAAATAATTGCATATAAAAAAATATATATACTGTATAAAAAAATTCGACATTCGGTCAAATTTAACTCGTCAGATATGGTCGAAAACTGCATTTGTAAGCTAATATTCTTATAGTATAGAATATTCAATAATTTTTCTTAATTCTGAAAGATATTGGAAGTCTCTAGGACAATATTTAGATTTATGGTGAATTTTTGAAAAAATATTTGTTTACGTCTGCGCGTTACGAATTCATGCATTATTTTGTGATAATATTTTCTCTGTGTTGCTTTTATCGTTTTACAATGTGTTATATACCAAAATGATCGCAATTTAGTGTACATTACAACGAAAAAAAATTCACTTGTTACCTTTAACCGTGTTGCGCACAGCGCGATTTGAATACAATTATATATGAAATTTCGTTTTTGCACTATCATATATCGCATTATTTATATATGATAATGATATTTTTTTTCATTTCTGATGGTTGCATACTGAAACTACAGGCAACCAATGACAAAAAAAGGAGCCAAAAATGAACTCTTAATCTTCAAAACTAAGCGCGCTGTGATTTTTTGAAAAAAATATTTTTTTCCGCTTTCGCGCGTCAATCTGAAACCCCTCCAAGCACACGGGAGAACATTTTTTTTTTTTAACCGCTTCGGCGTTTAAGGTTAAGAATAAAAAAAAGTCACTGTCACACAAACAAACATACACACAACCAATCTAACATACAAATCATTCATTCATAAAAACCAAACAAGAAACCTAAAATAAATAAAAGAAACTACAATTCGTAAAAAAGACCAATATTTTTTAAAAAATGTCATAATTTGCTCTGCCTGAGCACCTTCACCTAAAATATCGGCAAGAGACTTATTTGCCAGCAAACAAGTTCTACGTTTGGTTTCAAAATGAGGGCACTCCACCAAAATATGCACCACAGTCAAATCCACATGACAGGTGGAACAGCGAGGAACCTGCCTATCCGCTCCACTCGTCATTACAATACCCGTGAGTATATTTAGTGTGGCCAATATGTAATCTAGCTAAAACTATCTCAGACCTTCTATCCATCCGGCTATGAGGCCAAGGATGAACAAGGCCTAATCGACTTTATTTAAGATTATTATCTAAAGTAGACCAATGGGCCTGCCACTGGTCTCTACAATAAAATCGAATGGTACTTTTAAAATCAGATACAGGGACGCCCATGTTGGAAATGTGCCTAAGCCTAGTTGTAGCCTTAGCTGCAGCGTCGGCTCGCTCATTCCCAACAATTCCAACATGGGACGGAGCCCAGCAAAACCTAACAGAAAACCTCTTCTTTATTAAAAGATAAAACCAATCTTGTACTTCTTGCACTAAAGGGTGGCAAGAGACTAAGCTTTTAAGAGAAGATAAAACACTTAATGAGTCGGTAAAAATAGTAAAACCTTGTTAGTACAAGACCTATAAAATATATATTTAAGAGCAGTCAAAACTGCCAGCAGTTCAGCTGTAAAAACAGAAGAATTAGATGGAAGCTTCTTTTTAATTATATTATCACTAGTCACTACAGAGCAACCAACACCATCAGAACCCTTCGAGCCATCAGTATATATATATTGAGAGTCACCATGTTCGGAAGCATGGTCCAAGAAACTTGCCCTCAACTGATCACCAGAACTGATGCTCCTGCTGTCCCTGGAATTGGGCAGATCTCTAGGCATGGTCTATTCCAAGGAGGAAACTTTGAGGGCGAAATTTCAGCTACTGCAGGAGGTAGTAATCCCACCTCCCTGGCAGAGCTTGCTAGTCGAACTTCAAGCGGCTTTGGCAGTCTAGGTCTATTTGGGGCTCTATCAGTTGGTTCTCTAACGTACTTATAGTTGGGGTTCAGCTTTGATGTAAGTAGTCTCTTGATATGACTCTCAAGCCTAATTCCTCCCTACGGATAAATAGTGGGGGAAAACCTGACTCAACATATAGGCTTTCTACTGGTGAAGTTCTATGGGCTCCCGTACAAACATATGTAAAGCCATATTATGGACAACATCTAATTTCTACAGTGCTGTCTTGCACGCACAACCATAAACTTTGCAACCATAATCAATTTTGCTTAGGCATAAAACCTGGTACATCCTCAAAAGGGTGATTCGATCTGCCCCCCAGTTAAAATTAGACACAACTTTAAGAATATTAATTCGAAGCTTCATGTTACATACAACTTCATTAACATGTTGAGTAAAAGTTAATTTTTTATCAAATGTAACACCTAGATACTTAATGCTATCTTCATAAGGTAAAATCGAATCATTTAAAAACAGCGTAGGGATCTCTTCCACTCTTCTTAATCGACAAAATCGTATAGCTTTGGTTTTTTCTGGTGAAAATTTGAACCATTTAGCATGGCCCATGATGTTGAAGCATTAATAGCAGTCTGGATCATTTGACAAGCTTCAACAGCTGTGGACTTACTACAGATTATTGCATAATCACAGCAGCAAAAGGCCAGACATGCACCCCGACAGGAACTTGTTCTAGTAGACCGTTTACAGCTACATTAAAGAGTGTTGGACTAAGGACGCTTCCCTGAGGTAACCCTTCTTCCTGAGGGTAAGCAGAAGAAATGTAAGAGCCCACTTTTACTTTCAGGTAACGTTCTGACAAAAAATCTTTAAGACAATAGGACAAATTACCCACAACACACCACCCCACTCTACAAGTTGCAAAAGGTTACCCCCTCGCCAAGTAGTGTCGTAGGCTTTTTCTAAGTCAAAGAACACTGCAACAGTCTGGTTTTGCACGGCAAAAGCATTCTGTATCTCCCGAGTAAGGAACATCAAAGGGTCAGAAGTACTTCTATTTTTCCTAAAGCCTGTCCCACACTGATATGTTCAGCAATAGATTTTAGTAATGCCTCTTGTTCTTTTTTGAATTCACTACATTTCTTATCACGGGCTCGATGTTCACCCTTATTTTATGCAAATTACTGGTCCAGAACATTCGTCGTGCTCAGCGCTGGCCACCGATTCCACAAAGTTTATTTCTGGTACAACATTAGAGGAGTGTCCAAAACCAAACATTTAAAGCACTGGAGCACTCTCGTTCTATAAGGACGAACTTTCAAGATTTCACTGTCAAGAATAATTTCAGATGGCAGGAAAGAATTTATAAATGTTAAAATAAGCATCGATGTGCGGGGCACTTTAAAAACCTTCCAAACCACGTCTGGACACATATCCAAATTTCCTCCTCATCCATTTCATGTAGATCTTCATTAAAGATAACACCCTTCGCGTAACTAAAATTATAGTGAGGTTTTACCTCTTTTACCATACCCTCAGGATCAAGCTTCAAATTTAGGAGCATTACCGACTGAACATTGGTCTTGGTATGAACTAGAAAACTATTACGCCCAAAGCGAGTTACTTCTGGGCTCCCAACATTGCCGATCTTCTGGCTTACCAACCTTTTCACCTTGAAGAGGTTGCCTCTCTCACCACGCGTTGAGATAATTAACCACTTAGCTGGGTCTGGAGATCTGGAGATTTTACTTATTCTATTAGGATCTTTTATTTCATTTGGTGGTTTATAAATGTCAAGATATCTAGGGACCTCTTCTGCCTCTACAAGTCCAACACTCATAGAATCTGACCTAAATTCTCTAAAGGCTCTGTGAGCTTCCGATTCAGTGTTGAAAATTATCCAGAATTCAAAAAAACCATAATTATTGCCAAGTTTATTTCTTAATTCTTTGATGTTCCCAAATTTACAAAATTCATTAAATAAGGTTTCATAATTCCAGTCTAAAGGGACTGGTTTTACATACAAAATGTTTGTAACAAGGAGCTCATTTGAAAAAGGCTCCAAAGTTACAATGGAGGAATTACCAGGTTTTTCCTTGTCCTTATCCTTGCCCAAGTCGTCAACCGAAGATCTAATTAATGTCGCCATAAGACGAAGGATTTATGATTCGTCCAGGTAGCCCACCGACCATGGAGCCACATTTAGAGGACAGTGTTATCCCATACAGGGCTGCCCTAGGGGTACCACCCAGATATACACCCCACCCTCAGTGCTTAAGGCGTCATGATGTCCGTCGAGATCAGACCCAGCACTAAGAGCAGGGTTTGACACATAAACTTTCCCCTCGCTCGACCACGTTAGGTACTCGAGTTCTACGGGTGAGGTGGCATGCCAACCATCCTCACCCTCCACCAAATCCAATGAGTAAGTCCAAATCATGTCCAAAACCAATCCAAAGTCATCAACAAATAAAATCTGTACCTTATAGGGGGAGAAGCAGAAGGATGAAAAAGAAAAGTTTTAGGAAAGGAAAGGGGCTGACTCATTTAGTTGGATCAACAGCTGGGCACCAAGGTCCAGCGAGAAAGCAGTTCCCACCAGGCATCAGGGCCCAGCTGCCGAACCCTAAGCCCCCCATCCTCGGCAAGGCTTCAGCATCTGGGGGGATGGGGAATAGGAGGCAATTTATATGAATATATTAGAGAATTTCTATCTGAAAGATATATAAAAGTCAAAGTGGGGCAGAAATCTCTTGAATCATTAATTGAAATGATCCCACCAGAAGTCCAAGGATCCCTTTTTGTAGATGACTTCGTCATATATAGTAGTGGTGAAAAAGCGCTGGACATAACCAACAGATTGCAAGCAGCCATAAATAGGATAAAAAAATGGGCCGATAACAAGGGTTTTAAATTTTCACCGCAAAAAACTAAAGCGGTCAGATTTTACAAAGATCAAGAAAACAGGAATTAATTCCTACTTTATTCATCAATAATGATATAATTGAATATGATGATGAGATAAAATTCCTTGGTGTAATACTTGATAAAAAACTTACATTTAAAGACCATATAGAGCAACTGCGATAAAAGTGAGAATATCCTTAAATATAATAAAAGTAATTGCGCATATGACTGGGGTGCTGATAGAACCTCTCTGATAAGAGTATATAAGGCTATTTGTCTAAGTAAACTTGATTATGCATGTCAAGTACATGGTAGTGCTTCTAAAACCCTATTAACAAACTGGATGTCATACATAACATGGGTATTAGACTATGCACTGGAGCCTACAGAACTTCCCCCGTGGAGTCTGTATGGTACAAGCAGGAATAGATCCCCTGAAAGTACGACAAGAAGGAAGAATGGGATTTAAAATTAAAATTTATAGCTAAAAATAAATAACCTTTAATGATAATCCAAACACCAAATATATGAAGAACATAACAAATAATATGACAATAAACCAAGAGCCTCTAAATCATTGGAGAATAGATTAAAACCTTGATATAGGAACATCTACAAATTAGAACAAGTAGCATATCAAAAATAACCACTCCTAAATACCTCCGTGGAAGACATGCTAAAATAGAAATCTGTGAAAAACATTTAATAAGAAGGTAACCGATGCACAATTAAAGAGTGAATTTCTGTCACACCAGGAAAAACATAAACGGGACATTAGTATTTATACAGATGGTTCCAAGTCGAAGGAGGGTGTAAGCTATGCTGTAGTAACAAAAAAAATATAAAAAATAGGGAAAAATTCAAAAATATGCTCGATATTCACTGCAGAGATAAAACATACCTTTGTGGTGGGAAAGGCAAACGATACCTTTGTAATATACACGGATTCTTACAGTACTTTAGAAGAGCTAAGACAATACACAGTTTCTCATCCCGTAATTGAAGAATAAGGGAGTGGATAGATATAATAGTAAAACCTGGAAATCTATAATATAAAACTATGTTGGGTCCCTTCCCATGTGGGCATAAAGGGTAATGAAGAGGTGGATAAAGAAGCCAAAAAGGCAGTAAAAAAAAAAGGAGTTTATCAAAAAAATACAAATACCTTACAATGACATTAAAACAACAATAAATGAATACTGTCAATCAAATGGGAAAAAGAATGGCTAGAATTGAATCATAAATTAAAGCATATTAAATCATCTGTAAAACCTTGGAATAGACAACAATGTCAAAGAAGGGAAGATATCATATTAACAAGATTAAGAATAGGACATACATACTTAACACACAAATACTTGATGTTGCAAGGCGAGGAAAGACAGGCCCCTTACTGTGACCATTGTCGTACTCTGGCCACAGTCCGTCATCTGCTAACTAAATGCATAAAGTCGAAAGAAAACGAAGATCCAACAACATATAGACAGACCACTTGAAGAACTATTGGGAGAAAATGCCCCACTTCAAATATAGTAAATTATCTCAAAGAAATAAACCTGCTTTATATGATATAACCTCGTCTTATAGTCTCATAGTTATACAGTAAGCGCTGAATGGCCTTTGCTGCCCCAGTGCTTGGTGTTACACCTAAAATTTATAAAACCAACCAACCAACCAACAATGCAATGGATGGGTTATATATTGCCTAATAGTTTTTAGACAATTAGCCTATTATATATTACTCAGTGGTATTTTAAAAATAGAGCACATTTTGATATGGGGAAAAACATTCAATTCTTTAGACTGAAACATGGCCAGATAATTTGTCTATTTATATAATTTTTCTTTTATTCTACTGAGAAATTCCACATGAAGTAGAAATGCTCAGAATCTAGTGTTTTTTTGTTTTGTAATACTATAGGGTATAACAATTAAAAAACTGCCCGGTGACACTGTGTCACCTTTGGGGAAAATTATCTATGCATTAAGAAAGCTTGAGGTATTTATGCAACAAAAATCTGTAGAAGTTTATACTTCCGCCTGACATTTTTATTAATCTCTTCTTGCAAACAAATAAATAGTTTTATTAATTGTTATTTCGTAAAAAAAAATGGTCATAATTGAGAAGAAAATTACTAATATTCAGAAAAAGAGCTTCGTGAAAAATCTAAGATGTAAATAGTTATCATTATTACACCGCATAAACTGTGAACGATCGGTACTGCATTTAGCTAGGCATTATTTAAAATTTTTCTCATAATAGCCTTTCCTTCATTTCTTTCTTCTTCTTCACATCAGTTTAGTGAATCGGTTCAAACACTTGACTGGACATTTACACTGACAAAACAATGTACATCCTAGAGATGCCTTCACACAACTTCAATTTGCACTTCCACATGTATTCCTTTTAATAGCACAAGAATACTGACTGTGACTCTTCCCATCTTTTCTTTGCCTCCTTCTAATCTTTTACTACTTTTTCAATGTCTTCATCCCACCACCAACTCTCCTTTTCTTCCCATAGATACCAGATGTCTCTCCTAGCAGCTCCTTTCATGCCTTCTTCATTACTGCTGCATTTCGTGCCCACCATTCTTGAACATCTTCAATTCCTATGTCAATATCCCCCAAAACCCTCCTCTTAAACTCACTCTTCTTTTCTCCTTCTCTCATTAATTTGTACCATTTCACAATTCCTTATCCCTTCAGCTTTGGTATTTCTTTCCCTTCTTAGCTTCAAATCCATACATAGCAGTCTGTGGTGGGTTGCTACATGGTCGCCTGGAATAACTTTGTAGTTCTTGACCTCCACCAGCTTATCCTTTTATACAGGAAGTAGTGTATCTAGGAGCATCTTCCCCCACTCCTATATGTTATTGGGTGTTCCCTTTTCTTCTAAAAGAATTCGCTTACTATTGCCACGTCGAATGACACAGCAAAGTCCACTACACTCTCCCCATATGAGTTTCTCTCCCCAATTTCATGGCCCTTGTGCACCCGACCAATCGCCTCATTTACACTTCCGACATGGCCATTCAAATCTGCCCCAATATCACCCTCTCATATTCTTCCAGTTCTTGCATTACTCCATCCGTGTGTCTCGAGAAATTTCACTTCTCTTCTTCTGTGCAACCAACTTGTGGAGCATATGCACTTATAATATTCAGAATCTCTCCTCCATTACATATCTTCAATCTGATAATACAGCCATTCTTTTTATGCACTTCTATTATTGTATTCTTCAGTTCACCAGACAGTAATATGCCAACTCCATTTCTACCTTGTTTATTTGCTTTCCATATAATATAGCTTATATCCATCACCCAACTCTTTAGCTTTATTTTCTTTCCATCGTGTTTCTTGCACACACATATCATCTACTTTCTTTTCGATAAAGTCAGCCATTTCTCTTCCTCTCACAGTTATGGACCCAATATTAAGCTGACATACTCTGAATCCAATATGAGCTCGCCTCTTTAGCTGCACCCGCTCCTGATGCAGTAGCCCTCACCTTATCACAGAGTTAGGATGATGTCTCTGTGCGTCCTTTGGAGTACTGTACTGTAAAGGTTATATGCCTATCCTAAATGCAAAGTTATCATTGTTAAATGGGGGAATCCCCCTGATCCCAACTCCTTGACGAGTGGGGGGCTTAGGGATCCACTGCAGAGAGAGTATGCCCCTTTATGCCTATGTTCTTTGCTGTAGATCCAACTGAACATTGGGACCTTTAACTCCTTTAGTCCTCTTCTTATAAATTTTCCCCTTTCCCTTCTTCTTCTTTCGTTGACGACCTTGGCATGATTTTGGACATTTGAATTGACTGCTCTTTTAACTTGATGGAGGGTGGAGTTGGACGGCATGCCACTTCACCCGTAAAACTAAAGTACCTGACGTGGTTGAGCGAGGGGGGGGGAAATTTTTTGTGTCAAGCCATGCCCGCAGTGCTGGGCCCGATCTCATGGGACTGACGACCCTTAAGGCATTGTGGGTATGTCGTATATCCAGGTGAGTGTCCCAGGGCAGTTACCACTGTGTAACATTATTGCTCCTCCCCCAGTTGGGCCTCCTTGGTGAGAGGGACCTCATCCTGGACGAAATTTACAATTTTATTTTATGGAAAATTTAAAAAATACCCCCACGACTTCTGGCATGGATTTGGACCATTCTAACGGAAGCTCAGATCACAAAGACCAGGTTGGTATTAAAACATTAATACCATATACTAAACCTAGGAAACTTCAGTACCGGCATGACCCAACCTTGACTCACTTTGACTCCCTCTTTGGGAGTGGATGTTGGTCAAGGTTTCTAACTATGGAAGCAGAACAAAATATTTTGGCCTTGAAATTAGAAAATTTTTTACTAAATAGACATCCAACGGCAGAAATGTCGTTCAAATGAGAAAAAATAAGAGAGAAGACTTGGCTTATAGAAGCCACAACAAAAAGCCAGTCAGAAGACTATTTGTCTTTAAAAATTATAGATTCCATTAATGTTAAAATGGAGAGAAGCATGACAATATGAACAGCATTCAGGGTACCATTGTACTTCCTGAATAACAACGACGAACCAATTAATAAGAAAATACTTTTAGACTCGCTTAAAAAGAGATACCCCAAGGTTGAGGATTGCGAAGTGTATGACTGACAAGTAAGAGAGGCAGTAAACAAGTAGTAAAAATAGCAAAAATAAAATTTGAGGGTTCAGATCTACCTCAAAAAATAAAAATTTTAGGCCAAAATAGAGAGTTAAGACCCTATATACCAAAGCCACTGCAGTGTCAAAATTGCAGTAAGTATGGACCACCAAATGGAAGTGTGGTGAACCAAAATGTGTAAACTGTGAGCAGAACCATCATGCAAGTTTTATCCAAAGAATGCATGTATTACATATACAACACGGAATTTGAAAAATGTTTTAAAAGAAAGACAGCATGTCTATAACTGAGGCTAAATTAGAATTAAAAGTGAGAGGAATTCAAGATCCTGCCAAGAAACGTACATATTCTTCTATAACAGGAACCAGTAATGAAACAAAAAAACATACAGATAGAAGTAACAAGATGCAGCAAAGTAGGTCTGAAGAAGTTAGTAATATACAGGAAAAAACAAAGATAGTTAAAGAATCAGGAAACAGGTGCAAGTGAACTTGGATGATGAAATCCTAATCAAATTCAATTTGACGTGTTAATGCATAGAAACAACAAGAAATACTACCACAGAGGTGGAAGAAGGTAAGTTGTGATGTACCGAAAATTAAAGAAAAAAAACGACCTTGGAGAGAAACCCCGACCATCCAACCCAAAAACAAAGAAACCAACTATAATTATCAGAAACACTCGGTCAAACCAAAAACCAAAGATATGAAGAAAGAACCAAACAAAATAAGAACATACCTTTATCTCCTAAAATAATAATAAAACCTATGGATGCAGAGATCCAAAACACCAAAGAGTGGAGGCGAATCATACCATAGATGATGGTGACTATGCCAAGGGATGAGATTACTCCATCACCAATAATTGGTACAATAAGAGCAAATACAAGCAGTAGATTATACATGACAACACATGTGGCCTGTAATGATTGCTTCATTGCATTGTGCAATGAAAACAAAAAATATAACAAAAGATTGCTTAACAAACATTATAAGAAATTTTATGAAATATAGAAAGAAAGAGGCCACTGATTTAAAACACCCATGAAAACAGGATGTATGTGTATTGAGCACTTAAAATATTATAAAGATAACAACTGAGTGTGGTAAATCAAAATTTTTAGAAAAAATTCAATTTGATGAATAATACAAAAAAAGAAAACAAAACACGACTGATATAACATAATATTTTCAAGTTATAACTATACAATGGAACGTAAATGGTCTACAGACCAGATTACACCTGGGAGAAGTACAAAGGTTATTAAAGGATGGAATATGAACCCATGATTTTTTTTTTTATTTTTTTTTTTATGTTTACAACATGTTAATAATACAATACCAACAATAGGTAAATATACCTTAATATCAACATCACGGGAAGAAGAAGGAAATTTAGGTACAGCCATATATGTACATAACAAAGTATGTTATGACCAAGTACCTGTAGACAAACATTACTGACCTCCAATATCAGTATTAAAATTCGAATTAAAAACGATAATTTTTATAATATATAATTTATACAACCAACCAAATCAACATTACGGATATTGATAAACTTGGAGAATTGTTAAAAATGCCAAAGAACCTATAATATGATAATAGGGATTTTAATGCTCACAACCCAATATGGGATTGTAACTGTTCAGACTCTCAAAATATGAAACAGGAAGTAAAGTAGAAGAACTTATAGATATTCAAATGACATGTGTTGTATAAAATGATGATGAAGTTAGCACATATTATTCAAAAACACATGGAACATTTTCCTCTGTAGACTTAACTCTCTGTTCAACAAGTATAGTTGACAAATAGATTGGAACACAATTGATGACTTGTACACCAGTGATCATTTCCAATATTAATTTCCTTTTTACAAAATAACCCAGCTAAACATGTTCCTCACTATAACATTTTTAAAGCAGATTGGGAACAATATGAATACATACTAGAAGTATACTGCCATTTGAATATCTGAAGATCATAATGAAACTAATAAGTTTCTTGTTAATTTCATCAAAGATGCTGCTGATAAAGCAATACCAAAATCAAAACCCCATCCAACAAAACACAAAGTTCCGTGGTGGTCCGAAAAGCTGACAGAATTAAATATAAAACACTCAATAGGGAGACGATTGGATAATTTGAATAGAAAGTTCAGTAAAATAAATAAAACATTACCAATATTATAAAGTACTTTACAAAAAATTACTATATTGTTGCTAGAAATTGAAGCATTAAAGCATCTATACAACAAAATATCTGCAAAATTTAAAAAGGAGTAATTCAAGGAAGAATAATTTAATGGAGGAAATATGTATCAGATCTCTCTAATAATACTCCCATACAAAAAAATATGGGAAAAATTCCAAAAAAAAAAAAAAAATTCCAAAAGGAAAATAATGGTACCCATGTGAAACCACCCAGACATGCCATATTAAAAGACGGAAAAAGAATACTCGATCCAAAAGAAATAAGTAATATAATAGGAGAAAACTTAGCTAATGAAAGTAGTGATAGAAATTTAGATGACCACTTCCGCACAAAGAAAAACAATATAGAACTAATAACAATAAATTTCGAAACAATAGAAGACATATATTATAATAGAAAATTTAATATGGAAGAGTTGGAATTTGCTCTCACTAACAGCAATAAATCTGCTCCTGGAGGTGACAATATTTGTTTTGAGATGATCTGCCACTTAGCACCTCTAGCGAAGACATATTTGTTGCAATTTTATAATCATTTATGGCTTAGAAATTTATTTCCTGATGAATGGCGTCAAGCAATAATAATACCTATCCCCAAACCTGGGAAAGATCCAAGTAATGCAAATAACTACAGACCAATTTCTCTAACAAGTTGCTTGTGCAAGTTACTAGAAAAATGGTAAATGCTTCGATTAACATGGCACATTCGAGAAATAAAATCTTGACTCCCACTCAATTCGGGTCACAGTGCAACAGATCTACATTAGATTCTCTTTCTAACCTCGAAGACCATATACGAAGAGGATTTGAGCGAAAACAAATAACTGTAGCAGTCTTTTTTGACATTGAAAAGGCTTATGATACTACCTGGAGGTACCCTATATTAAAAACTTTACAAAATAACAACATCCGTGGACATTTACCTAGGTTCATCCAAAACTTTTTAACAAATCGTAGTTTTCAAGTGAGAATTAATGATGTGTTGTCGAGAACATTTTTACTTGAAAATGGTGTTCCACAGGGAAGTGTCCTTAGTGGCACACTGTTTACCCTAGCAATTAATGATATTAATAAAAATCTACCTACTGGAATTAAAAGCAACCTATACATGGAGATGATTTTGCCATATATTATACAGCCTCTCGTATTAACATGCAGAACGCATCATTATAAAAGTATTAATAAAAATAAATGAATGGACCTCATCTGTAGGATTTAAATTATCCATAAATAAGACTCAAGCAGTAGTGTTTTATAAAGATAAAAGGTGGATGAATGGTGAAGTGATAGATTTGAAAATCAGATATCATAGTATACCAATTAGACAAACTGCAAAATTCTTGGGTTTAGTGTTTGATACTCATTTAAACTGGAAACCTCACATAACATACTTGAAATCAAAATGTAAAAAAGCATTAAATCTAATTAGAAAATTATCAAACACTACTTGGGGAGCCGATAGACAAACCCTTACAGTCCTGTCTATAATTGATTACGGTAGCGAAGTATATGGCTCGGCGTCGGGCGCAGCACTGAAAACGTTGGACCCAGTCCATAATGAGGGCCTTAGAACATGTTCAGGAGCCTTTAAATCATCACCGACCTCTTCTCTACAGGTTGAATGTGGTGAACTGCCTCTACCTACTCTCCATAGAAGAGCTTGTAACAATGAAGAGTGCTCTGAGAATTAGGACAAGCGATTCTCCAACAAAAAAATTATTTGAACTTAGAGATATATTTATAAACAATCATCCACCCCCTTTTCCAATGAGAGCTAGAAGATTGTTTGAGTCACTAAATGTGAATATACAAATTCCTCCAGTAGTAAAATTACCTCCGCCTTGGACAATGAATAAAATAAAAACTTGCACACAATTGAAATACTTATCAAAAAAGTACTTACATACGCCATCACACCATAGACAACATACAATAGAGCATATAAACCGAAAAGGTCCACATTATGCAATATAAACACAGATGGATTCTAAATGTGAACATGGAGTGGGATATGCTGCAGTGTCTCAGACAGATCATATCAGTTCTCTCTACCCAATACAGCTTCAATATTCACAGCGGAGCTTTGCGCAATTGCCTCGGCCATAAGAATAATTAAAGAAACATCACTAAATAATTTTGTGATTTTTAGTGACTCAAGAAGTGCCATAGAAGCCATCCAGAGTTATAAACCAAAAAATAATATTGTACAACAAATTAAATTATCACTACATAAATTAGATATTAGTGGGAAAAATGTAGAAATATGTTGGCACCCCTGCCCCATGTAGGGAGGGATCAAAGGAAATGAAGAGGCTGACAAAGCAGCCAAAGAAGCAAATCAAATGACAAGATCAAGTGTGAATCTCCCTACGAGTGATTATGTAACATACATAAAGATGGGTATTACAAGGAAATGGCAACATATTTGGAATGAAGAGTCAGAAAATAATAAATTAAAGCAAATAAAACCTGATGTTGGAAAGTGGAGTTCATCATATCAGAGAGAGAGACATGAACAAGTAATTCTGACACGTCTCCGTATAGGCCATACCCATCTGACACATGGACACTTAATGAGCTGCCCACCTAGCTCAGCTCCTGAGTGGCGCAGAGTTGCAAGGGAGGTTATAACTGTGCAAACATGTGTTTATGCGAAATGCCCAAAGTACAACCAGCAATGACTGTCGACACTTGGAAACAGATCTATGAAAGAAATCTTGTCAGAATCCTCTGCATTTTCAGTCATGCCTATTTTTATGTTCTTAAAGAAATGTAATTTAGTTGATAAAATATAAACCTAAGTAAAATTTAAAAATACGAAAATTATTAGACTAATGAATTTTAAAACAAAACTTTTAAATGTTACCTAACTTATTCTGATTTTATTTTTTATGAAAGTATGGATACATGAGTAAATGTATTTATAGTGTGCATGTGTTCCCGTGTGAGTGTGTGCCTTCGTGCAGTTTTTAGTTTAATTTTCAATCATTTGTCATCACACCGAAAAACACTTCGGTTCCAGAGCTTAGCCTCTGTCCTAGACATGGTTTTTTATTTTATTTCAATCTAATCCTTCGGGCCAGCCCTATGAGAGCCGAAAGTCAGCTCAGTGGTCTGGTTAAACTACTTTAATAATAATAATAATAAATGGGGGAATATCAGTTTTTACCTAATATAAATTTGCACATTGGTTTTAAAATTGTTTTATTGTATTTATTAATTTCATAAATTCATTGACATACCTATTCATCTCAAACCAAATTCATTATAGCTCGTACCCCCTCGAAGTGAGACCAATTCGATGTTGGGAGGGGGGTGGGTGGCTCTTGAACCCCTGGAATTTGTTCCCTGGTTTGAGTCCAAGAGTATCGTATATTATTATACTAATATCTGTTTGGGCTAATTTTTTGGAATTTTCCACTTTTTAGAAAATTATTGGACCTGACAAATAGGAAAAGATATCGTAGTTGGGATTGGGTTTATATCTGAAGCTAAATTGTGGGAACAGCGGTAGGGTCATCAACTACTCGATAATATTCGGACCTGAGAGGTATCAGATTGATAACTCAAGGGCAGAACTATTCTTCAGAGATGGACTATGGATTCCAGGGGGCGTCTGGTTCTGGGGATAGGACTCTCGGCATTCTATCTGGTTTGCCCATAATATGATTAGGATGGGGATGATTGTATTATAGTATTACTCTCAGTCCTAGCAAGCAGGTTTGGCTTACACTTGGGCCACTCTAATCATGTGCTATCCCTTGGGGGTAGGTTAGTTGGCAGACATTTGGGAGTAGGTTCTCACTTGCGCCATTGGTGGAGGAATAAACTCTGTGAAAGACTGATGATATCTTCTTAGTTGTAGCAATAAAGATTCAAGTACCCCTTGGCCCTCTGATGATACTGGTTTGGCACAGATAAAGACCTCTGCACCCATCTTGGAAACTGAAAATCTTCCAAATGTTAATGACCTTGGATCGACTTGACATAAGGCGTCTGCTTTAGGCGTCTGCTTTAGAACCTGCTGAAAATGCAAAAGAAAAATTTTTTTTATAGTAACTCTAGAAGCATTTATTTGCACAAGTATTTAGCCTGAGGAAGATAAATTTACTTCATTCATTGAGTCTCTTCCATTAGATATGAGCTATGAAGTAATAAATGAGGAATTTAGTAAATGTGGAGCGATGAAGATAACAGGAATTAAATTGGCAGACACTTTTCAGTCCTGGTAGGTTTGGATAATTTTTTTAGATTATAAAGAGGCTTTGGTTGCCTTCTTTGAATATAAGGAGTCTAAGAAGAATATCTCGTGCTTTAGTAAAAAGGCCCCCTCCTAACCTAAAGGTATATTACCCCAAAAAACCAGACAACACAATAATTAACCCATCGGTAGCAAGAACCCCCAATGGCTTGCAGTATCAGTTAAAGAAAAGCGGGGTAACATAATACTATACAGGAGATACTTGCAATATCAGATAGGTGCCGTTAGTAATTACAAAATTACATGCTTTGGACAAAACAGGTTTTTTTATCCAAGCAGAATCAGTGGAACAGGCAACAATGATATCCAACTGGAAGATTACCACAGAAGGAATTATCAAAGAAGCAAAGCCTCACTAGAATTTTAGCTATGCTAAAGGTGTCATCTTCCACCGGGGATTGTATGAATTCTCAGAGGAGGAAATCCTTGATATGTGTCCTCCAAATGTTTGGAAAGTTTTGAAAGTATCTAGGTCTTCTATGATTATTTTTACTTTATATGATGGAGACTTGCCAAATTCCATTGAAGTAGAAAAAGAAATAATTAATATTTGTCCCTTTCAGCCCCGGGCACTTTCATTGTTTCAATTGGTTTGGTTATGGTCATTCATCCCGGTTGTGTGTAAGACCTAAGCTCTGTGGCGTGTGCTGTCTCCCAGAGCATGGTGAGTGTTCAAGACAGTTGAATTGCATAAACTGTAAGAAGGAACATAGTTCCAGAGATAGGAATTATGAATCTTGCAAGGATGAAGAGGAAGCTTTTCTTAAAGCCCATGCTGAGCACATAAGTCTGTGATATGCAAAGAAACTCTTAGCTAGGACAACTAAATATAGTGATGTGATGAAACAGAAGTATAGTAATTCCAGTTCCTCGGCAAACAGCCACCACCAAAGAAGGAATCTCGTCCTTCTATAAGTAATACAGCTCCTCAACCTTAGGCAAAGGAACTGCATCTCTCGAAAGAATCATCTTCCTGATTTAGAGCTTGAAATTAATTGTTCAAGCTCCAGAAGCTTCCTCTGTAGGAGCTTCTCAAATCCCCTCTTTAGAGATGCTTCAGGCTTTGGAATTCCGAAGCCTCCTTAGCCTCATCTGAAGAGGCATCCCAGGCAATCTCGCTTCCAGATTTAGAGAATCTTCCACAGGAGAGATTGTGAGCTTCAGTATTTCATGTGGCAGAGGTACATCATGTAAATATGGAATATCAAATGGTAAGTTCAAACAAGGCACGGCAAATATAAATTCATGCCATCAAAAAAGAGCTGCTTAATCTTCTTTTGGTTAGCCAACTAAAAATCTCTCTTCATAATGGCGTCTTTTGATATCCTGCAATGGAATTGTAAAGGACTGCGTACACATGCAGAAGAGCTAAAAGTCTTGTTAAGAGAGAAATCCTGGTATAGTGTCTGCAAGAAACCAAATTGGGCCCAGAGTTTTTTAATTTTGGGGTTAATGATGAGAATTTCTCCTCAGCCCCTCCTGCTGGTGACCGTGCACAGGGGTAAGCTGCTATTATTGTGAATAAATCTTTGGAATACTGTCAAGTACCCCTTACTACAAATTTACAGGCACTTGCACTAAAAATTTTTTGACAAGCAAATTACTGTCTGTTCCATTTACCTTCCTCCTAGATCTGCTTTTTGAATGGCTGACATTGTCATTATTATATCAATTACCATCATCATTCATGCTTCTAGATTTTAATGCACACAATCCATTGTGGGAGGTGATTATATAGATAATGGGGGAAAAGTGATAGAGGAAGATATTAGTAATAATAATAATAATATTGTGCTTCTTAATGATGGTATGATGATTTACTATAACATACATTTTAATTCGGATTCAGCTATTGTTTTGAGTATATGTTCCTCAGACATAGCTTTGGATTTTAACTGGTCTGTTGACGAATATCTGCACAGTAGTGATCCATTTGAAGTTCGTCGGGAATTTTCGTACAGAAGCACCACCAAAATGGAAGGAAATGGAAGCAGCAGACTGGGTAAAATTTAAGGCGGGTATAAGATTAGACAAAACTTATGAATCTTTTAAATGTCACTTAGAAGCATATGACTCTTTTTCAATTACAGTGTTAACGAGTGCAGAGGCTGCTATACCAAGAACAAGTGGAAAACTACGAAGCCCTGCTGTCCCTTGGTGGGATAAGAAATGTACTATTCTCAGAAAAAATACAAGAAAGATTCTATAGAAAATATAAGTTATGTCTCACATCTACTGCTAAGATAATGTCAACGAGCTATGGCCAAACAGTGTCGATATTTTCGTAGTGCAAAAAGAAATACATGGATATACTACATAAATGGGATTAATTCAAAAACCCCATCCAGAGTAGTTTGGAAGAAAGTAAGGAAGCTTGCAGGGAAATTTTCTCCTCCTAAAGCACCCTCTTTAAAGGTAGGAGATTTACAAATAACAGGTCCCAAAGATGTAGCTGAATACCTAGGTCAGCACTTTTCCCATATTTCAAGTGCAAGTAATTATTCAACCGACTTTCAGAGGATTAGGAACACCCAGGTTCCTTTAGATATATCTGTTGGCAGTCTTGCATGTGCTACAAAATGCCCTTTCTTCAATGGATGATAATTCTCCTGGTAAGGATACTATCCTGTATGTGATGCTTCGACAGTTACCTGTAGAAACAAAAATGTATCTCTTGCGGATTATTAATAGAATTTGGGATACTGGAATCTTACCAAGAGGATGGAAAATTGCTGTTGTAATTCCAGTTTAAAAACCCTCATCAAACTACTAGTTACAGGCCCATAGCTCTTACTAGCTGTGTTTGCAAGCTGATGGAGAAGATGGTCAACTCTCGTTTAGTCCGGCATTTAGAAACTTAAAAACTTCTTTCTCCACTCCAGTTTGGCTTTCGCAAAAACAGCTCTACTCTTGACCTTGTGCTAAGACTTTCTAATCAAATTCAACAGGGCTTTGTAAACCAGTGTCAGACAATTTATGTATTCTTTGACTTGGAAAAAGCGTCATGGAATTGTTAAGCAGCTGCATGAATTAGGCATGAAAGGAAATATGATTAGGTTCATTAACTCCTTATTTTAACAGACCGGTTTATAAGAGTAAGAATAAGAAATAATTTGTCTTTCCCATTCATAGAAGAAGGTGTTCTACAGGGGAGTGCGCTAAGTGTAACTTGTTTAGCTGTTGCAGTTGATAGCATCATCAATGAAGTTTCAAATCCTGTACAGGCCTCATTTTTTTTATGATCTAGCTATTTATTGCACTGCATATGATACTGAATCGGCTTGCAGGTATTTGCATAAATCCATCAACTCTATCTCTCGATGGGCAAAACAAAATTTCAAGAAGCTGTACCAAATTTGAAACTTGATGGGTCTGTTCTACCATATGTGGGTGGTGTCAAATTTTTATGAATGATTTTTTATTCCAAACTCACATGGTTAAAGTACATTGAAAATTTAAAGTGCAAAGTAAAGAAATCTCTCAATCTTCTGAAAGTGATCTCTGGCTTCAACTGGGGCACAGATAAGAAATCTTTGCTGCAACTATATGATGCACTATGTAGATTACGGATGCCAGATTTATTCATCAGCATGCAAAAGTAAACTCCACGAACTTGATTTAGTCCAAAATATGGGTTTACGTATTTGCTCTTGGGCTTTTCCAACATCCCCCGTCGAGAGTCTTTATGTTGATACACACCAACTTCCACTTGTTTTACGACGTGAAGAATTAGGCCTCCGATATTTCCATTTCTATTCATTGTCACTATAGCGCTGAATGATTCTATGGGTCCCAGTGCTTGGCTTTATGCCAAAATCACATATTCCATTCCAAAAGTGACATTGCTGTTTTCATTTTTCGTCTTCACACGGTGCCATCAGAGCCGAATGGGAAGAAAAAGAAAATGATGTAAAAGGAAAAAGTCTAATGAATAGGAACTGAAATATCTTCAGAAATAAGGTGGCGTTTCCGATGGGCTGGGTAGGGCGTGAGGGAGGGGAGGGTGTAGGAACAAGAGGCACCTCTGAGACTCTTGGAAGATCTTGAGCAATAGAATAAGAACTTAATTGCATGTGGGTAGTAAGTCACTGGGAGGCTTCTTTTGTTCGGAGTAAGAGAATTGTTCTCACGTTGGGAGGGATGGTTAGGCAGGGAGGGACTCTGTCTTGGCGAGTCTCCTCGGAAGATTATGAGTGGGAAAATACGCTGGGAATTTGCAATAGAAACTGGAACAGAGCATTTGGAAGGTTTCAATGATAGCTTTGTTTTTTGAAGAAACTCTCTCTCTCTCTCTCTCTCTCTGTATTTTGTTTTCATTATATTTTGATGAATGTGGTGACTACCATTTAATTTGCAATCGTAATGTTTTTGTGATAGAATCTAGAGATTAGGACACCTGTCTATCTGAGTGAATCTATATATAACACACATGCGCGGGGGGGGGAGGTTGGAAGAATGTAAGTGGTGGTGATTGAGAGAAAAGTCGAAGCAGGAGGACTGAAACGTGTGGACGAAAGATGGGAAGGAACTTGGAGTGTGTATGAGAGCCAGGTGAGAATGATTGAATGGGTGCTTGAACAACTCTTTGTGGAAGTCACGTGTTGAGTTGTGGAAGTCACGTTTTGAGTTTGTTGAGAGGAAATAAAGGAAAAAAGTTCGAAGCTGTTAAGGAGGACTGTTTTGTATGCACAAGTGTCCCCCAACAGAAAATGAAAAGTAAAGGAATTTGAAGGTAGTGAAGACGTGGCATAATGGTTGATAGGATGTTTTTCCACCTGGTTAGGTCACGTGGAAAGGGCTTGGTGAAAGACACTCTAATTCGGAGGTTATACGAGGGGAGAGTCAAGGAAGACCCGGGATGTAGTACTGGATAAGTAGTGGAAAGGCGACGATACCCAGGTATCGGGAGAGAGCAAGAAGATGGGGGTGAAAGGGGCTGGGGTGCTTAGGAATATTTATTTTGCTGCTGCTGATATTTGATCCGGCTGGGGTTGTAGACGCACATTTACGTGTGTGTGTGTGTGTGCGCGCGCGTTTGTATTATTAAACTATTTATTTCAAGACATTTCTATTACTTGAAATAAGACTTAATAATGGATAGTGAACTAATATATTATATATATATATATATATATATATATCTATATATATATAGATATATATAATAACATATTTACATTATTACATTATATATGTATATGTTAAGGTATAATAATATAATTTAATTTAATTAACTTAATTTCTAGTTTGCAGGGTAAAAAGTTATTTCCAGAAATAGTTTTTTTCCATAAAATGGTTTAATTATATATATTATATATGTGTGTGTGTGTGTGTGGTGTCTGTATGTAATATATATATGATATAGGTATATTATTATATATATTATATAATACATATTATAATAATATATATATATATTGCAGTGTATTACACCAGAGGAAAATTGAAAAAAGTGGTATATCTCAGAAAATGCCCAACAGTTTCGTCCTCCAATGGACCTCTTCTTATAAACGCTCCAAGAAGAGGTCCATTGGAGGACGAAACTGTTGGCATTTTCTGAGATATACCTTTTTTCATTTTCCTATGTGGAATACAACTGAATTACTATATCTTCGTGCTAAGAAGATTACCAGTCAATATATATATATATATATATATATATATATATATATATATATATATATATATATATTATATATATATATATATATATATATATATATATATAATATATATATACACATTGTCTAGGAATTAACTCCTTGACAATGTCTGAGTAAAGACGAAAGCGCTTGGATTTCTGACTATCATTTTCCTGTGGAATTAGCTTATTTTAATGAAAGTCCCCAACGGTGCCATCTACTGTGATTTTTTAAGCATATATACATATAA
The DNA here is from genome assembly GCF_015104395.2 of Macrobrachium nipponense. NCBI lineage: Eukaryota > Metazoa > Arthropoda > Malacostraca > Decapoda > Palaemonidae > Macrobrachium > Macrobrachium nipponense. The sequence continues at coordinate 72,029,150 of NC_061092.1, forward strand.
TATATATATATATATATATATATATATATATATATATATATATATATATATGTGTGTGTGTGTGTGTGTGTGTGTGTGTGTGTGTTAGAGAGAGAGAGAGAGAAGAGAGCTTGTATGTTTGTGTGCATTTATGTATAACAAACATTTCGAATACATTTTCTATAATGAAATTAATTACCGCACAGATTTCTGCTCTTTTATTTGTCGTGTCGGGTTTTTTGGTTGCAATTGAGTCCACAATTTCTGTATTCGAAGTTTTTCCTTCTTTCCTTCGCAAAATTGAGTTCTGTTGTTTTCTCTCAGGAGAAAAGAAAGGGAAAATTCTCATCCCAGAAAAGGTTGGCTATGAACCTTTGGTTTCTTGTATTGCTGACATCTTTACCCTGTTCGAATTTGATCCCAACTGTGAATGTCGAACAATCAGTATTTGGTTTCTGTTGGTTTGGTGGCCTCTGGATTTTGAAAGACGGTTTAGTGTTTCGTGAACTGTAGTATATATAACATTAATCCCTTTCCCTTCCTCCGTCGTATAATCTGTACAAAGGCAGCTGCTGATCGTTAAGTTTAAAAAAAAAAAAGTTCGTTAATTGACCGCTACCATTTACCTCAAATACTCAACTTGATAAGACCTGGAAAACTCGTCTCTACTACCCAAAGCCCTTGTAGTTCCACCTTCACGTCACTGTAAAGATGCTCTCCTCGTCACATCTTATATAGCCTCATCTGCGAGGTGGGCTGCTTCAGTTTCTTCGCCTTAGCCTTTCCGCCCCTCCGTTTTCTCATGTGGGTCAGGACGCGAAACCATTTGTCGTGTTCTCTATCCAGTGCTAAGATTAGCTGGTGGGTCATTCAGTCCTTTTCCCTCGATGCCCTTCGTGAATTGTGTTATGGTGGACAGGCTCTCTCTCTCTCTCTCTCTAATATAATGAAGATTAGAACCGCAGCTGGGTTAACTGCAATAATCATCCAGGGAGAAAGGTGTCTGTGCGGCCTGGATGTGAATGATCTGTTCCGATGCTGATATCAAGAGACCATAGCTGCAACGAGACTATGTTATCTGAGTTTTTGTAAACTTTTCCTTCACACACAGAGACTAAAACGATTCAGGAACATTTCAGTCACTCATTTTTGCACGGTAACATGGGCTATGAAACCCGACGGGAAACGTTATAGTGAGGGGAAAACTCACAAGCAAATATTTTTTTATAAATACTTACGATTCTACGTTTCTTGTATTCCTCCGTAATCAGTCGTGACATCCTTCGCTTCCTTTCAACACCTTCATCACCACCGTGATATTATTCATGCCTCTCTCACAATGCCCGTCTGAGGAGGGCAATAGGCTGACTCCATGAGCGACCTTTGTTTGTTGAGGACGGCGATCTATTTGAGTTTTTGAGCAAAATTTTGTTGCTGTTTGAACGACGAATGTGAACGAAAGGGTACTGTGACGTTTGGGTCTTCATCTTGAAGACATATAGAACAACCGATGTGTTGTTAATACATGCCCGCGTATTCCTTTCTCCACTGTGAAAGGAAATTGCATATAAACATGGAAGTTTGATTGGAATCCTTCTTGAAGTAATAGAAATAGAATGGGTCTATTTAATTACTTTATTTCCCATACTTCCTGAAATGAAAAATTCTATCGTTCACGGGAATTTCGTTATTTTTTTATGTAACAAACGAGGGTAATCTTCAAAAGTAAATTATTTGTTAATCTCTGAGACTACATGAATCTCAAACTAAGTAAATCGCATCGTTTACCTTAATGGAATTTGTCTAATGACATTTAAATTAAACGTTAAGGTATATTAATTACTCTTTTAGAAAACCTTGTTCTTTCTCTTGATAATTTTATGATTGAATAAATTTCGACTTTAATATTTTTCTGATTTATCCTAAAGGAAAGTCCCTCATGTTTTGGGGAAAGCTCTCACGTTATTATCATCAGCCGGTGGGTGTGAGTTTAATGGTATTTATGGAGTAAGAGGTATCCAGTTTCCACAAGGTCTCGCCTTTCTAACTAGTGCTCCACAGTGCATGAACTGTAAATGACTTTTATTTACAGTTGTTGTAAACCTCTTTTCTTTAATAAGGATAGGATTTTTTTTAGTATGGTTTGAACAAGATTTCCTCCATTTTTGCAAAATACATCCGTAAAATTGGCAGCAGAGATGGACTTCCCTTTTTTATCCATAGATAGGAAGTAGTACACAAATATGAAAAGTATTGATTTTTGGAGTCCGGGTTTTAATCGCATCAGGAGATTTGAGATCATCCTAACACGGCTTAGGATTGGCCATACCTGCTTCATCCATACTTATCTTTTAGGGGGAGCCAGTGCCACAGTTTGTGCTCGCAGTACTTCCATAAGAAAAAAAACTAACTTCCTTACATTCACGGCCAGATTTTCCTAGATTTCCTTAAATCCCCTCCTTAATCACATTACAAATATCCTTCAATTTATCGTAAAATAAAAACAGTGACTTATGTCTCCTTACAACGATTTCAAAGTTTTTTCTTATTTTGAATCTTTCATGCAACTCTACCAAACCACCGGCTATCAAAACAATGTTTTAAGAAAATCATATATAACATTGTTGCCTTTAAGTCCCAGGCTCCAGGGAGTAACAAATCATCCAAGTCCACTAATAACATAATGGCTGGGTTATAGAGAATAAAAGAATGTAATCAATCAAACGTTCTTTATTAATCTACTCACTATCACATTGACATGGGGCTAATTGAATTTCAAGTAATTTTTTACTGGCTAGGAAATAGAGGTTTTTTCTTTTTTTTTATTAATGGAAAAGAGAGAGAGAGAGAGAGAGAGAGATATGCGTGTGGGGGTAACTGGGGTTATTCTTTGGATTGGCTTAGGTCTAACTGTTCCAAAAAATTAATGTCTTATCGTTGCTACTTGGGAGTCGCATGCATTAGATTTCATTTTAGAAGGAAATTCAATTTATAGTCGCATGCATTAGATTGCATTTTAGAAGGAAATTCAATTTATATCTCTGGGTGGGTTGAGTTTTGCTGCCTGGTGAATCCTTTTTGGTGTAAGGCAAGTTTTGTTGTAAGAAGCCCAACTAGGGATTCATGTTTAAGAGCAGTTCTGTGCTCTGTTTTTATCAATTTCAACTGACTAAAGATCCGTTCCACTGCAGCATTAGAAAATGGAAAGGAGAGCAAGATACACAGAACTTTGGATATATTTGGAAACTTGGATGCTTCTTTGGAATCTTTTGCTCTAAAAACAGCCGCCCGAAACTATCTAAACTCATTAGTAGAATCCCGACCTTCAATCACAGCCTGCTGTCTCCGCTCAAGATCTGCTGCTTGACGATCAATACCATTGTTTAGATAGGGCAATGATAGACTTGGCTGCTCAAGGTTGAAAGCAACTTTAGGAGACAAGCAAGAGAGTCACATTTGTCAATGTCATCAAATCAAGACTTGATTTGATAAACACATTACATAAGAAAGTCCCTGCACTGCTGTTCTGATATGCCTTTAATAGTGTCAGTTGCTGATACACACCTACATAAACTTCATTTAAAGGTACGTATTGGTTATCATAATTGATGTCAGTGCTGTTCGGCGACTGTTTTCTTACGTAATGAACGAGATGAAATTTCACTTTTCAGTTCATCCAAAAGAGGCGTATCACTTTGAAAAAGTGAATTAAATGAAGTTAGCCTGCCCAGATTAAAAGAGAGAAACTCCAAATATGCCTTTGTGAATACATTGTTTTGGTTCCTCAGAATGTATATGTAGGATACCAACTGAGTAAAATAATGTTTCAGAGGTTCATTCTGTTCAAGAATTCTGTCCACACACATTTTCATTGATAACCAACGGGTTTGACCTGGTTTAAGGATGATTTTATTTTCTACATTGAAAAAATCTTGAAACTCAAGTAATGCATCTCGCCTTTGTGAGGAAAACTGAAAGTGAGCAGATATGTTCCTACACAAATCTAATGATTTTGGCAACTTTGTGAAGCATGTGAGGCACATATATGAATTAAATGGCATGAGCATTTAACTGGTAGTATCCAAGGGTAATATCGTAAATAAAGCTTTGAAACCCAATTACATTTTCAATTGGTATTCCCTTCTCTTGCAAGCAGTGCTTTAATTTCTCATAAACTGTGTCTGCTTTTCCATTTGGCATTTCAACTAGGTCAATAAATACACAACTCATTTCAAATCTTTCCGTGTCGAAGAATGTCCCTAGAACTGCTAATTGTGATTAAGTGGACCTATCCGTCGTTACATCCAAAATTACAGAAAATCTGTTGTCTCTCGGCAATGCTACATTTTCTCTCATGTAATGAAATCCCAGAACCTGTCTCACAATATTCGTTGCTTTTTGTTCTTTAATTTATCTCTAATTAATTTCCGTTTGACTGGACAGACAATATTGGTAACATCAGCTATCGACATCCCAAGACAATCTCAACATACACCTACCTTATTCACGTTTCATGACCAAGATATGCACCTAGTTCATTCATAAAATGATTTTGATAACACCCGTCAAAAACTTCAATTAAAAAATAAAATTCACACCTTTGTCAAAGTAGACAGCAAAAAAAGGGGGAAAGGAAACTGCCTATAACCAGTGCAGACCATCCAGACTGTAACAATTAGCCACACCAAAATCCAGCTAACAGGTCAGTGACAGTGGCGAGGTAACGGGTACGAGACGAGTAACGAATCTAATGATATGGAGTGCGGAGCGGGCAGACTTCTGGCACCTTGATGAATTTGAAATATTATTGAAAATTGACAATGAAGTTAGTGAAATGTTGAGTGTTGACTGGTGGTTAGCAAGAGAACTCTGTAGTCTATGTTCCTAGAGTTCCTTCAGTTTCCTTTCAAAATTAACATAGGGTTTTTGTTTTTGTTTGTGTGTTTTTTGTAATTTTTAATACTTATCACATTCTGAATATCCTTATTTTATTGTCAATTCTTCTATGATTTCCTTTAATTTACCATTTCCTGTTGCATCCTTGTCGGCGCCCAAATTTCCTGATATCAGGATAATTTCCTTGAATGTGGAAACACTGAAATGAGCTGGTTAATTATTGTATTTAGGTATGACGATTTGTTGCCAAAAAAGAATGTCTCACCTATGAAATTAGCACAGATTTGACATTTGATGGTGGCCGGTAATCAAGTCACGGGAAAAAAGTCATTAATTTATGGCCGGTAATAAAGTCACAGGGAAAAAGTCATGTCTTTGTGGGTCATTATCTTTATGATATTTATTGTCTTTTGTTTATGGTTTGACCGCTATCCCCAAGGGGTTTGTACTAAACACGCTGAAAAGGTCTAGGATACATTACTGGGTTAGAAAAATTCCCCACATTTGTACTACGCTGAAAAGGGTCTAGGATCATAATGGGTTTAGAAAAAATTCCCCAAGGGTTTTGTACTAAACACGTGAAAAGGTCTAGGATACATCTGGGTTAGAAAATTCCCCAAAGGGGTTTGTTACTAAACCGCTGAAAAGGTCTAGCATACATACTGGGTAGGAAAAAATTCCCCAAGGGGTTTGGTACTACGCTGAAAAGTATAGGATACATTATGGGTTTAGAAAAAAAAAAAAAAAAATTTTTTCCCCCCCCCCCCCCAAAAAAAAAAGGGGTTTGTACTACGCTGAAAGGTCTAGGATACATACTGGGTTAGAAAAATTCCCCAAGGGGTTTGTACTAAACACGCTGAAAAGGTCTAGGATACATACTGGGTTAGAAAAATTCCCCAAGGGGTTTGTACTAAACACGCTGAAAAGGTCTAGGATACATACCGGGTTAGAAAAATTCCCCAAGGGATTTGTACTTAACACGCTGAAAAGGCTAGGATACATAACGGGTTAGAAAAATCCCCCAGGGGTTTGGGTATAAACACGCGAAAAGGTTCTAGGGATATACCGGGTTAGAAAAAATTCCCCAAGGGGGTTTCAAAAACTAAACACGCGAAAAAGGTCTAGATACATACGGGTTAGAAAAAATTCCCCAAGGGGTTTGTGCTAAACACGCTGAAAAGGTCTAGGTACTACCGGGTTAGAAAAATTCCCCAAGGGTTTTGTATAAACACGCTGAGGTCTAGGATACATAAGGGTTAGAAAAATTCCCCAAGGGGTTTGTACTAAAACACGCTGAAAAGGTCTAGGATTACATACCGGGTTAGAAAAATTCCCAAAACCAAGGGGTGAAACAAAACGCTGAAAAGGCTGGAGACCTACTGGGTAGAAAAACCCCAATTCTTTTGTACTAAACACGCTGAAAAGGTTAGGATACAACCGGTGTAGAAAAAATTCCAAGGGGTTTGTACTAAACACGCTGAAAAGGTCTAGGATACATACCGGGTTAGAAAATTCCCAAGGGGTTTGTAACTAAACGCGAAAAGGTCTAGGATACATACTGGGTTAGAAAAATTCCCCAAGGGGTTTGTACTAAACACGCTGAAAAGGTCTAGGATACATACTGGGTTAGAAAAATTCCCCAAGGGGTTTGTACTAAACACGCTGAAAAGGTCTAGGATACATACTGGGTTGAACAAAAATTCCCCAAGGGGTTTTGTACTAAAACAAGTGAAAAGTCTAGGATACATATGGGTTAGAAAAAATTTCCCCAAGGGGTTGTACGAAACACGCTGAAAGGTTATAGTCATAATGGGTTAGAAAAATTCCCCAAGGGGTTTGTACTAAAAACACAATGAAAAAGGTCTAGGTACTACCGGTGTTAGAAAAATTTCCCAAGGGGTTTTTATCTTAACACGTGAAAAAGGTCGAGGACAGACCGGTCAGAAAAAATTCCGCAAGGGGCTTGTAATAAACACGCTGAAAAGGGGCTTGTACTAAACACACTGAAAAGGTCGAGGATACATACCAGGTTAGAAAAAATCCCCAAGGGGCCTTTTTACTAAACACCATGAAAAGGTCGAGGGATACATACGGGTTAGAAAAAATCCCCAAGGGGCTTGTACTAAATACACTGAAAAGGTCGAGGATACATACCGGGTTAGAAAAAATCCCCAAGGGGCTTGTACTAAACACACTGAAAAGGTCGAGGATACATACCGGGTTAGAAAAAATCCCCAAGGGGCTTGTACTAAACACACTGAAAAGGTCGAGGATTCATACCAGGTTAGAGAAATTCCCCAAGGGGCTTGTACTAAACATGCTGAAAAGGTCGAGGATACATATCGGGTTAGAAAAAATCCCCAAGGGGATTGTACTAACCCTGCTGCAAAGGTGGATACATGCTGGGTTGAAGCCCTTGGGGAAGATTAATGTGACTTTTTCCTGTGACTATTTTACCTGGATTTCATTTGATGATGTAATCAAGTTTACAAAGTGTAGGCTTTGAAGGGCAAAGGTTTATTTTGCATACAGTGATGGTGTTTAAATCCGCTAGTGATACAAAAGTTCAACAACGCAGAGGAGACGCCCAAAAGGGTTGTTGCGTTGCTTGGTGGAGGCATAATCACTACTGAGAGAGAGCGCTTGTGATAATAATAGCCACCTCACTTTTATTACCTTTTGCAGGTGTCACGTCTCTCTCTCTCTCTCTCTCTCTCTCTTTCGTTAGCGTGGCATCAGCTTTAATGAGGTCACTCGTACGCTTGGAGAAAAGTGATTTTGTGTTTGTATTGCCAGCCTTGTCGTTTTGTATGCATTCTAATTTTATTTCTTTGGTCGTTATGTCATGATTTCATTATTCCCATTTGATGTAATGATAATTATGATAACGTATATTATTTTTTACGTTTTATTATCAATTTTAGCGTCGTCTTAGCCAGTGTTCACACTTGTTCCTGTCGACAAATCTTTCAAGGCAAACAACAATATGGACTTTTGGACTCCTTGTGTCTTCTGCTCTTTTCCAGATCTGGAATCGGGCTCACTTTAATCATGCTTTGCGTTTTCGTTGTTCTTTATCCGGAAGAACTTAGAGGAATCCGAATTCAGTTCTCTACTCTATGAGGGAGGATTTCCAACTGAACTGCTTTGCTCTTCAGGTCGTTGGTCATTCTTGACGTAGGGTGGTATTGATTGCAAGGTAGTGCAAATGAATTCAGATTGTATAAATAGTACAAATTAATAAACAGGCTATGTAGAGTTATAAACACTATTTTTGTTTATTTCTTCGTGTAAATGTTTAGTGTGATCTTAGAGGTCACTTTTTCCCTAAAGCGAGGTACATGTTTGAAATATCAGTTTGCCTTAAGTGGGAGGGGGGGGGGGGGGGCGCCTTGTTACTGTTACGAAATACCGTTTTTGCCGTATCTCTGGTTCTAAATACCATTAAAATAAGATCCTGCGCCTAAGTAGAGTGATCTTGGATAATAGAAATGTGCGAAGATCGTAAAAGGGCATAAGATTCAGTATTCTTGAAAATCCTGTATACATGATTGAGGTGGCTATTTGAAAGAGAGACTTTGCTGGGGAAGTTGATTAGCTTAAGCAACATCTTATTTGAAGGGATTTGAGCCGAGATGCTTGTAACAGGGTTGTAGTACCACTTGATTGTCATCGCTGAAGAAGAGATCCTTCAGCTCAAAATTTCTTTTCTATAGCTATTTATCGATCCTTAAATTATTCTATGATTAATAGAAATTCTTTTGAACATTTTTATTTTCATGTTATCCACTCACGCTTTGCAGACTAAGGATGTCTGTTACCATTACCCCTGCCTCATTTAATGAATAAATGATAAAGGTGTTAACCTCTCTCAACACTCCTTTCACAGTTTTTTTTTTTTTTTTTATCACGACTTTCCACATAAATATTTTATTGTCTTTTCTTTAACTCCTGGTGCTCTTCATGACACACCCTTATCCCATTGCTCCTAAGGCTTTACCTATGGCATTACTTGTTGTAATACATATGCAATTAAACCTTCTGTGCTTACAAACACTTGGCGAACTCACTGCCTGCATTTTGTTTCACTAACCTCTGTTATGACAGTGTAAACTACACAATTGGTTAATCAAAGATGCTCTCTCTCTCTCTCTCTCTCATCATATATATATTATATATATATATATATAATAATAATATATATATATATATAATATATATAGATATATAATATATAATGATTATATATATAATATATATATATAATATATATATATATTATATGGACACATACACACACACACACATATATTATATATATTATTATATATATATATATATATATATATATATATATATATATATATATATAATCACACACACATATACATATGTTTATTCATACATGCACAAGTCGTAATTCCTTGTAAATCTTAAAATATAACAGAATTTTTGTATTATGTATTCCCGATTGCAATGTAGTGAATGGATAAAAAGGAAAGAATCAAAGATGACTACATTCTATTTAGCTTAGAAAAGGGTCACTGGGTGCCAAGAAGCTCAGAGATAATATATAACCCTTTCAGGGGACGGTTACACAATACTCAATCCTAGATTTAAAGATTTTACCTCCAAATTTGCAAGTTGTCAGCAATTAAGTGATAACTTTTTACAGATGGCATCCTACATACATATTCTAACATTTCTGTGGTTAGGTACATCTTTATTTTCAATCTTACATTTGTAAACTCTTTAATAAAGTCATAGACTAAAACAACTCCTGTACTATATAATATCATAAGCAGTAGATTTAGAATTGGATTTAATAAGTAAAAATTAAGTAGCAATAATAGTAGAAGGATGAAGAGGAGAAGTTACAAGGATTAGGATGTCTCAAAGACTTATTAGTTCACCTAAGGAGACATCATGTGCTCACTCATCTCTTGGAGCAGGTTTTACTCCTCATCCACAGTGTCCTAATGATTTTGTCTAGCTTTCTTTTAAACTCTTCCACACTGTTGCTGTGGACAACTTCTGGTGGCATTTTATTCCGTGTCACATATCTTGTTTGTAAGGAAGTTCCCACAATGGGATGTGTTGTATCTCTTCAGTTCTAGTTTCCATCCATTATTTCTTTTCTGATTTTCGTTTAACGTAAATAGGTTACTGTCTACTTTCGCTGTGCCTTTCAGTATTTTTAATGTTTCTATTAGCTGTCCTCGCAATTGACGTGTTTCTAAGCCATACATGTTCAGGCTCTCTAGTTGTCTTGGGTAACCTATTTGCCTGATGGATGGAATTACTTTGTGGCTCTTGTTTGTACTCCTAATCTATTTATGTCTTTTCTTAGTGTTGGTGACCAAAACTGTACTGCATATTCTAGATGAGGTTTAACTACTGATGTGAAGAGCTGCAGCACCGTTTCCTTGTTTCTGTATTTGAACAGCGTCTTTATGTATCCCATTAGTTTATGTGCCTTCTTTTCAGCTTTTATGCACAGTTTTGTGGATTTTAAGTTCTTGGTAATAATGACTCCAAGGTCCTCCTCTTGTTCTACACTATTTATGTCATTCCCAAGCAGCATGTAGCTGGCATGAGGGTTGTTTGTTCCTTTTTGTAACACTTTACACTTATCCAAGTTAAAAGGCATTTGCCATCTTTTTGACCACACTCCCATTCTCCCATTTTCGTTAGATCATTTCTTAAACTTTCCACTGTGTTTGGGTGCCCTGCATTTACACCTAGTTTGGTGTCATCTGCAAATTTGGGTATCCAGGTAGTTAAGCCTACAGCAATGTCATTATTGTAAACTAAAAGTAAGAGAGGGTCAAGGAGGAGGAGGAGGAGTAGGAGAAAAAGCATTTAGTTACTGGTATGCACCACAATTAGGCCTCCTACAGATCAAAAGGTTCCCAATCTTCTTCCAAATCACAGGTTGCAGCCCTGCTGTGGGTTGGTTGGTTGTTCCTCTTGTCCAGCTTGAGTGTTTGGTCCTGAGGAACTATTGTATGCGTCCAATTGCCATGAGTACTTCATTTGGTAGATCATCTGTATTACAACAATTCTCACTTACTTTTAATCCATACTTTACAAACATAATGGCATTTAATGTCGAGATTTGCATTCTGTTACGAAGCATAATCTTGATGATTTTCATGTGATTGAAGGAACACCCTACATCAGAGTTGGAATGTGGTAAGCTTAAGGCCGAGAGAGCTACTTCAGGTAATTCATTAAAGGGATTTTCACTTGAGAAGTCTGTAGTTTACTACTTCCGTAGAGTATTGACAGTCGCTGTCCACTTTATAATATGAAGTTTTTCCATTGAATTGAATTTATAGAATTTGTGGCCATTTGCCACGCGCCGGAGCCAAAGGCCATTCAGCGCATATATATCAACAGGATATATTTACTAAAAAAGGTACACATATAATTAATCCAAATTATTGAAAATAAACTTCATATTAAAATACTCAATTAAATATCATAAAACAAATGGATTTCCTTAAGAAATTTAAAAATCTCTTCTGCGGGAGCACCCTCTCCTAATATATCTGACAAAGGTTTGTTGGTGAAACAAAACCGACGTCTATGATTAAAATAAAGAGGACAGTCAACAAATATAGTAGTGCAGTTCTGTTGGTACAGGAAAATAGTTCTCGGTTAACTCTTTTTCACATTCATAACCGAGATAAGGCGTCGGATCCAAGAAGTTTTCAATTGCAGTGTGTACCAAAACTTTTTCCAGGGATGACAACTTTAAGCCACAGAGTGCATTGGATCCTTTAGCAACTTTATTGGATCCTGTGATTCTGCTTCAAAGTTCTTATTCATTGCTTGCACTTATTTCAAGATGGGTTTAAAAAATGTCAGCAGTGCATAGAGGTTTTCTTTGTGAACTTTAAATACAACTGTTCTGCTGTGTAGCAATGTCCTTGATTATGGGACAATTCAAAATCAGTTTTAGCTCATGCCAGGGATTTAAAATTCTCTTAACACCAATCTATTGACAGCCACCTTGTTGCACTGCACTGTACTAATTTAAGAGGGTCTGTGCCATCATTGAGAACACCATAGAGTTCTCTATACTTCACTGTCACTTCACTGTCGAAGTGACGAATGGGAAAACCAATTGTATATTCCCTTTATCATATAATCCAGGTGGCAAGGCATACACACACTAACTGAGTGATAAACGGCCAGTTGAATTGAATGACCCACATTCTTTACAAGAATTATATTTGACATTCCTGATTTCAGTTTTGCATATACACTGTTATTAATTCCTATCATCACTGAGGCATTATCAGTCCCCAGAGTAAGGAGCTTTGGCAAGTCTAACCCACGTTTGTTTAAAGCAGCTTCCAGGGCATCACAAATACCGTCAGTATAGCATTCCTTCAGCTCGGTAAAGGCTTAAAAAGATACAACTCGCTTCTTGGCATCAGGATTATACCTTATAACTATCCCAACACTTTCATAATTGAAATATCAATGCTTTCGTTGGTGATTAAACTAAATTTCGTCTCACCTATCATAGAATAGAACGTTTTATCACACCAGTTCACTTTGATCACCTGATTTTTAGGTCACTGCATTCTTTACCATCACCAAAACATTCTTTGCAAACACACTCAAAGAACAATGATTTGCCACAAAAATTGCTAATTTTCCCTCTGATCTTTTGGTATAATTTGTTTTCTTAAATGGTAACACAGTTTGATGCATAAAACTGAAAGGCTCTTCTGCCCTTTTATGCTTATCTGTATTCCTGTCTCTCTCAAAATCACAGAGCTTGGAATTTTTAAAGCATTTACAGTAATTCCAGAAGCATTTGCTATCATCACCTTCAACTCGCCTCAGACAGTGTTTATATCTAGTGTCATTTAGCCAATCTGCACGAAAGTGCTTCTTGTACTGGTGTTGTCCCCTATCAGTAAGTTTAACTTAAGCTGGCACCCGAGAATTCCAATGGTTCACTGAAGTTCTGAAACTCTATCGTAAGACCCCATCACAACGGAATGTGAAGCTTACATGGCCTACTTCTTGATGCGTCTAATATGGACAAAATCCCGAATGAGATGATGCTACTGCAATCAAAAGTTACCTATTTTTTTTTTTTTGGAATTCATCTTTGCTGTGATTATTTTTACTGTGTTGATAAATTAATAAACATTTCCTTTACCTTCGATAATGGATCAGATTTCACGCTAGTTACTCATAAAAATGTCAAGGATTGCGAGACCACACAAATTGGAAAACAAGTGGCGCTACATTAAATCTAAGAACTCTAGATCTAGTGTGAACTACGACAGTTTGGCAACGCTGATAGTGACATTCAACACATTCTCTCCAAATAAAACTTCTACCTATTTTAACTCTCACTATATCAACTTCCAGTATAACCACACAAAGGCTAATTGTACCTCCAGTCAAACTTTTTATTTCACCATTATACCAAACAGTGTGCTCTTCCTACTTTTTTCTTTCTTATATATGCATTCTCTATTATTCCTTGTTAATCACATTTCTTTATGTGGACCCTCTTCTTGTACTTATTCCCACAAGAGACTGTCCTTTCTTGTTCACTCCAGGTTCATCATATTCATCAGCGATGCCACACATTTTTTTTTTGTTACCCATCTTCTGAGTTGCCTAGTGCATTGTGCCCTTCTCGTTTTCAAAACAAGCCAGATATCCCTACATTAAGGGGTCTGTTGCCTAATGCACCTTCTCCACTAACTTTTATCAAAGGCATCATCCTTCACCAAACCTTTTCTCTCCATATCTTCCTTCTCTTTTTCTCGTCATCTAATTCTCTGTCTCCCTCTTGATATTCTTCCTCTAACAGCGATAGTCACACAATCTACCTCAGCATTTTTAGCTCTATTCTCTCAAGCTTTACTTCTTCTTTTCTTCTTAGAACTCATGTTTCCAATCCATACATTAAAGACTTGTCTTGTCACTGTGCTATAGATCTTGACTTTTAGCTTGATTGGCATTTTCTTATCACATACTACTTTAGCTACCTCTCTCCACTTCCCCCACACAGTTCTTATCCTACTGTCAACTTCAGCTTCACATCCTCCTTCTTGCCTTAGAGTAGATCCTAGGTATTTAAAATTTACCACCTGTTTTATAATTAAGACTTCTTTGTTGTATTACTGTTTTGTCTGTACAAGTATATTCCCTACTGCACACCAAAATCTCTGTCTTTTTGTTTTATTCCCATTCACCTGTAAGCCACCTCTCTCCAACGCTTCTCTGTATGTCTTCCTCATTTTTGGCGTGATCACCAGATCAACAATTCCCACCACTCTTCATTCCTGATCTCTTCACTTAAAACATCCATGACCAGCACAAACAAAAGTGGCCTTACTGCTGACCCTTGGTGTAATCAAAGCTGAAGTTAAAGTGTTCTGTTTCCCCATCTGTTGGTATTACTTATGCGCTCGTTCTCTGATATATCATCTCGACCAGCCTAGCCAACTTTTCTGGAACTTTCCTCTTCCTCAAAAACCAAAACATCACTTCCCTTGGGATTCTATAGTATGCTTTCTCTAGGTCTACCAGATACGCTGTCATACTCTCACAAAGACATTTCTTCTAATTCTCTTCCATCCCTGTGTTTTTTACAGATTTTTCTTGATACGTATTGAACTTGCAGTCCACAGACTCATAAATTTGTAATGTCACCTGTCTCTATATTTTCCCCTGATATGTAAGAGTATGGGTACAAGTTCATTTGTTTTACAATATTCAGCCCTTCAGTGATTTCATATTAACAAGATTAAGGACATACATACTTTACACATAAATACTTGATGTTGCAAGGCGAGAAAAGACAGGCCCCTTACTGTGACCACTGTCATACTCTGGTCACAGTCCGTCATCTGCTGACGGAATGCCATAAATTCGAAATACAGTAAGCGCTGAATGGCCTTTGCTGCCCCAGTGCTTGGTGTTATCTTAAAACATTATAAAACCATCCAACGAACCAAAAACCATAAATTCGAAAGAAAACGAAGATCTAACAACATATATAATATACCATTTAAAGAACTCTTGGGAGAAAATGCCCTACTTCAAAATATAGTAAATTATATAAGAGAAATAAACCTGTTTTATATATAACCTATCTTATAATTTCATAAAGCTACACAGTAAGTCCTGAATGGCCTTTGCTGCCCCAGTTTTTGGTGTTACACCTAAACTTTATAAAACCAACCAACCAACCTTCACTGATTTGTAAAGGGAAAATAAATGAGCTGCTTCTGGTTAGTTATTTGAAAAGATCTACAACTCTAAAAATTTTTGCATGTGATTTGTTGTCTTGTGTTTTATTGTGCTGGGATTAGCACAAGTTGATAATGACGCTTCAAGTCCACTATAGGTTATGTTATTTATTGATACAGACAGTAAGAGCACCACAGTGATAATTATTATTGGCATCGTAACGTATAAAATTTACTATAAATCATTTTGCTTACCTTATGACTCTTAGTATGAAAGTATGACATCATTAGCATTGTCAAAGTGTGTAGATATTTTCTGCATATAAGTAGTTCAGAAGTTATGACAATTTTGCATTGAGGTTTGTATGTACTACGTGCTAGTGCACTAGTGCATCTGAAAAGGTAAATGAGAATAGGCGAGAATTTGAATGACTGCTTTGAAATGGTTAAGGAATTATCATAAATATTAGTGGCGACATCTACGCAAGTGTTTTAAACATTTATTCAGTTCTTTAACAGTTGCCAGAATATATTTTATTTTATTGAAAAGATTGACTGATTTAACCTTACGGGGATAGTTTGACGTAATTGGATTGTCTTCAGTCGTAAGATAACCCCCCCCTCACCTCCCCCCCCCTCTCTCTCTCTCCTCTCTCTCTTCTCTCTCTCTCTCATATATATATATATATATATATATATATATATATATATATATATATATATGTACACGGCACTGTGAGCACCACAAAAACGAATAGGCTTAATTCTTGTTATTTCCTTTGCCAGAACTCATAGGCAAAGAGAAGTAGATTAGGAGAGCATGAACTAAGAAAAGGTGAATAGGAATTTACATATCTTCGGTCTCTCGTTCTTGGAAACAAACTAGACCTCATTCCGACATGTCTTATAAACGACTTAAGCACCAGCCTGCTCCCCAACTTACTTATGCATGAGATGTCTTCAGTATATCAGCGAGAAAACTCCCCAAAACCCCCCCAACCACCTCCTAGTCGCAGGCATCAGACCGAGGTGGCTGTAGGAGGCCTGGAACTTTTGATGCGAGAAGAGTCGATATGCAAATCCATGGCTCCGGTTGAAAAGGTTGAGAGAGAGAAGAAGGAGAGATTGCTGAGCTGTCGGTGAGGGATTTGGAATCTCTGAGGAGAGAAATGAAGAGATATTCACTTCGGGAGTTTTTGCCGGATTTTTTTCTGGTTAGGCTCGATGCTAAAGTATATATATATATTATATATATATATATATATAGATATATTATATATATATATAGATAATATATGTAATATAATATATACTATATATATATTATACATTAAAAAACATATTAATTTCCATATTAATAGATGAGTGAGCGTGTAAATCTGACCCACATCGGGATCGAACCCTGGTCTTTTAATTGAGTCCGGGGTATTATCAGTTCCTCCACTCTGTTCATAAGAGAAGTTGTAACCTAAGGACTGCTAACTTCGCTGCTGAGTCGAGAAGTTGCATTGATCAGTTGCTTTGAATAGAAGAGTGGTCTGCAAAGGAAAATAAACAACGGGACTATTCTCCCTGGAGATCAAAAGTCGTTTTGTAATTCGTAATAAAAGGGCAATTTCGACTTTGCGGAATATTTTAGGGTTTTAGTCACATGTGAAACGACGTTTTGCTGAAGATTACGGTGCGTAGATCAGGAAAAAAGCCGATGAGAGCATGGACCCATTTAATCAATCATCAGAAATAAAGATAACCCTCTTTAAAATCTGAGTAATTAAATTCTACCAGTCGTGTGTTCAATGCTCTCTCTCTCTCTCTCTCTCTCTCTCTCTCTCTCTCTCTCTCTCTCTCTCTCTCTCGTCTGTTTGATAGCTCTCTCTGTGACCGCAAGTCACACTTTCGTTTGTACAATATCTTCTGTAATAAGATCTGTACTTTTATTTCCGTATTGATATAAGAAAAATAATTGTATAATTATGTAAAATACTGCATGATGGTTGATACACGATTAATATATTCCATGCTGCATATCACGATAATCTCCACGGGGGTGGGGGTGGGGGCTTAGTGCCGTCAATACTGTAGGCATTACTTAAATGTTCTTTGCAGCATGCCTTCCGCCCCTGGCTGCAACCCCTTTTGGTACTTTTATACCTCCTTTCATATTCTCTTTCTTCCATCTTACTCTCCACCCTCTTCTAACAGTTGATTCATAGTGCAACTGCTTTGAGGTTCTCACTGTCAATTTCCCTTTCAGTGCTGAATGACCTCGTAGGTCCCAGTGCTTGGCCTTTGGCCTAAATTCTATATTAAATATACGTCATGATTAGTCTGTATTTCTTGGATAGGCAGTCTTCCTCTTAAAAAAATAAAGGGTTACCTCTTTGACAACTTTCTCTTGTGACGTTTGATCAGACCGTCGTAGTCAAGCTTTCTGCCCGTGAAATGAAAGCTGGGTTCATGGGACCCTAAATTATTTTGCTCAAGTCAGGCTCTTGCGAATTTTCTCAGTCTTCAGTCACAGGTTGATTTTTCAGAGTTACTTTCGTTCTCGATTCTGTTGAGAATCGTCTCAGATTTTAGGTCCTTTGTAAACGTGAAGTGGTATAATGGGACATTTTACCATTTGAGGAGTCTCTCTCTTTCTCTCTCTCGTTATTGTGATAACTTGAGTAGAATCACGATTTTACATGTGTGTGTGTTACACCCCATCTGTGAAATTGCGCATTACATGAAATGAGCGAACCATTTGCCAGGTTCACGAAACATGCACTGTCAGAGACCTATTGAAATAGGTAATGGGGATATGAAACTCAAGCTCATGGCATGGATGAGAGACAATAAGTGTGCTAAATGGAGTCACGGTGTCCGTTTTGTCCAGTGGGCCATGAACAATTCATGACAAGAAGCAATCAAGGTGACTCCCTATTAGGCACTTACTGGCAACAAGCCACGATGTGATCTCAAGTCAATTTTTACCAGATGCATTTATCAATAGTCTGGTATTGAAGAAGAAGTTGAAAGGCTTATGGAAGTAGTTCCAGAACCTGTTTTGAACAATACAGTCCTAGTTGCCCAAAGCTCGGCTCAGGATGACCTAATTTCAGTAGACCCTGAATGTGAACGCGAAGCACATCCAGTTGCATATACTCAGCAGCTACCTCTAGAGCAAGACAAACTCTCAATTGAAGAACTGCATCCAGTAAACTGGGCAAAAAAGGAAGCTCGGCGTGGTCTTCAACATCAGCACGCAGAAACAAGATCACTGAGAGCAGTTGACGTTGGAGACAATGTGTCTGTGCCTGTGTCTCAATTTGACTGCAGTGAAGTAGATCTCCCAAACATTAGTAGGTGTTGTATTAGGAGTTGAAGGCGATGTCGATGGATATGTGATTGACACAAAAAGAGGAATTATTAAAGGTAAAATTGGCAGAAATCAGTTTGAATTTGTTAAATATAAGGACTTGTGCCGGAAAATATTCCACCAGAACAGCGAAGTATTTGTGAACTAGGAAGAGATCAAAGTGTGTGCCATGGACAAGGACACCAGAGATGTCTTTGTATGAGCAACTGCTTGTCTAAGGCAGTTTTACCTCTGTCTCCCTGTTAGTTCACCAAAACTGATGTTAAAACGTACGTGTGGACGACAGTTTCTGGGCAGAGTCAGTCCAGTCACCAGAACTAATGAACTGATGGAATTACCTAAAGTTTTCCCCTCGAGTAGGTTCCTGCACTTGTGTGAAAGCCGGATCCTGACAGAGTGCTTACAAACTTTTGGCATTAAATGGTGTGAATATATCCACTTTCATCTAATTTAACTGGTAAGGTGAGTCTGAGAAGGGATCGTGGGTTGGAAAGGGTTGCATTTGAAGCTAATAGTGGGAGTTGTGGTGGCTGAGTCACCACCTGATATGGTTTGGACCTCGGAGTTAGGAATGGGATTTTCCCATTGCTATCTTGAGGTCAGAACCATCTCCAGGGATTGGCCCATCGGAATCCAGGGGGGGGCTGGTGTTTGGGGATGGGACTCCTGGCTTTTGTCTGGAAGCCCACCGGTATGTTTGGGGTGTGGAACTGATTCCCGTTAGTGGGGGCAGAACTCCCAGCAGGCGGATTGGCTTATACTTGGGCCACCGCAAACGAATAGGTGCTATCCTGAAAGGGTTAGGTATGGGGTGCACCATTGGCAACCCATTTCATGAAATAGGCAATTTGAAAGATGAGGTGTAACATACATATGCACTCAATACCAATATGTAATTATTATAATATATATATATAAGTATATAATATATATTTATGTAAGTATATATATATATATATCTATATATATACATATATAGATATATATATATATATATATATAGTCATGAAATGGACATGTGTATGTAAATAGCAGCCAAAAGCAAAGTTGATATAACAAGAAAGACATAGACATATTTCCTTTTCTTACGAGTCATTGATTAGAAACAAATAGATGTTGAAAAAACTTTTTCCTCAAATCCTTGGAAAATGTTGTGCGGGAGAATTGTTATATTTGTACGTTTTCGTCTGAGGATACAAGTTCTATATTTATGGGCACTCCTTTCTTTTCGTTAAGAGAAATGGGAAGTATCTGATGGGCAGAAAATTGAGCTGAAATATTTTCTAGCAAGTAATAAATTTCGGTCTTTGCTGTGGAATTCTCTCTCTCTCTCTCTTTGTAAGAGAGAACTAACGTTCCTCCAAGTATTTCTCGGAATGTTATATCTCCGATTCCTGCCATTTTTCTCGACTTCTCCTTTTCCTCCCAGGCATTACCGTTTCTTTTCCAAGGACTTGTTATTTTTTCGTCTTGCGAACACAAAAGAATCACAAGACTAGACGAACGAACGCAGTAAATCGGTCGTTTGGGTTGAAGGAAGAAAAACTTTTGAGAGTTATTGGCGGTCGTCTGGCAACTTCAGAGGTAATGGCTGTCCTTCGGGTTGGGCAAATTTATGTTGAGCATTAAGCACCTCATTGTCCTTTTCTTTTCTGGTTTTATTCTTAGTTCTCCTGACTTTCTTTACGCTTTCAGTTTTCTTTATTTTATGATCCTTCCCACCTCTCTCTCTCTCTCTCTCTCTCTCTCGGATCTCTGGGCTCTCTCTCTGCCTCTTATCTCTCTCTCTCTCTCTCTCTCTCTGTTACTTGGCTTCAGATTAGTATTATCTAAATGCATTGTTTGTGCATGATTCATACATTATATATCTCATATTTATAATATATATATATCATATATATATATATATATATATATATGTATGTATGTTTGTATGTATGTAGTATATTAGTGTTATAGTCTTAGCCTGCATGCTGAGTATTTATTGTGGAGACTAATTAAGAGGAGCACTATGAAACCCTCTGAACAGGGAACCAAATTTCTCAACAGACTATCTTGTCTAGTGGAGTGTATTAAATTTAAATTATTGATCACATATTATTATCCACGCACTCTACCTTTTGTGGTTTAAGAGAAAATAGAAAGTAGTTTTACATTATCACATCAAAATCACAAGTACAAATTTTAAGCTTTAGAGCAAAGTAATAAAATAAACAAAATTGAATGGTCTACTTGACTGAAATTAAGTAATTATATTATAAGTTAGAAAGTTTCAATTTTAGCTCGGGTGGAAATTACAGCAATCACGTCAGCATAAACATATCAGCACCGATTTCAGGTGTGAGCAGGTTGAAAACAGCGACCTGACAAACGAGAGAAAGGAAGTGTGGTTACAACCATGTAATAAAATAGTGGGTTTTTAATTTAAAATCCTTAATATTAAACTTTCTAGAATTGAGCTAAATTCCTTAATGCACTTAATGCGAATTTCAGCTCTATAAGTATTCACTTAATTTGAATTTTAGCTATATAAGTGAGATAAATTTTCGAAGAGTGTATTCCGAAAATAAAAAATTCTCTCATCTTTCATATTTCCACATAGAGGGCATTGCTTTGGAATAACAGACAGAATGCAGGGGTTGCTACTCACGTGCACTAATTCTGGGTGCACGACTAGGAGGGAACACCGAGTGAGAAAAGTTGCCTGGGCCACCAAATTCTTGATGGTATATGTGTTGAGCAGGGTAACACATCTACAAGATGTGCGGAACTTCGTGAAGAACCAACAGGAGAGATATGCATGGAACCCAGAACGGCCCAAGAACACGATATTTGCGCTCAGTCTCTTGAAGATGAAATCAGTACTACTTATCCGTGGACACTATTCCTAAAACAGGATAATGCTAAAGTTGCTAGTAGAGTGACTGTCCGACTCCTTGAAAAAACAATGTGATCTTGGAAAGATTCCCGTGGTTGTAGAAAATCTGAAGAATTACTGGCGTAACTTGATGGAAGAGGTCTTCTACATTAGATATCCACTTACAGACAGAGATCTGTTGGGGAGACACTTGTCTCTTGGATGTTCCTCTGATGAATGAACTTGAAGAACAGAGCAAACCTGCTCAGGGAACGCAATTAAAATGGTGGAAATACTGTAACCACTATCGTTCCCTTATTTCGAGATAAAATTTAAAGTGAGGGAGAGTTCTGTGTCTCACTATGAAAGTAATTAATGAATAAAATTGCATTTCTTCATAAAATCGAGTGACGTGGCAAGAGGACTTGACATGAGCACCTCGTGACTATGACATAAAATTTTAGTTACTAGGGCGTTGAGTAACTGAAGTTAGATTACACGTGTATTGGACTAAATGATTGCACTCGCTTGTGGTAATAGGTTACATTCTTACGAAACTAAACGATTACTCCCGGTTTTAGCAACAGGGCTAATATTTTCCACTTGCCCTACTATCTTTGGTGGTTCACCTAGTCTACTTATATTGTGTGGGGTTATCTGCTGTTTTTCTTCCACTCTCCCTAAATGCTTTCCACGGGTGTGTTCTCACTGTGACGGGATACTAACAGTGGAGCACATTCTGATGGCTCGTCATAGATATTTTAACCAAAGGGAAAGATAATTCCAGGGTAAATCCCTCTCGAATATCTTGGGAGATGAAGCAGATATTTCTGTTCTCATCTCTTTTTTAAGTGTATACAAACTTTTAATAGTATTTAGTTAGTTCTTTATATATCATTTTATACAGATTTTTAAAGACATAAGCTATTTTTGATATATATTACGCCATTTATTTAACTTCTTATTTTTATTTTATTTATTGGTCACATCTAATTTTATTAATCCTTTCTTTCACTAAGTCATTAGTTCCTTTACCATAATTCAATTAATTTAACGTTCATTACGGTGCCAAATGGCCTTCTTGGCCCCAGTGCCTGGGCTTTAGCCCTAAATATCATACATCCATCCATCCTAAATGCTTTCTAGTTAGATCATAACCTTACTCTTGCTTGAATTACCTTCAGTGTTTTCGTCTTAAAAAGAACACGGAAGATTTTTATTTCCTTTCTTTTTATAATCTTCGGTAAATATCTTCCATTCCCCAATTCCATTTACCACCCATTGTGTTTTGTACCACAACTTTGCACCTACATCTGATGTCTTTTTTTGTAACTTTTTGACATCACCTCTTTCATAAAGAGATGGAAACATAACACAACTGTCTCATTTTACACCAAAATAGTCACTCCCCCATCTTGGTAGTCTAACATATCCTTCACTTTCATCTGAAAAGCATTTTATTGCTTTCACTAGATTAGCTCAGATAATGCAATGCATCCTTAACACTTCACATTTCATCTTTTATAAAAATTTTGTTTTCTTTACTCCTCTACTTCTCATAAAGACTGTTTTACAAAAAGACTGTTTAAGACTGTTTTACAAAAAAACACTTTTATCCACCTTCCTTCCTCATGACAACACGGAATTGTTCTTTCCATATTTATGGGTATGTCGTTGTACCTAACACAGTCCCTGTAATTCTAATAATTGTTTTGCTTCTGTAACTACTGCAGGTGTCTGTGATACCTTTTCACATAAGGAGAGAACAAAGTGATGAATTTGTAATGTTTCCTTCATCCCGACACATCGTAGACGCTTTGGTCAACCATTCACATTTCCACCACTGTATTTTAATAGCTGACATGCAGTCCCATTAATTCCCGGTGAATTTCCATTTTCCAACATCCTTACATGTTAAGTAGTCACTTTTACAAGCATCCTCAAATGTACATTAATCCTTTCACCACTAACTAGAGGCACAACCTCCAATTCCACCTTGAATGTTAAGATATTGAAATTGAAGATTAATATGAAATGTCGGTAGGTTAAGCAGTGAGCGTTCACATGAGTGAACGCTCACTGCTTAACCTACCGAATATTTTTGGAGAATATTTTTGGAGGAAGATAGTAGTGTTCATGGAAGACAATTTCTAATGATCTCAGTGGTCTGGTTAAACTAAAGTAAAAAAAAAAAAAAAAGGAATGATTGTAAAATAACGGATTTGCCCCGCATGTTTAGAGTAAGAAGTGTTCACAAAATGGGAAAATGCCGAGCGCAATTTCAATGAAGACGCTAAAAAGTATTTTCGAGGTTGTTTGACTGCGACAACAGATTTGATTGAGCATGGTGGGTTGGTGGAATATGTATCCACTTTTGAACTTTAGAGGGAGGGGAATTGCGATGGGAGAGACTGAATATCGAAGTAATGAGAAAATTGGTGAGGGTGAAAAGCTGAGTCACGGTGGATTGACGTGGCGGTGTCTTGAGGAAGGATTCGAGAAAGATGATCTGATGAAAGAGCGTACGAGTATATAATTTAGATGTGTTTGGAGGAGAAGAGACCGACTGACCTTGAAAGCGCTGGATAGACAGTGCAAAAGACCCCTCGAGTAGGTTCCTTCACGTGGTGAGGGGGTAAGGGATTCTGCCTTCAAGTTTGCGAAGGCTGGATCCTGACGGAACGCCTACAAAACTTTTGGCATTAACTTGCGTGGACATTTCCACTTTCGAAAAATTACTGTTTGGGCGAGTCTGGGAGGGGTTCGTGGTTTAGAGGGGGTTTGGATTCGAAGCTAATTGTGGGAGTTGTGGTGGTGAGTCGCCACCCAATACGGTTTGGACCCAAGAGATGGTGATGGGATTTTCCCATTGCTATCTTAAGGGCAGAACCATCTCCAGGGATCAGCCCATCGGAATCCAGGGGGGGGGGCTGGTTTTTGGGATGGGACTCCTGGCTTTTGTCCAGAAGCCCACCAATATGTTTGGAGTGGGGAGTCTGTCCCCATTAGTGGGGGTAGAACTACAGAGGCCAGATTGGCTTATACCTGGCCACTGCAAGCATATTGGTGCTATACCGAAAGGGTAGGGTATGGGCAGACGTGGGGAAGCAACTTTCTACGTGTGCCATTGGTGGAGAACTGTTGGACCCTGTCTAGCCCGCGATACCTTGTTGGTCTTCCCAAGCAGTTGTTGTGTGTGTATGTGTATGTTTCCCCCCCCCCTCTTTTTTTTTTCCTTCAAACTCCCATGAATAATATGTCTAGTATACTGTCCCCTGGATCCCCCAACTCTTTGGCACCGCTGACAACCTTAGGCTTGGATAAGGACCTCCCTTTGCCATCCCCAACCTCCTCCAATGAAAACATCAAAGATTCTTTGATTGTTACTACAAGCCCTTTCTCTTGACCTTGACAAAAGCATAAAAGAACTGAATATATTTGATGTCCATAGAGATATTGTAAAATGCATTGGCAGAGAACCAAAGATAGCCTCTCAAGGTGAAGGAAGCTTGCTTGTAGAAGTTTCATCACCAGATGAAAGTAGAAAATTACTGTCTATTAGTGCTGTAGAAGGAAGCACAGCAAAATGCACTCCTCACAAAACAATGAATCAGTCTAAAGGAGTAGGGTTTTGTACTGAACTCCTACATTATTCTGAGGACACTCTCCGAAAAGAATTTGCTGATCAAAAGGTGGTTGATGTGAGACGAATCAAGAAAGAAGTATTGGGAATATTACATCCAACACCTACTTTGATACTCACCTTTGATTGTTTGAGACTCCCTAAATTTCTGAAAGCCTGCCCCCACAACCCCAATTTGGCTTCACCTGCCAGTGAGACAGTATATTCCCGCTCCCAGAAGATGTTTCCATTGCCAAATGTTTGGCCATTTGATAACAACATGCAGGAAAAAAGAAAGGAATGAACCAGCCATATGCTTTAACTGTGGCAGAAAAGAGCATGGGAATTGTGAACTTACTCCATGCTGCCCTAATTGTGGGGGAGACCATAATGCAGCACATAAATCATGTATCTAGTACCTCATTGAAAAAGAAACACTTTGTATCAAGAACTCAAGAGCGCATTACCTTTAAAGAAGCAAGACAAAAGACTTTGCAGAAATTCAACACCCAGAAGTCATTTGTAGAGGCAGTAAAAGGAAATGAGGAAAGACAAAAGAAATTGAATCTCAAAAAGTGTAATGAAGATAAAGAAGAAAAAATGGATGCTGGGAAATCGTCAACAAGAGGACTTTAAGTGAAGAGTCTGTAACAATGCCTGAATCAAAAGTCAAGCACCTTGAGAAAGGAGATACATCCGCAGAAAAAGTTGAGTCAAAACAACAAATGAGTAAACCTTCACCATCCTGTGGTTCAGCTGACCCTCATAGAACATCTGAATTAATGGAAAATAATGAGTCATATCCCACTATCTTATCATACAACACATCAGCAACAAATGTAGAACCTAAGGCAAACAAAATGTTAAACTCAGTTCAGCTTGGTTTAGACAATAAAATTAGACTAGCTGAAAATGATAAACCAAATACTGCAAGGTCGAAGATAATACTTAAAGATATTACTGCCGGTTTCAAATACCATCATAAGTGATCACTTGGTACATTCAAATGACCCTCTAAGTACTCCTTCAACATCTGGAACTGTACCAAAAGTCTGTCACAAAACTCGGATGTCATCTTTGAAGAAAAAACATAAAATGATCTTGGATGGATGTAATGATATTTAGGGCTAAAGCCCAGGCACTGGGGCCAAGAAGGCCATTCAGCGCCGTAATGAAGGTTAAATAAGTTGAATTATGGTAAATGAATGAATGAATTAGTGAAAGAAATGATTCATAAAATTAGACGTGACTAATAAATAAATTAAAAATATGAATTTTAATGAATGGAGTAATATATATTTAAAATAGTTTAATGTCTTTAAAAATCTGTATATGATTTATAAAAATTTATCTAAATATTATTAAAAATTTCTATACACTTTAAAAAGGAGATGAGAGCAGAAATGTCTGCTTCATCTCCCAAGATATTTGAGAGGGATTTACCCTGGAAATATCTTTCCCTTTGGTTAAAATATCTGGGGCAAACCATCAGAATGTGCTCCACTGTTTGTATCTCGTCACAGTAAGCACACAATGGTGGGCTGCTTCCTTCTAAAATAAACTGATGGGTTAAATAAGTGTGCCCAATCCTTAACCTCGTTAAAATAACCTCTGCTCGTCTGTCAAGCTGGAATGACGAAGGCCACGGCTGTATATTTTTCCTAATACTTCTGTACTTACTGTTATTGGCAAGAAGAGGAGAAGTCCACCTTTCTTGCCACTTACTTAATACAAAGACCTAATAGGACCTTTTAGGTCTGTATGAGGCACTTTCCTGAGGTTGTTTCTGGCAGAGCGCTAGCAGCTTTTGCTTCCCTGTCTGCAGTCTCGTTTCCGTGAATCCCCACGTGAGAAGGAAACCCAACAGAAAGAAACCGACTTACGCAGACAATATATACGAAAAAGTGACTCCTGAAGCTTTTGGATTAATGGATGAAAGCTATTAAATCTTTTGATAGCTTCTAAAGTGCTTTTAGAATCAGAGTATATGACAAAATTAGTGTCACTACTTTGAAGAACTAAGTCTAGGGCAGAGACTACGGCTGTTAATTCGGCAGTGAATATTGATGCAAAGTCAGGTAATTTAGCTGTATATGCTGTATCACTAAGGATAACAGCACACCCAACCCACCCCACTATCTGACTTTGATCCATCTGTATAAATCTTCACATAATTGGCATGGGTAACATCGTGCTCTAAGAATTTTCCCCTAATCTCCTCTTCAGTACAATCCTTCTTCTTAAATGATTTCTTGCATACCAATGCTTCAGGAATAAGCCATGGAGGATTTACAGGATGTTTTACTTCCAGGACTTTCTGGGATTTGAGATGGTTATCCCTAACATCCTCATTCAGTCGAATTTGGAATGGTTTAGAAGCTCTTGTACCAGAGAAATTCCGCGAGTCTGTTTCCTTAAGTACTTCAAAAGAGGGATTTTTGGGAGCACTTTTCATTCTAGCCACGTATCGCAAACCCTAGCTCTTGCCTTCTTAGATCTAGGGGAAGATGATCTGTGTCGACATATATGCTTTCATCAGGAGAAGTTCTAAAAAAGCCCCTGAGCATATTCTCAACCCCATGTTCTGTACAACATCCAATTCCTTTAGCTTGGTTTTACAAGCTGAGGAATAGATCTGACAGCCATAGTCTAGCTTGGAGCGACACAAGAGAGTCATATAGCCTCAAAAGGGATTTTTATCAGCCCCCAAACTAAAACCAGAAACAACCATTAAAATATTCAAAGATTTCTTCACATTAATCTTTAGGGGCATTTATGTGGCTGGCCCATGTTAGTTTGTGGTCAATAATCATCCCCAGAAATTTTTACTTCACTTTCATAAGGAATGATAGATCCTCTTAAACTAAGTGTGGGAACTTCTTCCACACGCCGGCATCTGGTAAATCTTACTGCAACTGTTTTGGAAGAAGAGAGAAATTTAAAACCCATTCTCATCAGCCCCACTTAGTAATTGCGTTTTAATAGACCTTTGCAGATGTTTACATACTGACAATGAATCATATCCAGTGCAGTATATTGCAAGGTCATCAACAAAAAAAGTGAGCATTTAACAGAAGGCAAGATTTTTTCAACCACACTATTTATTGCCACTGAAAGAGTGTTACACTTAAAACGCTTCCTTGGGGAACTCCTTCCTCCTGCACAAAAGGTTGGGAGAAAGAGTTTCCCACTTTTACCTTAAAAAATCTGTCCGTTAAAAAGGAATATATAACAAAATCTGATTCATTCTTCCACATATGCCCATCTTGTGCAATTTTTTCATGATGCCAATTCTCCAGGCAGTGTCATAGCTGCTTTTCGAGGTCAAAAAATACTCCAATGGTCTGACATTGTTTGGCGAATCCTTGCTGGATTTGGTTGGTCAGCCTCAGCAACGGATCAAGGGTGGAGCGGTTTTTCCTGAAACCAAATTGAAAATGATGATATTAATCCTTTAGTTTCTAAGTGCCAAACTAGTCTAGTATTTATCATTTTCTCCATCAGCTTACACACACAGCTGGTTAGAGCTATTGGTCTATAGCTGGTGGCTAAGGAAGCATCTTTATTAGGTCTTTTTTAACTGGAACAACTATGGATATTTTCCAGTCGTTGGGTAAAATTCCAGTTTCCCATATTTTGTTTATAATCTTCAGTAAATATTTTTTTGGCATCGTCTGGGAGGTGTATTAGCATTTTCATATATGATTGTATCCTCACCTGGAGTTGTGGATTCACTAGAGGAGAGCTGGCCTCCCGTAATTCTCTCAAGGAAAACCTGTAGTTGTATGGTTTCAGATTTTCCTGAATTCGAATTCCAGAATCATTTCAGAATTCCTAATTTTTTGAAATTCTCGAGAATAATTCTTGGCGCATGGAACTTCAGAAAAGTGTTTTCCTAGCTCACTGGCAACTTCAGTGGGCTCTGTGATCAGAGTGTCATTTATTTTTAATGAAGGGTAAATGGGGACGCAACAAATTTCCCACTCAGTTTCCTTATTTTGCGCCACACCACTTTAAGTGGAGTCTTTGAGTTTATTCCATTAATAATAGTAGAGCCAACTTTCTCTTTTGGCTCTCTTATAAAAGCGGCGTTGCTTGGCTAAAGCACTTTTGTAGATTAATTTAGAACTGAGGAGAACCACTAGTTTTGTAACGTCTGTAGCACTTCCTAGTAACTTTCCTCAGAATACCACAAGTCTTATTCCACCAGGGAACTGCAGGTCTACGAGGTTTGCCTTTTGTTTTGGAATCGAGCCTTCAGCACTCTTCAGAGTAGATTCAATAAAATAATCATAAGCATCTAGATGAGATTGAAATGACTCAACTCCCTATTCTAGTATGACGCCCTTTACTGGAATAATTTATCCCAATCTGCCTCCTCTACCTTCCACTTTGGTAACACTTCAGATGGACCATTCACAGCATATTTTAAATGGATCGGGTAATGATCGCTCCCATTTAAATTTTCGTTAACAGACCAACTAAAATCAAGGTGGATGCTTGTGAAGAGATACTAAGGTCCAGGGCAGAGAAATGATTATCATGAATACTGTGGAAAGTCATTGACCCATTATTATATAGGATAACATCATTCCTATCAATAACGTCTTCAATTAATTTCCCTTTACCGTCTAGAAACCGACTTCCCCAAAGGGGGTTGTGGGCATTAAAATCTCCTAGAAGTAGAAAAGGAAGCTGGAAAGTTGGTTAATTTAAGGCCTGAATATCTTCAATGATAAAACAAGATCTGGTGGAAGGTATAAGGAGCAGACTGTTATCCTCTTTTCCAAGATGACTGAAATAGCAACAGCTTGTAAAGTTGTATTTAATTTTATTATGGAGTGCTGCAGAGCTTTATTAACAATAATTGCAACACCTCCATGGGCCCGACCACCACTTGGGGGAGAGGAGTTAAATATTGAATAATTTAGTCCAGGATTATAAGGAGAGTTACCTAACATTGTCTCTTGAAGGCATATAATCCCTGGATTGGATTCATGAATTAAGACTTTAAGGTCTTCTGCACGGGCTCTGAGACCTTTACAGTTCCACTGAAGGATATCAAACATGAATGTTACGGTGGTAAAAAGTGCTACTTCCCACTCCTTAGAGGGGTGGGGAAGTACTGTTCCTAGTGTGGAGAGGAAAGTTCTCCTTTATAAGTGACTGTTTCTTTAATCCCTTTTCATTTGAATTGGAATTTAGAGTTTTTGGCTGATCATATTTTTGGTATTGATTCTGATCAGAATTTCTACTGTGATTCCGCGAATCACAAGGTTCATTTGTCTTAGGCCGGCAAGACTGATCAGAACTCATATGTTTTTGGGCTGAAACTGCTTTTGGAACCACCTTTCTAGGTGGAGAGATCTCTTCCAAAACACTGAACCCATTTGAGGTTTTTTATTATTTAAAAAGCTGTTCATTATTTGGGGATGTATTCCTTGTGCGCTTCTTAGTGGATGTAATTATAGTTTTGCTTTCATTTTTTGTTTTTGTGGCTGTGACAATTGATGGCTCTGAAGTAGCTCTATCTAATTGGGCTTGGTCCCTTGGTTTATTCTTGTTGGAAGTGTTTTTTGGAACAGCTTCCCGAATTGTTGATTGATTTTGGCTCCCTTTTTTGGGAGGAGAGCTTGCAACTAGCATATTAGTCACCTTTGTATTGACTTTGGTAGGCGAGTTTTCTGTACTTCTTGAGTACAACTTTTTGGTTTTGTTTGGAGTTCAAGGCACTAGCAGATGAAAATTTCCTGACAGAATGGGGATTTTCATAATTTACAGTCCGTGGAGTAGCAGGTATGTGATGCCTATTATCAGATGCAGTTGTTTGTTTTCTTACATTGCTGGAACTTTTCATAAGTTTTATTACCGAAGCATAGGTAGAGTTGGCACTTTTGTTTGCCCCCATTACACACGCTTTGCTTCGCTAATGCTGACATGTTCATTGTCAGCCACTGCCAATACATCTTCTTCAAATCTGTATCTGAGGCAAGTCCTAGAATTTGGAGAGTGATCACCCTTACCCTGAAAACAGGTATTGGGTGCCTAACACACTCGTCAAAATTATCATGGTCCGCAGAGCACACAGGAACAAAATCTTTTGTTGTTTTCACAAGAGTTTTGAATGTGGCCATATTCAAAACATTTGCGACACTGTTTCGGATTTCTTTTTATATCTTTTAACCTGCATCCTCTCATGGCCAACAATGATAGTATCAGGTAAGTAACTGGAGGAGAAGGTTAAAAGGATAGCTGCATCCCCTCCTAGCTTTTTTACGTGAGATACACAAGGAGGACATCGATTGAGAATCTCCTCCTCTTCAAAAACATGCAGGTCTTTTGAGTATACTACTCCTTTCAGTGTGTTAAAGAATCTATGCGATGCAATAGATTCGATATTTCCACTTTCAGGAGGTTTAAAATTCGCTAGCAAAATTGCTTGGGTTTCATTACCAGCTTTTATTAGCAAGTTCTTTCCATAACGCTTCAAGTTTCCAATGGGAATGGAACCTACCTTGCTCTCGATGCATTCAGCAGCTTTTATCAAATTTTTTTTCCTCCCTCCTTGTAGCTAGCAACATGCCATATATGGGGGTAGGAAGCGCTCTGGTACATGGGGCTGGTCCATGTTCTTCATTCTTAGGGATAAAAAATCAAAATGGCTCGTCATTTAAATTTTTCACTGAAAACACTTTCGTGCTAAGAACCGAATCATTAAGAATGTGGCCATGGAGTCTTTGTTGTGCCTCACTAGCTTCCAAGGGTGAGGAAAATTTAACAAAAGCAGAAAATGACTGCTTGTCTTTTTCCAGAACTAATTTAATTCTTTCCACTTTACCAAATTGTTTCATTACACTGTACAAACATTCATAATCTAATGACAAGTTTATATTAGTGCAATGAAGGACTCTACTATAAGGATCAAATCCACCAGATTTACTAATACCCTGGTGTCTCAGTTTTTCATGCCGAGCTCATGCCAGAAGTCGTTGCCAGTGCCAGTAAGTTCGTCGGATCCAGGGGAGGGAGAACTAGTAACCAAATCCATAGAATTATTGCCGGTTCACATTCAGAAGTCCAAAAAAGTTGCGCACCCAATACCCAAGAGCCCACGCTGAGACCCCAGCAGCACATCAGAAAGGGAAAATCAAATCAAGGCAGCCTCTAATGCCCAAACTCCCCACCCCAACAAACCGCACAAGCCTCCCACAAAAGCGATTCCCAGGATTACTAGCACGCCACACACCAGACCACCTCACACAAACCGGCTCACCTACACACCCAAAACTGCTTGGTTTTACAAGAAAGTGTTGTGGATCAGTCAGGTATTCACATTCTCCACCAATGGCACAAGTGAGGGAGTGGAATTCCCCAATAGTCCACCCCATACCCTACCCTTACGGGATAGCACCAATACGCTTACAGTGGCCCAGGTATAAGCCTATCCGCCTTGCTGGGAGTTCTGCCCCACTAATGGGGACCGACTCCCCACTCCAAACGTATTGGTGGGCTTCCGGACAAAAGCCAGGAGTCCCATCCCAAACACCAGCCCCCCCTGGATTCCGATGGGCTGATGTTTGGAGATGGTTCCGCCCTCAAGGTAGCAATGGGAGGTTCCCATCACTATCTCTTGGGTCCAAACCATATCAGGTGGCGACTCAACCAACCACAAACTCCCACAATTGGCTTTGAATGCAAACCCCTTCCAAAACACGACCCCTTCTCAGGACTTACCTAAGCAGTAAGAAATTTAACAAAAGTGGAAAATTTCCACATAATTGATCCAAATGCTAATAAAAAAATATTACATGAAGGAGAAGGATGTAGTAAGAATGAAAAAAATTGCAGAAAGAAGGAAAAGTTTCTGACTAATTTAGTTGGATCAGCAGCTGGGCCCCAAGGACCACTGACCACTGGAAAAGCAACCCCACCAGGCATCAGAGCCCCCAGCTGCTGGTCCCTAAGCCCCCCTACCCACGTCAAGGGGTCAGCATCTAGGGGGTAAAATGATCTTGGACAGGGGATCATCCTCTATAAAATAGGTACTTTCTCTGCTATATTGCAATGGAACTGCCAGGGACTTCGCGCCAAATATGAAGAGCTATTATGTTTGATTAATACTTATAACCCAGTATGCTTAGCACTACAAGAGACTATGCTAAGCAACAACAAAATGCTTACTCCTAAAGAGTTTTTTGCATTCCACTCTCAATTCCCTATACAGGGAAATTCGGGTGGAAGTGCTCTTCTTGTAAGACGAGATATTGCTCACTCAAAAATACAGTTGCAAACTCAATTCCAAGCTGTAGCTGTCAAAATTCACTTAAAAAAAACGTACACAATTTGTTCATTGTATCTCCCTCCTAATAACCCAATACTTGAACGACAGTTAACACACTTGTATGAACAGCTACCCCGACCATTTCTGATATTGGGAGACTTTAATGGTCGACATGAATTTTGGGGTGACATTTTAACAAATCAAAGAGGAAACCTTATCTTATCATCAATAGAAAATTCAGATATGACCCTTTTGAATACTGAAAAACCCACCCATTTTCACATTCAGACTGGTGCATTTTCATGTATTGACTTATCTATCACCAGTTTGATACATTCATTGACTTCAACTGGGAGGTGTTGGAAGATCTATACGGCAGTGATCATTTTCCAATTGTCATCAGAACTGAGAAATATGAGCCAGTATACAGAATGCCTAGGTGGTGTACCAATAAAGCAAATTGGCCCCTTTTCGAGGAACTCAGTTATACTGAATTAGATGCAAAAGATATGCCAACAATAGGAGAAGCTTGTTCTATTTTAACAATGATTTTTATGTTTGCAGCAGAAAAGGCAATCCCAAAAACCAGTGGAAAATTGCATCGAAGCCTGTTCCATGGTGGAATGTTCAATGCAAAATAAGACATAAAGCCATGAGAGCAGCTTTTACTAGGTACAGAAGACATCGCTGTGAATGCTACTTGGTCTCCTTTAAAAAGGCTCGAGCCAAATTCAGATGGCAAATAAAACATGCGAGACGAGAATCATGGGCACTTTTTATATCAACAATTACCTGGAAAACACCTATGATCAAGATCTGGACAGTTATTAAGAAAATAGCAGGAAAGTACAATCCATAGTCCCCTTCCAGTTTTAAAAGTCAACAGTGACTTTATAACAGACTCAAAGGCTGTAAGCAATGTTTTTGCAGAACATTTTGCAATGATATCAAGTAGGGATGAAAATTCTCCATTCTACAGGGAGAGAGTGTTAGCAGAGTCTGAAAACACTTGATTTTACCTCTTTAAATCTGAATCCATATAATATGCCTTTTACCATGGAGGAAATTTTTATTTTTATTTGCTATTAGTAACA
Source organism: Macrobrachium nipponense (assembly GCF_015104395.2). Classification (NCBI taxonomy): domain Eukaryota; kingdom Metazoa; phylum Arthropoda; class Malacostraca; order Decapoda; family Palaemonidae; genus Macrobrachium; species Macrobrachium nipponense. Next base: position 72,063,475 of record NC_061092.1, read on the forward strand.
GTAAAAACACTGCACCTGGACCTGATGAAATTTTACATGAAATGATCAAGAATACTTCAAAGGAAACTAAATATTTTATTTTAAGTATTATTAATAGAATTTTTAAGGAGAGTGGTTACCCTAGTGTTTGGGAAATAGCGACAGTTTTGCCCTTTGTCAAGCCAGGGAAAGATTCATCTGTCCCTACAAGCTATAGACCAATAGCTTTAACTTCCTGTTTTTGTAAACTTATGGAAAAAATGGTAAATTTTAGGTTGGTATGGTTTTTAGAATCAAAGAAGATTATATCATCATCTCAGTGTGGCTTTCGCCGTATGCATTCTTGCACAGATGTATTGATACGTTTGGAGAATGCAATTTGTCAGGCATTTGCTTCCAAGCAGCATTATGTGGCGGTTTTCTTTGACCTAGAAAAGGCTTATGATGCTACCTGGAGGCATGGAATTATGAAAGTCTAGCATGAAATTGGTCTGCGTGGAGAACTACCACTTTTTATTAAAGTCTTTTTAAAAAATCGTTGTTTTAAAGTCAGAGTAGGTAGTACTCTGTCTAATTTGAAAGAACAAGAGGAAGGAGTACCACAGGGAAGTGTGTTATGTGTCACTCTGTTTGCCTCAGCCATAAATGGGATAGCCTCAAAAATTCCAAAAGCTGTAATGTCAACAATGTTCCTTGATGATTTATCTATTCCGGGTGCTGCATGTAAAATGTCTGTTGCAGAGCGAAAACTCCAGTTGGTAATAAATAAAGCTAACAGTTGGGCAGCTGAGCATGGTTTTAAATTTTCCTCTGCCAAAATAGTTGTTATGCATTTTTGCCGTATCAGAGGGTTCATCCAGACCCAGATCTGTTTTTAAATGGACAGAGACTCGCATGTGTACAGGAAACGAAGTTTTTAGGCCTCATCTTTGACAGCAGGTTAACATGGGAAGCTTATCTCAGGAGCCTCAAAGTCAAATGCATGAAGGCCTTAGATGTTTTAAAAGTCTTAGGTCATACAAATAGGGGGGCTGATAGAAAGCACTTGTTACATGTTTATAAAGCAATAGTTGCTTCAAAATTGGCATATGGGTCAGAAATCTACTTGTCAGCTACGACAAGGAGATTAGATACTTTGAATGCAGTTCACCATGGGGGAATTAGAATTGCAACAGGAGCCTTTAGATCATCCCCAATATCTAGTTTATTAGTGGATGCAGGTGAACTGCCCTTAGGTTTGATAAGAAAATTTGCCCTGTTGAAATATTGGTACCGCATACAGAGAACTCCTGAGTCCTTAGCCTACAATACTGTTTTTAAAGGCAATTTTTGTATTTATGAAAAATATCCTTCATATCCAAAGCCTTTTGGATACAGGGTAAAATGTGCATTAGAGGATCTCAATGTAATAAAAGGAAAAGTAATTCCCGCAAAATTTTCAAGATTCCCTCCATGGAAGTTGCCCTCTGTGAAATATTGTAAATGGTTTTCTGGTTGCAAGGCAGACTGTTCAGGTGATATTCTTAAGCAGAAATTACTTTGCCATGCTGAAAAACATGATAACTCGAGGCAATTCTTTACCGATGGCTCCAAATCCAGTGCAGGCGTTGGGTTTGGAGTGGTATACCCTGAGAGTAGTGTTAGTGGTGCATTACCAGGTTGTGCTTCTATTTTTACTGCTGAACGTTTTAGCATTTTAACAGCCCTAAAGAAAATTGTAACTTTAAAAGGAGATAATTTTACCATTTTTAGTGATTCCAAGAGTGCCTTGGAAGCTTTGGCATCTTTTAATCCAGTACACCCTGTGGTACTGGAAATAACAGAGTGGTTGTTTTTATTAAATCAAAAACAGAAGGCAGTTAACCTCTGCTGGGTTCCTTCACATGTTGGTATTGTTGGAAATGAACGAGCTGATGAATTGGCTAAGTTAGGTACATCAAAAAATCCAAGAAGTATAGCAATTCCTTGTTCAGACTACATTCCTGAAATTAAAGAGACGGTAGAATCAGTTTGGCAATTCTATTGGACAGTAGAGAGTAATAATAAAATGAGAGAACTCATTGATGTAATCAACCCCTGGCTTTATATGTTAGAAGACCGTCGGAGAGAGACTGCATTATGTAGATTACGGATCGGCTACACACGGATTACTCATGGGTTTTCAATAAACAATGACCCTGAACCATTTTGTGAGGATTGTCTTGTTCCCCTCACAGTAAAACACTTAATAGTAGAATGCCCCAGCTTAATATCAGCAAGTAACCGTCATTTTAACGTAGTTGGAAGAATGGATCTTAAACTAGATGCCATTATAGGCAGAGATTTTAATGAGGATAGCCTTTTTAGTTACCTTCAAGAAGCAGGTCTTCTTGAAAAAATTTAGGTTAGTTTGGTCAAGATGTTTGAGTTTGTGTATGTGTTAGTATGTGTCAGTATATATCATTTGCTTTCAAGTCTTTTTAGATCAGGAAATTTTTATTTGCATAAAATTTACCTCCAATTAATATATCTATTACCATATATAATGTTTTAGTAATTTTATTATCTATTTATTTTGACAGAACTCTGTAGAATTGGAAGTATGCGGGGTGCCTGTGTTGCTTGTATTTTTTGTTTACAATTAATTTGAAATAGGTGTGTAGGTGAGATAGGTATTTCGTGTGTTTTTGGGTTCTCTGTAGTTCTCTGACAGATTTTATATAAACATATTTATAGCATTTTAATTGACTTTTTCCTTTGCAATTCCTTTTAATAATACGGCGTCAATAACCTCGTCGTTGCGACGCCAGTAAGAATTAATAAATCAATCAATCAATCAGTGCAAAAGAGGGTTTTAGAGTGAAAGTGCCTTAATGTGCTGTAAGTAAGCGAAGTGCGTAATATATGGCCAGAAGGTATTTTTTGTGAAGAGGTTTCGGTTTATGACTAATAAGCCTTCTTTGTTTATATAAGAAATGACTAATACTATGGAATTCTTCTGCTCCTTTGTTTTGTCTTGGATTCATTGAAAAAAAGTGATAGCAACAGGAGTCTGTATTTCAGTCACTTCCTACTATTATAAAATTATTATTGTTGAAAAATATAGACGTGTGCTGGCCATCATTATTTTTAAACCATTATGGGATTGAAAGGTAATATTGAAATCAAGAATGTAAAGTTAGGTAATCAAAAACACGTGGCTATTTTAGAGGATTATGTCACCATGGTTCCTCTTTCATATTTCTTTCACAATACCGTGATGAATTGAGTACTTGACACTTTTTTACCCCCTGATTATAGACCTATTGGTCCAGTATTCCATTTCTTATGAAACTCCTTCAGAACTGTAATACTTCGGGAAAGGTTCCCAAGAATTATGTTTTCTTCCCCCCATGTACGTTAAGTTCGTTTTTTTTTTTTTTTTTTTTTTTGAGCAGAAAAGAATGGGGGGGATATATACAGTTGGTCTGTGATTATAAATCTACGTATAGCCCCCTACCATACCTCTTAGAAGTGATAACTTTTATTTTTTAACAAAATTGCTCTGGCCTGGGAAGGGAAAAAATGTTAGTTTTTTTTATATTGTGTTCACTAATCTGTAGCCGAAACTGGTTTTCTCTCTTCTTCTATCTATGCATTTATTTAAATATGTATATAGACCTCATAAATGAATGGAGGCTCCTTTTGTTAGAATGCTTGATTGCAATTCTTATACAGTTGCAGAATGTGCGCTCTATTTGTTGATGATTTTACGGTGTTTATAAAGTTATCTTTTTTCATGAAGTTATAAGCATTAATTAACCTGTTTTCTTATTGGTAAAGGAGAAAGTGATTTTGTTGCTTAGTGTATTGAAAGGTAGATTGTTGCTACAAACAAAAAAGGGAAAAATGGGACTTGGACCAATGGTTATGGAATTTTATCTGTCAAGGACTGAATAAGGAAGCACCATATGGCACTGGAACTTTTTTATGGCATCTCGTAGCTCTTGTTCTCCCTTGATGTCAGAGAGAGATCAGAACTACCAGATGCATCTTAAAGAAACGGATGTTGTCTTGATCCTGCAATAACTAAAGCAAATGTTTAGAAAACTCTACTTCAGTATTGGTGTTGATGATAATTGGAACATGATCACTTGTATGCCACAAATATAGTGTTTTGTACTCAGAATTAATAAATCAGTTAGAACTTGCATCTGAAAGGTCAGCATATGATAGTATACATGTTTGAATATGGGTATTCAGGAGTTCCACATCCTCACTTTGTATAAATGATGAGACAAGATTGCCCCATGATTTTGCTAGAACATAAAGGATGTGTAGCATTCATATCTCATCATATGAACAATAATTTGGAGGCATTTATAGGGAGCAAATGGATTGTTATCGTCGTCCTTACTTTAAGTATTGTTTTCGGGTGCAAACTAGAGTGTATGATGGATATCAACATCAACTTCGATTGACTATAGCCCTTTTATGTGTCCTCTAATATCAGTTTTTTAATTGTCTTTTGAAGATAATCTTTCTTGTTCTTCTCGTGAGTCACGGATGGGGGTCCCACTCTTTTGTAGTTATTAAATTGTGAGCTTCGAAGTTTAAATAGTTGCATGTCTTGTCCATATAGTAGCCCTATTAGGTGGAGCTGCCCTTAGAGCAGGAAAAGATATAACATGAGAGAATTTGGTTGACTCATGTTGGGGACCAGAGGAATTAGAGAATACGGGACATTGGTAGGGCTTTACATAGTAATAAACTGGCCTCATTATGTTGCCAATTTATTTCTTGAAGAACAGCACATCCACCATGAAAGTTCCAGTCGACGAAGTAGCTGTAACTAGTTGTAATTCTTTTTCACAATTTACTTTTGATCTTCAGTTAACTTTTAGCACTTTCTTTACTAATGTTTTGTGAACAAATTTATCAAGGGGTGTTCCTTCAATTGCGTCAGTTGGCAATTCTTGTCCTTAGATTAGATCTATTATTCATTTTACAGTTGAAGCACTTGGTCTCCTTTGTGCCACATATTAATTTTTACAAATTTGGTCCTCAAGACCTGAATTTCACAATCAATCATTCAATCAAATTTATGATTGCATTCCATGCTTGAAACAGTTGTAACAGTATAGTGGCCTCTGTTTGAGTGGTTTGGCTGCTCTTCTTTCGTTTTCATTGTTTATGTGGATGGGTACATCGGGCCCCACAAAAGCAAGGATAATCATAGATGTCTTTAAGAACCTTGTGCACTTTCCACACCTTTACTGCTCACAAGCTTGAAGCATCTTCTTCAGTAAATTCATCGGTTGAAGAGTACTCCCCTCTCATAACTGAAATTTAAATGGGGATTTGACATGATCACCCTTTCACTGTTGTTTATTTTTAATTCTAAAGCATATATGACTGAGGGGGAAATTTTGCAAGACTGAGAACACTATTTTGCCCAAGGCAGGAGGTACCACTAAATCGTATACAAGCCTTTTGTCTGAGGAATATTATTAATTTTAAAGTTATTACTATCATATGCTCTAACTGTTGCAATAAGCCACATTGAAATGGTAGGTTTTCTCAAAGGAACTATATCTGCTTGCAAATAATTGGTTTCTTGGTTTAGTCTTCAGGACGGTACAATCCAGTTTAGTAGGGAATGTTTTTGCAGAGCGTCAGTAATGTGTAAATTGTGAATTTTGATATTAGTAATGTTGCAACTTGCCTTAAAAGCTTGCTCGTCGTTACTGAAACCATCTAAACATTTAGTTTTTGGTAGATATCTAGATTCATTCTTATTTCAACAATCGTCCCATTGTATTCCAATGTCTCATACAGCATCTCGTGAATGAATTTCCGGGTCATGATAAGTCGGAAGTTTTTAAGTGTTAGCCTATATGACAAGATCAAATGTTAATATCGCCAGTGGTGAGTATGTAACATAAATAGCAAAATAAATGAAAATTGAGAACCTGAGAGTAATAAGAAATTAATATAAAACCTAATGTTGCAAAATGGAGTTCATCTTACCAATGAGAGAGACATGCATAGTAACACGTCTCCGAATATGGTATATCTAAGTACTGAAATTACCTCTAATAAAAAGAAAGAAAACGTGAACAGGCACAACACACACACACATATATATATATATATATATATATATATATATATATATGTATATATATATATATATATATATATACATATATATATATATATATATATATATATATATATATAATATATATATAGATGAATGTTTTTTTTTTTTTTGGAAGTAAAGACTATTTGAGTTTTTTCTCAAAGAAAAAGATAGGAAAAGCATCTGTAGCGTTTTATAATACTCTGCAGGTAAAGGTATTTATTTCCTGTATGTGACTTTTGTGCAGCTTTAATTTTGGGGGAAAATAAGTCACCGGAACTATTTGGGCTTTTAAAATACTTTCATGATATGTTGAAATATGGTGAAGACTGAAAGAAGGGTTTCGAAACCATATTCCGGAAACCATAGTTGAAGCTCTGATTCGTTTCTTTGGCTACTATGAAGGGATAGCTTTTAATTTTTGTGGATGCTTTAAGGTGCCAATCATGCATTTTACGCTCTTAATCTTAGAAAATGTATATGAGTAAATAAAAAAAATGTATATGAGTGAGTAAATTAAAAAAAATGAATATGAGTAAATAATGAAAATGAAGACAAGAAAAATGTATGAAGAAAAAAAATGCATGAATCAAGTGAAGAAGTAAAAAAAAAAAAAAAAAAAAGTTCAAAGAAAATACTTTTCCAAGAGAATCTTTGGAACGTAAAGTCAATAAGGTTATGCTGTTTATCCAAGTTAGGATAGTTACATGAGCGGTTTCATTTTACTGATGGTAGGTGAATCAGAAATAGTAGTTTGAAATTCCTTGCATTCTATATATATATATATATATATATATATAATATATATATATATATATATATATATATATATATATATATATATATATATATATATATATATATATATATATATATATATATATATATATATATTGTGTGTGTGTCCGTATATCTTCTATAAAAATTATAATATAAATGTTTGTTTGTTAAAAATCTTGAATCTCTAAAAGTTCTTCACCTATTGCTTTGAAATTTTTACACAGCATTGCATTTGAATGCGTTCAATTTTGAAAGGAATTTATTGAAATTGCCCCATCTATCATCCCAAAATGTTAGAATATCATGTACATATCTCATCCACAGCATGTTTTTGGGTTATATTGCATTTATCACTACAGTTTCAAAGAATTCCACGTTAGATTGGCTAAAACAGGACTTAAAGGCTACCCATGCTACACCCAAAATTTGCTTATTGAATGACATCCCGAATGAAATTACGCTATTAGATACACATAATTCAACTAACTTTATTATTTTGTCAAGAGCTAGTGGGAAATTATCTGAATTGGGGGCTAATTTTTGCCTCAAAAATCGTTGAAAGTCCTGTTCTGGTACTTTTGTGAATAGGGAATCCACATCAAGTCTTAAAAGTTTTATGTTGTGAAGTGGTATATGTGCTTCTCTGAATTTGTGACAAAAGTCTACCGAATGTTGAACGTGACTGGGAGAAGAAGTGCCTAAAAAAGGGGAAAGGAGGCCAGCTAACCATTTAGAAATTTTATAATTGAAAGCTTCGGCACATGAGGTGATGGGTCCAAATGGAAGGTTGTCTTTGTGAGTTTTGAGAAGCCCATAAATGTAAGGTAATTTTGGGTTAACGACTTCAAATTTCTCCAATAGTTCAATGCTTTTTTTATCGGATCTACTTATTAAAACATCTAACTTTTATAGCTAGTGGATGGCTATCATAAATCTATGGGGGAAAGGATATTTCTTGTTAAGAATTTAGTAATATGCCTTTTGAACACTTCGCGGCTGTAATTTTTGTCCAATGTAAATTTATGAAAAGCCACTATGAAGTCTAGGTTATTTTTATGGTCTGGCATAAGGGCAAAGGATAAACCTAGATTTAAGGATAAGCCTAGATTTAAGACTTAAGTGTTGGTTTACATTAAGGGGGATGTTAGGTAAATTTAAAACTTTATCTTGTTGCTCAAGATTATTCCAGGCGCTATAGTTTATTAAGTTATTTAACATACGGGAAAGTCGCACTATTATAGACAGCAATGTCGGAACAAAATGAAACCAGAAACTGTATAGGTATGTGGTCCTTTGTAAGGAGACGAAGAAAACGTAATTTTCTACCGACCCCCTCAAGACAAGACCAGAGAGACACACCTAATAATAAAGAAAAAAATCCCCACCTAGACGGGATTAAGATGGTGACCCAGACTCTCGGAAAATTTAACCCTTTTGCTTTTACCTACGCAAATATCCTAGCCAAATCCCTGGTTAATGCCTAACACAAGACAATTTCCATTAACACATGAGTATACGAAATCCCATGCCTGGACTGTGACCAATCTTACATCAGGTTTATAAGAAAATGACTTCCCCAGAGATTAATACAACATAAACGGTCAGTTAGGTATGGTTATTTATCATTAAGCTATATAAGTATATATACATATATATATGCATGTGTACTCATAAAAACAAAGATTATATATATATAATTTTTTTTTATATGTTGGTAAAATATTACCGGCAGTCAAGCAGGTGTTTTAGATAGCAACAGGTGACAGAAGCTGAGCTTAGCAAAGCCTGCAACAGGTACATCTGCTGCTACATTTTTTGCAAAGCAAGATCCATTTTTGCAATGAATGTGGTTGTGGATGCAGAAGGCTGGTCTAAAATTCGTCCAGCTGTTGCGACGACTGCACTTTGATACAATGCTATTTTTGCACTTTTATAATTATAGATAAGATTTACTGTGGGGTGTGAAAATAGTAAAAAGAAAAGAAATAAAAGTAAATTTGTTTGGTTTGCTGTAGTTTCTCAGTCTTTTGAATACTGGTGAAATTTTATGATGCTGGAAAATTAGAGCAAGTAATCCACTTCAAAATGAGTTAATTTCATTGAATTAATAATAAATGATGATGATTTTCTCTCACATTTCGATCATATGTTGATTTGAAATGATGATAAAGGAACGTTCTACGTGTCAGAGGCATGGTAATTATGATTGCAATGTGTGGGATAATTGCAGTCACAAAAACGCGTTTGGATTCATGAGTAGAGAAGGATTTTGGGAAATTGTAATTTAGTTTTGGAAAATAAATTGGCTTTGAATTCTAAGAACTGTTGCAGCGTTGCATACTTTCCTTTCTTTTTGTAAATTTATGAGATGTGTGAATGAATGATAATGACTGCTGAAAATATGAGACTATGCTAGGTAATAAGCTCAGGACTTAGTCTCTCTCTCTCTCTCTCTCTCTCTCCTCTCTCTCTCTCTCTCTCTCTCTCTCGTCATGTTAAAAAATAGGTGCAATGTATTTTAAAATGTGGTATTCCGAATTACAAAGTCACCTCCTATTGCAATTTTCTTGTGCAGCCATTTATGGAGGTACCGTACTATTACTTTGTCTATTGAGTTGCAATACGATTATTGGTGAGGTGCAGTCAGTCGGAGATAAGCGAATGTTTTAGGAAGAAAAGAGGACTTTCAAGCATTGCTGTCTAACCTATGCGATCTGTCTCTTTTGCCCCCCAGATGCTGAAGCCTTGCCGAGGATGGGGGGCTTAGGGTTCAGCAGCTGGGCCCTGATGCCTGGTGGGAACTACTTTCTTGCTGGGCCTTGGTGCCCAGCTGTTGATCCAACTAAATGAGTCAGCCCTTTTCCTTTTACTAAAACTTTTCTTCCTTCTGCTTCCTCCTTCTATAAGGCACGGATTTTATGTTGATGACTTGGATTGGTTTTGGACATGATTTGGACTTGTTCATTGGATTTGATGGAGGGTGAGGATGGTTGGCATGCCCCTCACCCGTAGAACTCGAGTACCTAACGTGGTCGAGCGAGGGGAAAGTTTAGATGTCAAACCCTTCTCTTAGTGCTGGGTCTGATCTCGACGGACATTCATTGGACGCCTTAAGCACTGAGGGTGGGGTGTATATCTGGGTGGTACCCCTAGGGCAGCCCTGTATGGGATAACACTGTCCTCTAAATGTGGCTCCAAGGTGGGTGGGTGGGGGGTCTACCTGGACGAATCATCAATTGTACGTCTTATGGAGACACTAAAACCTTCTGTTGACGACTTGGGCAAGGATAAGGACAAGGAAAATTCTGGTAATTCCTCTATTGTGACTTTGGAGCCTTTTTCAAATGAGCTCCTTGTTACAAACATTTTGTATGTAAAACCAGTCCCTTTAGACTGGAATTATGAAACCTTATTTAATGAATTTTGTAAATTTGGGAATGTAAAAGAATTACGGAATAGACTTGGCAAAAATTATGGTTGTTTTGAATTTTGGATATTTTTCAACAACGAATCGGAAGCTCACAGAGCCTACAGAGAGTTTAGGTCAGACTCTATGAGTGTTGGACTTGTAGAGGCAGAAGAGGTCCCTAGGTATCTTGAGATATATAGACCACCAACTGAAACTAAAGATTCGAGTAAAATAAGTAAAACCTCCAGATCACCAGACCCAGCTAAGTGGTTGATTATTACAGCACATGGTGAGAGAGGCAACCTCTTCAAGGTGAAAAGGTTGGTAAGCCAGAAGATCGGCAATGTTGGGAGCCCAGAAGTAACTCGCTTTGGGCGTAATAGTTTTTTAGTTCATGCCAAGACCAATGTTCAATCAGTAATGCTCCTAAATTTAAAGCTTGATCCCGAAGGTATGATAAAAGAGGTAAAACCTCACTATAATTTTAGTTATGCAAAGGGTGTCATCTTCAATGAAGATTTACATGAAATGGACGAAGAGGAAATTTTGGAGATGTGTCCAGACGTGGTTTGGAAGGTTTTCAAGGTGCCCCGCTCGTCTATGATTATTTTAACATTTGTAAGTCCTTTTTTGCCATCTGAAATTGTTCTTGACAATGAAATTATGAAAGTTTGTCCTTATAGACCGAGAGTGCTCCAGTGCTTTAAATGTTTTGGCTTTGGACACTCCTCAAATGTTTGCACCAGGAATAAACTTTGTGAATCGTGTGGCAAGCCTGAGCACGAGGAATGTTCTGGACCGGTAATTTGTGTGAACTGTAAGGGTGAACATCGAGCCCGAGATAAGAAATGCAGTGAATTTAAAAAAGACAGGAGGCATTACTTAAATCTATTGCTGAACACATCAGTGTGGACAGGCCAAGAAGCTCTTGGGAAGGAAAACTTATTCAGATGCCTTGACAAGGCACAACAGCCGGATATTGCTACTTCTAGTGCCCCTTCAGGTGGTGCTCCCCAGGGGGTCCCCTAATGGGGTTTCCCATGCCCTCTCTGGTGGGGCTCCCCGTGCCCCCCCTGTTGGGGCTCCCTGTGCCCCCCCTGTTGGGGCTCCCCGTGCCCCCCTTGGTGGGGTTTCCCACGCCCCCTCTGGTGGGGCTCCCCACGGCCCCCCTAGTGGGGCTTCTCATGGCCCCTCTGGCGGGGCTCCTCATGTTGCAGAGACTCTGGTCAAGCCAGGGGACCCTGTTGGTTCAAGGGTTCAAGCCAGATCTCGATTTGTTGACGACTTCTCTCTGACAGGGACATTGCCTGACATTGAGCCCTCACCTGATCCTGTCATTACAGTGCACCGTGGAGATGACAGTGAGGAGATAGAGGCCCTCTTTATTCGTCAGAAGAGGGCCCTTTCTCCCTCTTTGCCTCATTCTCGGTCAGTCGGCCATCATAGGAAAAATAAAAGCAAAACTGGAAGGGCAAGTGAAGCCCCATCATCTAAAAGATCTATATCACCCAGATCTAGATCAAGTAGTTCTGGTAAAACTGATAAGATCTCTCTCACCAGGACTCAGATTCCTAAATTGGTAGAAAATTTTAAGATCCCATCTTTTCTAAATAATGGCTCTCATGCAATGGAACATCCGTGGCTTTATACGAAATAGAGAGCAAGTTCGGGTTCTGTTTAAAGAACATAATCTATCTGTGATGTGTCTACAAGAGACAAAGTTGGGAGAGCACACTCCCAACATGGGTTTTAATTATTCATTTCATAGGTCTCCACCCTGATAGGTGTACGATGCTCAGGGAGGCACAGGCATCATAGTCCGCACGTCTGTTAATCACAGAGTTGTTCAATTGAACACTGTGTTGCAGGCTTGTGCAGTTCAAATTTTCAATTATAAATGGATCACAATTTGTTCTCTCTACCTTGATCTATCATTGGAAAATAGATTGCAGGATGCGCAGGGTAATCCCCGTCGGCTAGAATTAACCGATCTACAGACGTTAATAGACCAGCTTCCTAAACCCTTCATTCTGATGGGGGATTTTAATGCCTAGCACACCCTTTGGGGAGAGCCAAACTGCGACCGGTGGGGTTTAATAATAGAACAGCTGCTTGACTTAAATGACATCACTTTAATGAATGATGGTTTCCCCTACAAGACATGATTTGTCATAATACTGATTCAGCCATTGACCTCACTATCTGCTCTTCGTCTTTGAGGTTAGATTATCAGTGGGTAGTAGACCAGAATATTCATGGCAGTGATCATTGGCCCATTCACTTAAGTTTATGAAAAATATTCCATCTCCATGTTTACCAAAATGGAAGGTAGGGGAGGCTGACTGGGGATTATTCAAAAAAATCTACTGAAGTTGATCAAGAGATAAAAGATTTTCAGAGCCCAACATCTGCTTATGAGTATTTAATCAGTATATTGCTGTGTGGTGCCATGCTGTCTATTCCTCGAACTTCTGGTAAGCCTCGGCGTCCTCTAGTACCTTGGTGGAGCGCCTTGAGCCGAAAGATAACTAGAACTTGCTACAAGAGATATCGTAAATTTCCTTGCTTGGTCAATAAAATTATCTATAAAAGAGCTCTTGCTAAGCAAAAGAAAACATTTAAGCAGGCAAAGAGGGAATCGTTTATCAGATATATAAGTGAATTAAAATATGATTCCCCTATGTCGTTTGTCTGGAACAGAATCCGAAAGCTGCAAGGGAAATTTTCTCCACCTCCCTTGCCTATATTGAAAATTGATGGCTTCCTCATATCTGATTCTGGAGAAGTTGCAGAAACCTTTGGTAGGCATTTCTCCAGTATATCTAGTGCCCTACATTACTCTCCTGCATTCAGGAATATTAGGGACGGTACCACGGTTGTTCCTGCTGTTAGTTTAAATTTAGTCATATAATCTTCCTGCAAAGAAGGCCCGTAGTAAAGCCCAAAGAAAATTTAAGAAGTCGAGAAACGATTCTGATTACATAGATTATAAAAGGTCATGTGCTGTAGCAAAACGAACATTTAATGAAGCACAAAGAAAATCTTGGTGTAACTACCTAAAATCGGTGTGCAAAGATACACCCCTAAGTAAGATCTGGAAAAAAGTGCATAAAATACTAGGAAAGCACATTCGATCCCATGCCCCAGTTTTGAAAATTGATAGCAAACTTCTTATATGATCCTAAAGAGGTAGCAGCTTGCCTAACAGAACAATTAAGTAATATTTCCAAAGGTTCGTCAATAAAATCTTTTCGCACAATTAAAGAAAATGAAGAAAAAATTCCAATTAATTTTCAGACTAATCAATATTATTCATACAATGATTGCTTTACCATGGAAAAAAACAGGATACTTTTCCGTTTCACAATATGGATATAGGAAACTAAGATCTACCCTAGATCCTTTAACTTTACTTGACACCGATATTGGGAAAGCATTTGCTTCAAACAGCTATGCCACAGCCATCTTCTTTGATATGGAAAAGGCCTATGACAAGACATGGAATCATTAGATTTTAAAAGAAATGCATTATTCTGGACTGAGAGGATTTTTACCCTTAAACATAGTACAATTTTTAAAGGAAAGAACTTTTAAAGTTAAGATAAATGGTGCTTTATCTAAGGTGTATCCACAATATGAAGGAGTTCCACAAGGTAGTGTTTTTGAGCACCACCCTTTTTATCATGGCTATTAATGATATTACAAAACAACTACCAACTGGTGTACAGTGTTCATTATATGTAGATGATTTTGCCATTTGGATCATTCACTCTGATATCTATACAGGACAAATCATACTACAAAAATCTCTTGAGTTATCGTATCGTTGACTACTGCACATGGATTCACTATATCGGCTAGTAAAACTGTAGCCAGTACTTTCACAAATAAGAAAAATGTACCAAAAATGAAATTACTACTGTATGATAAACCAATTAATTTTGTTACTCATACCAAATTTCTTGGGTTGCATTTTGACCAACGAATGACTTGGAAATTTCACATTAATTGCCTACGTGAAAGCTGTAGTAAAGTACTTCATCTATTTAAGAAACTTGTCACATACCAAGTGGGGCTCAAGGTAGTGTTTTAAGTGGTACTCTCTTTGCTTTAGCTATAAATGACATAGTGACTCAGTTACCACAATGAGTCCAAAATAAATCTTTATGTAGATGATTTTACGAAAATATATTATTCATCAAGTAACCTTTGTTATATCCAGCGAATACTTAATTCAGCAATACAGAAAATATATTCATGGACTGCATCAGTTGGATTTAAACTGTCTGTTGAAAAAACACAAGCAATAATGTTCTATAAGAATAGTAAATGGAAACAAAATCAGGACATTACTCTCAATATGGGCAACAATCAGATTCATTTTCAAGACACTGTCAAGTTTCTGGGACTAGTTTTTGATACTCATCTTAACTGGAAGGCACATATTTTTCATGTTAAATCATGTAACAGTGCTCTGAATTTGATGATGAAACTATCCCACACCACCTGGGGTGCAAAGCGGTCAACTTTGTTGATGATGTATAAAGCACTGGTTTTATCTAGAATTGATTATGGGAGTCCAGTCTATGGATCAGCATCACAATATGCTTTAAGATTTTTAGACCCAATACATACTCGCGGCCTAAGGATATGCAGTGGAGCATTTAAATCCTCTCCAAACTTGTCAGTACTGTGTGAAAGTGGAGAACCTCCTCTCTCTCTACATCGTGATCTAGTGACTATGCGCAGTGCCTTAAATATTCTTTCTACTGATTCTCCAAAAAGCTGTTTGATATGCGTGATATATTGATTAATAATCATGTACCACCTTTTCCAGTTAGAGCTAATAGGCTCTTAGAAGCAACAAACATCAGAATACTTCTTCCAAATCATTGTAACTTTCCACCACCTTGGATTATGGAAAAGATAAAAGTATGTACCCACCTAACATTTTTACTAAAAAGCAGCAATTTGACTTCTTATCAGTATAAACAATACGATTTAGAACACATTCACCAAAAGGGTCCTCATTTTCCTATATATACTGATGGTTCCAAATCATCCATAGGAGTGGGATGTGCAGCTGTCTCCCCCAACTTCACCAGACAGTTCTCTTTACCCAATGAAGCATCAGTGTTTACAGCTGAATTAGTAGGAATTTTAATGGCAATTAACATTATAAAAACTATTGAAAATAACCTCTCTATGAAATTCGTAATTTTTTCCGACTCTAAAAGTGCCATAGAAGCCCTCAAAGGCTATTCACATAAAAATAATTTGGTGTTACAAATAAAACACATTATTAATAGATGTTATTATCAGGGATTAGATATTGAAATATGCCCATGTTGGAATTGTTGGTAATGAAAAAGCAGATATTGCTGCTAAATCTGCAGTCCACTGTCCAGTTTTTAATATTAAACTACCAGTAAATGATTTTATTACAGCTATAAAACATTTTATTAATGCCCAATGGCAATCTAAGTGGAACAGTGTATCGAATGAAAATAAATTAAAACAAATCAAGCCTTGTGTATCCCTTTGGAATTCATCCATCCAAAGGGACAAACGTGTAGAAGTAATCTTAACAAGACTAAGAATTGGCCACACTAGACTGACCCATGGATTTTTAATGTGCACCCCACATGAAGAAGTACCTGTATGTAATTTTTGCAGTGCTCCTTTGAGCATCAAGCACATTTTTAGCGAATGTCGAGGCTACATGAGAGAGAGGACTTTGTGTTTCAGTAATAAGACAATGATTGATATTTTTAGAGATTCAGAATCTTTCTCTGCATCAGAAATTTTAAAATTTTTAAGAATTACTGGTCTTTTTAATAAAATATGATTATATATGTTCATTTTTTACAGTTATATATAGAGTATTTATAATTTTTATATATATAATGTATGAATTTTTAAATATAAAGTATGAATTTTTATATAATTTAGAATATATATGGGTGTATATTGTGTGTGTATGTGTATATATATGTATGTGTGTGTATATATGTATATATAATATATATATAATATATATATATATATATATATATATATATTGATATATATAATATATATATATAATATATATATGTATATGTATGGTATATATATTATATTTGAACTAATTTATTAGTTTTTTTTTTTTTTTTTTTTTTTTTTTTTTTTTTTACTCCCTGAATATTTCAGGCCAGCCCTGTAAGAGTCGAGATCGACTCATTGGGCTGGATAATCCTCTTTTTTAATCAATCAAAAATCAATCGAAATAATCGCCTTTTCTTTCTGGAAGATGTTTATGACATAAACTGACTTTGCAACGAAATATTGTTTTGTAAGATCCCAATTTCGAAGCGCTGCCCCAATAAGTGATAGGAAAAGAAGGAGTATAGTTCTGTATATAAATACTTGTGGTATTGGAGATTAAGCGTGACCACAGTGATGAACCCAAGGTTTACTGTGCTGTCCCCTACTTATGTCACTGCAATTGCCGAAGGCGTTTGTTGGAATGGAATGTAAAATTAGGCCAAATTGCTTCATGTTGAGGTTTGGTTTTATTGTTTTTGTATTTTGTTATTCTCTTCTCTTTGCCTTATTATTAGTGTAGAATAAAACATCATTACATGGCTGTATTTATGCTTGAAGCTGTCATTATTTATACTTGTATGTATTGAGATATCATGTATATATATATATATATATATATATATATATATATATATATATATATATCTATCTATATATATCTATATATATAGTAAATATTCATATCTATATATATATAGATATATGCATATATAGAGATTATATATATATATATATATATATATATATATATATTATATATATATATATATATACAAAATTCATCCTTTGCTTTCCACTAACGTTCTCCTGATCATTCGAAGATCCTGACTAATATGGTAGGAAAACTAGTTTGTTCATATAATAAAGGATTTAAAATATATTTAAAAACTCCTTCATAATATCACAAAAGAAATCTTCATAATATCACAAAAGAAATCAAATGTGTAAAATGACTTGTCACAAGCCGGGAAAAACGTAATAAAAAGTATATTGAGCAATTTATGGCGTAGCATAAATTCAAGGCGTCCACTGTAAGGAACTGCAATATTGGACAGCAGTGAAGGGAGTATATCATGCATTTAGATTTTTTTTTTTTTTTTGACGGAAAGCGGCAGCAGATACCGAGCGATTTTCTCCTAAAGGGGAACTCTGTGTACCTGTAATTCGTGTTGCTGCTGTGGCTGCTGCTGGCGGGCTCAGCGGGACGAAGGGACTGGCTTGAGAGGAACCAGGGCGGAGCTTCGAGTTGGTCTTTTGTAAATGAAATTCCTTCCTTTTGTTTAGAGTGGGCTGGGACCTCCTCTGGGGTTTTATCAAAGATTCTTCTTTCCTTCAAGGAATTTTATGATAGGAAAATGGGCTTTTCAACGTCTGTAATGGGTACTCTTTTCATGCCATTTTTTTTAAACCTCTCTCCCTCTCTCTCTCTGATATGCAATCTACCGAGAGTAAATGGAAACGTATAGAATTTGCAGGTGCGAAGGACGGACGGAAATCTCGCCCTGTATCCAACGATCTGCTTTCGAAAAAGTTCTGTGAGGTTTACTGTTCAGATCTCTTTCCCTGTTATATCGGCCAAGGTTTTGCCTTCATTTTTTCTTATTGTTCTCAAGATGTTTGCTGTGGGCTGCTGCAGTTCGAGTAGTACGCTGAGTGCTTTACATTATTATTCTTACACGAAACCCACAAACCTTTGTCTTATCCTGGTCGGGCATAGCAAAAGCCGCCCCGAGCGATATAGTAAGGACATCACCATCAGCGCCTACGTCAGAAGGGAACCTCTCTCTCATTGCCCTCTCGGCAGAAAACTGTAATAGACAATACTCCTCACCATTGCGCAATGTCATCATCTCCATCCTCCCATCTTATCGGTCCTTTCTTAGTAATTGTGGGTCTTTCAACTCTTCTGGTGCTCACGAGACAAGCTGACCCTACCTTGTAGTATTCTCCCACAGGGAACGGGTTCCGGAGGGCGTATCAGACCCAGCTCTCTATCAATCACTCTTTCTTATCTCATCCACATACAGAATCTACTTTTAACCTTGTAAAGTCCCCAATGGTATTGTTTCTCACACTTTCCTGCTGCTGTCTGACTACTTATATTCTTCGGAAAAGATTCATTCTCAAGTCGAAAAAGTAAGTTTGGGTATGATTATATTGTCATACCATGATTCGTGTTCGTGTAACAGTACTCATCATACTAGCCATAATATGTAATCTTTCTTCAGTGTAGAGTTTCAGAGTATTAGACCTCCAAATTTGATTCAGCCGTTGTCTTTTATTAGTTGCACCAAAATATTAGTCAGAGGAAACCTTTGCTGGTTATCTTTGTCCATAAATTTGTGGATGAGTCAATATAATCTTTTCTACATCTAGTCTTATTTAACTTTTGTTCTTACAGTCATCATTGTTTCAGTTTTCCTTAGATTCATCATAACTCCCATCTACACATGTATGATGCATTGTATTTCGCAAACTTTGTTATATCATTTGCCCTTTCAACGTTTTATCATTGGCGAAATTCAAAACAGATTAATAAAAATCTTTATTACTTAAAAAAAAAAAAAAAAAAACTTTAAACTGTCAAATACAATCAGTCCCCAAGGAGATAACTGGCTGTTGAGTTAGGTACCTGTTGTTGTATTGCAAGAGATTGCTGCTAAAAGTGGAGAGTTGTCTGGTGCTTGTTTAAACATTTTAAGTTTTTTTTCTCTTTATGAGATTATTGTTTTGTACTTGTATTCTGTTATGGCTGAGAATTTTTATTACCAATAGTACACCCAGTTGTATGGCTTACTCCCCGATGAGAAGCAATGCGAACTTTCAGCAGTCTGTTATTGGAGGCCACGTACTTTTCGAGATCGTACTTCGGACAAGTAAAACTGTCAAAAGGGTACTTCAAGATGATGTTTTTGGTTTCTTCTAAGGGTTCATTTATACCATATAATAAGATATGTTTTGACTGGTGATTTCAGGAACCAGAGAAGCAAAATTCTGCAATGTGTACTCAGTGGAGGAAAGTGGTTTCAGTAGAAGCACAAAAAAGTGGCACTATTAGAATTAGGTGAATTGTAAGTGGTTGAAATAGGTTCGAGTGGAACATTTTTATGAGTTTTGAGGAAACCAAATAAAATGCCGTATGTAGAGGCAGAAGAAAAGAGATCCAGGTATTATCCCGAAGGGTTTGTAAAGTTCCGTTAATTTCTTCCGCCAATGAGGGCACGGTTCACCTTTTCTGCATTATTTTCTTAATCCAGCAAAACACCGCTTCACGTTTTGTCAAGTCTGGTCATGAAGAGAACTGGATTCTTGGCTGAATTCTTGAGCTAATTCCCCCTCGATGTGGGACCACCTGGACGTGGTGATCTGCCTCTTGAACCCCTGGATGGAATTTGTTCCAGGGTTTGAGTTCAGGAGTCTCCTCATATATCATTATGCATATTTTAGGGGTACCTTTTGTGGAATTTTCCACTTGTTATTTGTATTATACACACACACACATACATACATACATACATACATATATATATATATATATATATATATATATATATATATATTTATATATATATATATATATATATATAAAATCCACACACACACACACTATGAAGTACATTAGCGCCATTTATCTTTAAACAACAATTATTCTCTAGGTAACAATATTTGTGTGTGTATATATATATATATATATATATATATATATATATATATATATATATATATATATATCATCAGTTAAAAGGTACACGCCAGTGTTAAGATGCAGAGATGATCCACAAAGGAACGGAGCATTAGAAGGAAACATTCCTATTTGTATGCTAAATCAGATTTTAGGATTTACCCGGTAACCACGCAAGAAGAGAGAGAGAGAGAGAGAGAGAGAGAGAGAGAGAGAGAGAGAGAGAGAGAGAGAGAGAGAGAGAGAGAGATTCTTCTAAGTTATGTCAAAGTTGAATATTCATCAATAGTGGCAAAAAACTGTTGCAGTGGAAAAACGAAAGGTTTAACTCTTGTTTATTTAAAGGACTTTTTGATACGTAGCAGAGGAAGGGACCTTGTGAAGAGTTGGGTTTGAGGAAAGATATCGTGAACTTTTTTACGCTCGTGCTTATGAATTTAGAAGCAGCCAGTCAGACTTCTTCAATATTTTTCTGGACATAGACTGCAGCATGGTTCCTGTAAATTGAAAGTGGATACTTTTTGGTTTGTGATTATTACTTTACTACTCTCGCTTGTAGCCAAATTTTTACTAATTTTGACTTTTGTTTTGATTTTGACTTATGAAATAACTGCATTGTTTTCATTCGTTTTCCTATCTTTTTGTCTGACGGAGGTTTTGTAGTTATCCGTGTTTGCATGTTTGTCCGTCTGCCAACACGAATCTCAAAATGTGATCTCTAGAGTTCATTGAAATTTTATGCACACATGGGCTGTGATCCAAGGAAATGATGATTCAATTTTGTAATGGATGCAGGTGCTGATTCAAGAGGTGTGAATTTATTGAATTTTGTTGGTTCTTGGAGTGACCCGCTTCCTGATAATGGTAGGATAATAGAAGAGGGAATAAAAGAATGGGTGAAAGGAAAAGAAGGTGGAAGGGTCGGTGGAGGAGAAGACTGTTAAATGTTTAACCCCCTTTTCCTAGGCTTGGAAAGTGTAGTGTAAATTTTTTAGAAGGGACTAATTTTTTGAGATTACTAAGGAATTCCTGGAGATTTTTCGTGAACTGACCAAATATGGGAAATCATCCACATACCTAAACCATATGACTTTTTGAAGCGAATTCGTGGTAAGAGTTTTGTCTAAAAAAATTCCATGTAGATATTGCTGAGGACAGGAGATAAGGGATTACCCATAGCCATACCAAACTTTTGTACAAAAAATTCCCCATTAAAGTAAGATTTACTAATGAGGTTTGCTACAGTTAAAGGAATATCATAACGTTCTAATTCATCGTCCAAAAATTCAATTAAATCATCTGCAGGGACTTTTGTAAATAAAGAGACAACATCAAAACTAAGCATATAAAAATGAGCATTCAAATTTAAACTAGTCAATTTGTAACTTAATTTCCAACTGTATTTCATTCGTTCCTTGACAATGTCTTAGTAAAGGCGAATGTGCTTGGATATCTGCCTCTCATTTTCCTGTGGTATTTAGTACTATATATATATATATATATTATATTATATCTTATATATATATATATAGATATATTTATATTACTAAATACCACAGGAAGGAAAATGTGAATACATAATTGCACGTTGCATAATAATATTATACTATTATATATAATATATAATATATATATATATATATAATATATAATATATATATACATAATTTCACTTCATAATTCACTTCAATATATATATATATTATATATATATACTATATATATATTATATAAAATATATATATATTATAATATTGAAGTGAATTATGTATTCAACAACTAATGTTTTGGTTGTCTTGGTAATTCAGTATGTGAAGTTATTGCTAGCAAGCAGCTTTATGTCACTGTTTTCTTAGATCCTGGGAAGGCTTATGATAAAACAAGGAGTATGGCATTCTAAGGGTTTTTTATGATTGTTACCTGAGAGGCAATTTGCCTGTTTTTATCAAGGCATTTAAAAAAAAAAAAAAAAAAAAAAAAAAAAAAAAAAAAAGGAGGAGTTATTTCAGGTTCAGGTTGGCACAAGCCTGTCCTATGTGTTCTACCAAGAGGGAGTGACACAGGGAAGTGTTTTGAGTGAAATCTTGTTTGCCGTAGCAATCAAAGGGCTATTCAAAATAATTTCCCCAGATGTAGCTCATACTCTTTTTGATGATGACCTTTCGAGCCTTCTGCCTTGCATTGGTAATATAGTAAAAGGGTTTGAGATGAACGGTTTTAGTTATTCTGCTGGTAAAATGGTAACCATGTATGTACTTTTGCTGTATAAGAGGATTCCATCCTGATCCAGATCTGTTCATTCATGGGCAGAGAATCCCATTTGTTGGTGAAATGAGGTTTGTTGTGTTGCCTTTTGACAGCAAGTTGACTTGGATTCCACATCTGAAGAATATTAAGACAAAATGCTGGAAAGCAACGGATGTGGTGAATGTTCCGTCTCTCATACTTCGTGAGATGCAGATTGTATTTTGATTCTGAGACTGTACAGAGCATTATTGTTTTCCAAATTAACTTGTTGTTGTGATGTGTACACTTCAGCAAATCTTAATAGTCTTAAAATGTTTAATTTAATCCATCATAAAGGAATAAAATTAGCAACAGGATCATTTAAATCATCTCTCACTGAGAGCATGCATGTAGATGCTGGTGAGATGCATCTGGATCTACATTACCACCGTCTGTTGGTTTGGAGTTGGTACAGATTTCTGAGGATCCCTCAGTCCTTAACAGGATTTTTTATTAGAAATGAGAGCCATTGGCAATTCTATTAAAATCAACCAAAAGCTAACTTTTAGAATAGAAAAGTAGTCCGTGAATTAAACATCCCTAACACAGAAATTACCTGCTAAGGTATTAGGTTATTCCTCCCTGGAATCTTCCAGAGGTAAAATTCTGTAAAAATTTTAATTGTACAAAGGCAGAAATGACCAATGAGGCGTGTGTTCAATTTTTTTAGATCATTCCTTGCAACACGATAACTCCCAATCAATTTTCATGAATGGCTCAAAGTCAGATGCTGGCGTCGGCTTTGGAGTGGTCATGCCTGTTATAGGAATGGAATGGAATATGAAGTTTAGGCTTGAAGCCAAGCACTGGAATCCATAGGGATTATTCAGCGCTTTAATGAAACTGGTTTGACATGAATATTTGTTGATGATTTTATAAACTAAATAAATACAGGCGATTTTAAAATTATGATAAAACGGATATCCGTCAATAAAAATTATAACTTCGCATTTCGTGAATGCAAACAAGAGTAAAAAAACTTATATATACATGTACCATACACATACTCATATTCATATAAGTATGCTTATATAAACAAACTTTAGTGTATACACCATACACTTTGCAACGTACTGGGCGGTCAATATTAAATTTCATTAAAAAGATTAATGTCTCTAAGGAATCCAACAATTCTATTAACAGCTACATCCGGACCAAGCAGTTCTACTATATCCTGCCCACTAACCCATGTTCTCTGTTCGTGCCGCAGAATACTTATGGCAATGGCATATAATGTGTTCCACAGTAAGAGGAGAGTCACACTGCATACAGACTGGTGCAGGTACCCCCTCCAACAGGAATCGGTGGGTCAATCGAGTATGGCCAATTCTTAGACGACATAATACAGTTTCTACCCTACGATTTTGTTGGAAACCAGAGGGTGCCAATGTTCAATACTTTGTCGGATCTTCTTGTACTTTTTATTGTTGGTCAGATAGGGAGATGACCAACGTGCTTGCCATTTATTTTTAACATATGAACGAATAGTCCATTTCATGTCAGTGGGAAGGAATATGGTGGAAGAGAATGCCTTCTTTATTAATGACATCTCTTGCTTCATGGTCAGCAAGTTCATTACCAGCAATACCCACATGGGAAGGAACCCAGCAAAAACTGGACAGATTTGAATTTGGAGGCAAGCCTATATAACCATTCTTGAATACGTTGAACAATTGGATGTTTAGGGTTATACTGCTGAATGGCCAATGAGTGCACTATAAGAATCTGAGTAAATGGTGAAATTAATTACCCTGTAGAGTAGAAGCAATCTCCAGAGATTTGGCTAATGCAGTCAATTCAGCTGTAAAAATGGATGCATTATTTGAAAGTCTGCCCACATACGAGTTATTACTATGAACAACAGCACAACCAACACCACTTGATGTCTTTGATCCATCAGTGAAAAGTTTAACAGAACCCGAATGCTTTCGGTCATGATCAAGAAAACAAGCCTTCACTTCTTGGACATTAACAGATTTTTTAACAACAGTTTTTTTACAGACCGATGGTTCTGGAGGGGTCAACCAAGGAGCAGCTTTAGAGCAATGTATTGCCTTAATTTTTTTGGGTCTTAATAGGCACACTGTCAGCTGCAGCATTAATTCTCACATGAAAAGGCTTGGATGCTCTAGCATTTGCAAACTGCTGTGAATCGTTTTGGTTAAGGATAGATGCTGCCGGGTTTTCTGGGGAACCTCTTAGTTTGAACATATACCGCAGTCCCAGTTCCTCTCGACGTAAGTCTAGAGGGAGCTCTTCTGTGTCGGTATATAAGCTTTCAACTGGAGATGTTTTTGAATGCTCCAGAACATATTCTCAGACCAGCATGATGAACTACATCCAACTCCTTAAGCTTGCTTGCACTTGCTGAAGAGTAGACTTGGCAACCATACTCAAGCTTTGATTTACATAACCGTATATAACCGTAAAAGTGACCTCTTATCAGCACCCCAATTAAAACCTGAAACTACTTTTAAAAATGTTAAGGGACTTCTTCACCTTAATTTTCAAAGAGTCAATATGACTACCCCATGTTAGTTTCTTATCAAAAATCATTCCTAAAAACTTCACCTCCTCCTCATATGGTATTAGTGTGTCTTTCAACCTAATATTTGGGATGGTTTCCTTTCGGGTACACCTAGTAAAACGAACTGCCACAGTTTTTACTAGGGGAGAATCGAAAGCCATTGTCATCAGCCCAATTGCTGATTGCATTAACTGACTTTTGCAGAAAATTACAAGCTGCAACAGCATCATAACTAGTGACATAAATAGCAAGGTCATCTACAAACAAAGATGTCTTTACTGGAGGAGACACACATTCAACAATGCTATTTATAGCCACAGCAAATAAAGTGACACTCAACACACTGCCTTGTGGGGACACCCTCCTCTAGCTCAAAAGCATTAGACAAGGTGTTTCCAATTCTTACTTTAATGAGTCTTTCACTTAGAAATGACCTGATGAAATTTAACATATTACCTCGTATTCCCATGTCATGAAGCTGCTTATACCAAAACGCCAAGTAGTGTCATAAGCTTTTTCAAGGTCGAAGAAGACTCCTATAGTCTGACAGCGTTTTGAGAAACCTTGCTGAATTTGGGTTGATAATCTTATTAGTGGGTCCACAGTGGAACGATTTCTCCTGAATCCAAATTGGACAGATGATAACAAACCATTTTTTTCTAGATGCCACATCAATCTAGAATTCACCATTTTCTCAAACAATTTGCATACACAACTTGTAAGAGATATTGGCCGATAGCTTGTAGGAAGATGAGGATCTTTCAATGGTTTCTTTATGGGAACAATGATTGCAATCTTCCAAGAAGGGGGATGAGTAGACCAGTTTCCCATATTTTGTTAAAAATTTTAAGAAGATAAGATTTAGCCGATTCTGGGAGATTTTTCAGCATGCTGTAAAGAATGTTATCATTCCCAGGGGATGCTGATACAGATGATGACAGGGCATCCCTTAATTCCCTCAAAGTTAATTTGGAATTATAAGATTCACCATTTTCCAGAATTTAAATTAAGGGAAATGGCTGAATTCCTAATATTCTGGAACCGAGTTGAATAGTTCCTGGAAACTCGATACTTTGGAGAAATGCTCACCCAGTTTTTCAGCAACTTCATTAGGCTTGGTGACAAGGTCTCCATTGATTTTCAAACAGGGTGTTGGTGTTGGAACATACTTGCCACTTAGCTTTTTTTTCTAATCTTTTTCCAGATCAATCTGGTTGGGGTCTTGGAATTTATGCCATTTATATAAAAAAGCCAGGATTCTCTTTTTACTTTTTTAAAATATTTTCGTTGTTTTGGCCATAGCTCGTTGGTAAATAGATTTTGCTGTTGCAGACTGATTGGATTTATAACGCCTGTAAACATTTCCCTGGTAATTTTCCTCAAATTACCACAGGTTTTATCCCACCAAGGGACAGCAGGTCTGTGTGGTTTTTCCCTTTGGTTTTAGGTATTGAATTTTCAGCACTATTCAATATTTCGGAGGCAAAAGTACTCATAAGCCTTTATATGGCATTTGAAGGATTCAAATTCCTGGGATAGGTTAATGCCTTCCTTGAAATTTTACCCAATCTGCTTCCTTTTCCTTCCATTTGATAGGACAAATCGAGGGGGCATTTCTCACAAACTTAAGATGAATGGGAAAGTGATCACTGTCATGTAGATACTCATCTACAGACCAATTAAAATCAAGATAGAGAGAAGAAGAGCAAAATACTTAAGTCTATAGCAGATGAACCAACCTGTGTAGAGATTATGGTATGTCATAGTACCATCATTAAAAAGTGTAAGATCATTATTATTAACAATGTCATCAATGATCCTATACCCTCTGTGTCTAAAAAATCTCCACCCCAAAGTGGATTATGAGAATTAAAATCACCAAGTAGTAAAAAAGGAGGAGGTAGTTGATTGATTAATCCTTGAATGTCCCCAAGAGTGAAACCTATCTTGGGGGAAGGTAAAGAGAGCAGATTGTGATTTCACGTCAAAAGTAGCCACCCGGATAGCAATTGCTTGAAGCTGGGTGTTCAGGGGAACCATAAAATTTTGCAATGCTTTAGTAATAATTATTGCAACACCTCCATGGGCGCGATCCCCATCAGTGGGTTCATTTTGTAGATTTCATAATTTACACCTGGATTGTATACTGAAAATCCCCCAATTTAGTTTCTTGAAGACATACAACCCCTGGGTTATGCTCACTCAGTAATACCTTTAATATTTCTGAACGAGTCCTTAGTCCTTTACAGTTCCATTGTAAAATGTCCAGATTGAATTTTAGTGCTAGGATCTACCAAGGGAAATTCTATATTGATCTATACTAGTTTTTTTTGTTTATTTTCCTTATGGGACTTATAAGAGTTTCTTTAGATAGTCTTGAGATATGTGGCTTATGATTATGTTTTTATTAGTTTTTTGATATGGAGGAGAGTGGACTTCCACTACTATTTTCTTTTTATCCAAGGAACTTGATTCCTTGGTTGTTTCAGGGGCAGGAGCATCTCATTTTTGTTATATTTTTTATGGGGTTTGGATATCTCCACCTTTTGAGCATGGTGGAGGAGAGGATGAAGGAGTTCTCTCTCTCTTTGGCCTTCTAGTTTTTTCTTGTTCCATTACATCATGGGTTTTCTTGCTGAAGAGATGGAATAGACACAGGGAGGATTTCATCATCTGGAGAGGAGTCTATAACAGCAGGCACATCTTTCTTGGATAGGGGTGTTTCAACCCTAGCCGGCCTGTCATCTAGATCAGATGACTGGGTTTTCAATAGTTCTAGGTTTGACTGCAGGTAGAGGTGCTTTAGTTTTCATGGGGGCTACAGAATTTAGAGCCATAGCATAGGTCTTTGTCTGACCAATTAACTTCCTGGCGTAACTAATACTTATATGTTCATGCATTAGCTTTACATATAGCTGCCTCTTCATGTTTATATTGGCTGCACTTTTTATTGAATGGGGTATGATTCTCTTCACAGTTAATACATTTTGGATGTTTCGAACAAGGACCATGTTCAGGAGCCGAGCAATTATTACAAACTTTATCGTTTTTACAGAATCTGGATGGATGGCCATATTGAAAACAGTTGTAGCACTGCAGAGGTTTGGATAAAAATGGTTTGACTTTGACCCTTTTCGTTTCAAAATTGATGTAAGATGGTACATCAGAGTCCTCAAATGTTAAAATAACCATATTTGCCTTTGGAACCTTTTTTATCTTCCATACAGAAGTTGGACTGATTTCTAATATTTCTCTTTCTGTCAGTTCACAAAGGTCTCTATCAAATACCACTCCTTTACCATAACTAAAATTCATGTGTGGTCTAATTTCTTTTATCATATCATCTTTCTCGAAATTCTTCATTGTCAGCATGTATGACTGTGTCTTTGATTTAGCATGAATTAGGACACTGCCTTTGCCAAACCTTGAGATGTTCCCCATGTCAATACAGCCAACCTTTTTTTGGATGTATCTGCCAAATTTGTAGTAATTATAATTTTCCTCCCTAGCAGTTACTACCAACCACATTGGAGGTTTTGGTGTTTCTTTTCAAAAGTGTTGTCGTCATTCAAATTTGGCTGAGCCACTTGTACCCATTGTGATGGTCTGTAAATATCCATATTTTTAGGGGCCCTGTCAGTCAGTGCTCCCTTGACAATCTTTTTACAAATTGTTATGTTATTGATACTGCTGCTGGCTTTGAGTGCAGCTTCATGTTTTTCAAAAGTCAGCCATGCCTCCCATTTTTTCTCACTTTCATCGTAGTTTTCATCCTCAATTCTTCTATTTTGCCATAACTACCAACGAAGCAGAGAGCGTCTCATAGTCACATTCCAAGGGAATGTGCTTTACATGCAACACCTCAAACTATCCACTGTGTTCCCACAATGGTTTCTTTTCAATTTGTGATGACTACCCTGAGAGGTCGTACCACCACTGGAGCATTCCATATCCACGGTCAAGTTCATGTCACGGGTCGTCATCAGTGCCAAATCATCATCAAAAGGACCAGGGGTACTAGAATCCTTGTGGTTACTAGTCATAAAAGCTTTATTTTAAAAAAAAGAGAAAAATTAAACCTGAAAATATTAAAAAAATATCATCAGCCTTTCATAAAGTTTATTCTTCCACCAATGGCACAAGTGGAGCCGACTCCCAAATGTCCGCGTCCCTACCCTACCCCACTGGGGATGCACAACATGTTAGAGTGGCGCAAGTGTAAGCCAAACCCGCTTGCTAGGACTGAGAATATTACAAGAATACAATCATCCCCACCCTAACCATGTTATGGGCAAACCGGAAAGAATGCCGAGAGTCCTATCCCCAGGACTAGACCCCCCTGGAATCCGTGGTCCAGCCCTTCCCAGTGAAGAATAGTTCCGCCCTTGAGTTATCAATCTGATATCTCTCAGGTCCGAACATTATTGGGTAGTTGATGATCCTACCACAGCTCCCACTATTTAGCTTCAGATATAAACCCAATCCCAGCTATGATATCTTTTCCCATTCGTCAGGTCCAATAAATTTTACTGAAGGTGGAAAATTCCACAATATTACTCCAAATGAAAATATACAAAAAAAATATGAGGACTCTTGGACTCAAACCCAGGAACTAATTCCATGGGGTTCAAGAGCCCCCTCACCACGTCAAGGTGGTCCCATATCGAGGGGTCATGCCTGTTATAGAAAGAAATGGGAGATTATCATCTGTTACATCTTTTCTTTTTATAGTGGAACTGCATACAATTTTAATTAGGGGCCTTGAAAGAAAATTTAACTCGGAATGGAAATTGTTTTATTATATATTGTAACTCGAGATGTGCTCTTCATTCATTGGAATCTTTTAACTCTTTAAACCGTTTGATTTTAGATACATTGGAATGGCTAATTTTAGTGAAAAGAAGAGGGAAAGAAATAAATTTTTGTTGGATGCCTTCAATTGTCGGGATTCTTGGGAACAAGAAAGCTGATCAACATGCTTAGTCAGCAGTTGCCTTCCCAGAACCCAGATGCCTACTGCCATACTCGATGTATATCTTCTTGTAGGTTAGAGAATTAAAAAATGTTGGCAGTCCCATTGAGAAAATGTTGCAACGAATAAAACAAACACAGTATTACGTCGACAGAGTCTCCTTGGTCATATCCTTAGATGCCAAGGAGACAAGAAACGATGTTGTGGAGGGTAATGATTGGACATTTAAGACTTACTCATGGGTCTTTGATGTCTCGGGAAGATCCTCCACGTTGCAGTGGCTGCATTGGGCCTTTGACTCTGAGACATTTGCTGGTCGAATGTCCCAGTCTTGGGAATTTGAGATATAGGTTCCTGTCCTGGGGATGTGAGAGAGAAGGACACTTTATCATAGCTTCAATTCTTGGTGAGGATTGTAATATGGAGCAGTCGTGCATCCTCAATGAATTTTAAATTGTGCTCAAGCAATATTTTGATAGCATGCATATTATATATATATATATATATATATAGTATATATATATATATATATAATATTATATACAGATCACTATATATATAATATATATATATATATATATATATATTCTATATATATATATATAGATATATATATAATATATATATATATATATATATATATATATATATATAATATATATCTATATAAATATATATATATATAAATATATTTCTATATAGATATATATATATATATATATATTCTATATATATATATATTTTTTTATATATATATATATATATATATAAATATATATATCAATACACATTATATATATATATAGTGACGAATTGGCCAAATACCTGGTTGCTACACTTGCTAATCAAAAGAAATAGTTACCTCACAACAGCCAGACACCTGAACCTTCATCACAGATAAAACGACTGAATACTCTAAATGTAACAGTGATCCCTTATAAAACTCATTAATCGTGTTAGAAATCAGACTAAGTTCATTAAAACGTGTGTGAGGTAATCTTAATTAAAGTGCATCACTCCATCACTTCAAAGTCAAAGGAAAACAGCACAATTACCACTCTATATTTTGACCTAAACCATACAAGTTAGGTAGCAAAGGAAATTTGACTGACAACTGGCCAAGTAGTTCTTTTTTACATTCCTCAAAATCATGTTGACATTATTAAAGGTATTGTTTATGGAGCTGCCAATGTTTGTCATGAAAGTAACTTCCCTGCTTGCTATAAGAAAAGTTGGACTGATTTTAAATAAGACAAAACTATCCATATCACAAATGCTGATAAGTCAAATAGCTGACTACGTATCACGTATGCAAGTCTTACTGGATGATGATGCAACTTACAAAAAAACTAATAAAAACCCCCCTTGTTCATGTCATAAAAAACTTTAATAGCACGGTAAAAAAAAAAAAAATCCTTAAAGAGAACAAAAGAATTACTAGGCCAATTGTCAGTCAAATTTCCTTTGATACCTTACTTATACGGATTAGTCAAAACGCACAAAGAAAATAATCTTATGCAGCCTATTGTCAGTACTGTTGGCACAATATCATATAAACTTTCGAAATATATCACTAAGCTCTTGTCTCCGTTACTAGGAACTATCACAGATTCTCATATATATAATTTTCTAGATTTAGTTGGTAAATTAAGCAAAATTACTTTTTGCTCCACTGATAGATTCGTTAGTTGTGATGCATGTTCTCTTTTTCTAAAGTCCCTATAGATTCTATTTTAGAGTATCTTAGTAACTTACTAACCCAGCATGAATTACCTTTACCTGTAAGTCACGTTAGTTCATCACTAGGTAGTGCACTTGTGATTGTAAGTTTATGTTCAAGGGTGAATTTTATCAACAAAAATTTGTATGGCAGAGGGCAACCCTTTATCACCACTCCTCTCAAACTTGGATATGGAATTCTTTGAAAAATGCTATTCATCTAATATCATTTATATAGTCCTTTAAATTGGTATAGATATATTGATGATAATTTAGCTGTTTTGCCTGCTGGTAGTGATATAAATGATTTACTCTCTAAATTAAATAAAAAGTACCATCGTTTAAGGTTACTTTAGAATTGGAAAAAGACAATTGCCTCCCTTTCTCAGATGTTTTAATACATAGAGAACCATTTCAATGTAAATCCAGCATTTATAGGAAACCAACCAACAACTTAACTCATGTCCATTTTTATTCAGGCCACCATCTTGATATCAGAATACTAATTTTTTCTTCTGTGTTTTACGAGCATTGTACATTTCAGTCCCAAATATTTGGATAAAGAAATTTAATACATAAGAAAAATAGGGACAGATTTATGTTATCCCTCACATAATTTTATTAGATATTTGTTGTAATAAAGCCCACAAAAAGTTCTATAGTGTAAGTAACATGTATGGACTGCCCCTCCTTTTATCTCGGGCAATCTAGCAAGGGTTTAGAAGTAAGAATCAAACAGCATAAATATTCTGTCAAAACTGGGCAAACATTCAATGCAATATTCATTCAATTGGATCTGCTGTTAAGTAATTGGAATATCAAAGATTTCTTATCACGAATTCTTTTAGAATCTGCCATTATACAACATACACGCCATTGTAATTTTCATGTCAGTCATCATATGTTTTATTTAGACCCTTGCAGAAGTAACATGTTTAAGAATGACCTCAAAGATAAAATGACAGACTTGAATACAAATTAATTGTCTTATAGATATTTTCTTTGTATACATATGTTTTATGAATAAGTTTATCTTGCGAAGAAAGGTTTTTGTTTACCAAAACTTTCAATGTGGTCAGTTGCCACCCTGTATCATCCTTTGATTGTCTTTTCCTATTTCTGAGCACTTGGACTTAATCTTTTTGTAAACCTTTTAAATTGTACCCATTTTATTTGGGAAGGTTACTAATTCTCCAGGTGTGTTGAATTCTAGGTACTTTTTTGCTTTATAATCCCTATTTGTCATTTCTACGACCCTTCCTTGTACACTCATGCTCTCATATCTGTCAGTCTGCTAAGTAAAGGACGTTGAGTCGAATGATCTTGAAGCGCTCCATTGTTTCACTCCTTCGTGGCTTCTACCTTTATTTATATATTCATCCCGTTTTCGTGATTCAGTTGTACATTATATATATATATATATATATATATATATATATATATATATATATATATATATATATAAAAGCACTAAGCTACAAATGCCCTTTAATATCCTTTTCCCTCTACCTCGGAATTAGTATATTTTCATATATGGTAACCATAGGGGAACTTTTTAGTTGATACTAATTTCGTCCTCTCGTGAAAAGACGAGATTATTATCAACTAAAAATTCACCGAGTTAGTTAGAGCGAATTAGATGTTAAACTACATTATTGGGTTGCATGCATAAAAATGCATCACAATCATGCGATAAAAAATTCATCATATACACACATATCTATCTATCTGCATGTATATATATATATATATATATATATAATATATATATATATATATATATTAACATAATTGTCATATGAAACTACTTTTAAAGTTATTTTATAAGATTCCCTTTTTAATTTATTACGGCGAGAATAACTTAGTAGCTATAATCAGTCAGTCAGTGAAAACTGCATACATCATAGGATAGGAAAGGTAAGAGTCACTCGTGTGTTGAAGACAGCCCCTGTGTTAGAATGACGGTTTAGATACTTACTTACCTGGTGAGATGGAGGCGAGGACGTTGAATGAGAGAGAGAGATCATGGAAATGAAAGTGATAGCGACGCCACCGAGCTCAAGAGAATATGGAGAGGCTGCTTTGAGAGGATATGAGAGACTAAGAAGAAAGGAGGACAGAAGATAAAAACACCATCTTTACTTGAAAAGTATTGTTAGTTGGCAACATCATGGTCAGATTGTGGAAGTATTTCTCTACTCCGAAGAAGTTTTTTTTTTTTTTTTTTTTTTTTGAACAGATATCACCTTTTCCTTTTTTTCTTTTTTCTAGTAGATATCATCTTTCTCTTTTGGCCGTAACATTCCCCCGTCCTTTCTCTCTCTCTCCTTTTTTTTTTTTTTTTTTGGGGGGGGGGAGGGGGGGGGAGGGGGGGGCCGTTACAGCTTTGTTTGTCCCGCCTACTTTCAGTGGATGTATGCACCTATGCATATTTATCAACAAGGAGTCGTTTCCCCTTATAGGGGTGCCTACAGTGAGAAGCTAGATTGCTGTTCTTCCATATCTAAGTAATCTGTGAGATGCACCATCGGGTTTCTTGTTCCGTTGCCCATCTATTTAAAAAAAGCTGCCAGTCAGTTTAATTGTTTAATTTCCACAAACTAGCAGTATGCCAGATTCAGGAAGTAAGTACAGCCTTCTTACCCTTTTTTTCGGCGATTAAATTAGACCAGCTTTCTTTATCAGTTTTTACTTAGTTTAACTAGAGGTTGTAGTCGCAGTTAAGCTTTTTTTTTTTTTTTTTTTTTTTCTTTTTTTTTTTTTTTTTTTTCCTTTTTTTTCTTTGGTGCCAAGGTTTGTTTGTTTGTGTGTGTGTTTTTTTCTTTTAACTAGGAACATTGCCGTTCAGGAAATACCAGTAGTTTTAGGACAGGAAAGCTTCAGATATTATAATTTGCAAAAGAGAGAGGTAACAGGTAATTTTAGAAGCAAATGCACCAAAGGTGAGTGTAAGCTCTCCGTAAGTACATAATTTACAAACTATGACCCTTTCATAAAGGGTAATCTACATTTTGTTTGTGTGTTTTGTAATCACAGTTAGTGGAAAAATAAATCACCGTTTGAACAATAATAAAAAACAACAGCTGACATCTTGACAGAGCAAACTTCTATGACTGGTAGAAAAATATCAGGTTAGAATAAAAGATCTAAAGCCTGTGGCTTCAACACTATCAGATAGAAGATGTAGGAAACTTCATGAACAATAATCATCATCTCTGGCTGCAATAGATGATGTTTTTCCAGTGCTGCGAAACAGGAAGGAAGGTGAGTCTGAAACATCAGACAGAACTGTCAAATTTTGAGAAATAGGTGTCCTGTTTTATAGGTGTATTTATATTAAATGTCATTCATAATTATGAACTTATGCTTTCAAATTTCATTATATTATTTAAATATATATATATATATATATATATATATATATATATATATACATACATATATATATATATATATATATATATATATATATATATATATATATATATATATATATTTATATCATGCATTTTCGGTCTAGAAATGCACGAAGGTTTGCATGGGATAGTTGAAGGATTGACGATTATATATTAAAATCCTCAAAACCTT
Source organism: Macrobrachium nipponense (assembly GCF_015104395.2). Classification (NCBI taxonomy): domain Eukaryota; kingdom Metazoa; phylum Arthropoda; class Malacostraca; order Decapoda; family Palaemonidae; genus Macrobrachium; species Macrobrachium nipponense. Next base: position 72,098,607 of record NC_061092.1, read on the forward strand.
AAAAGTGATTCAAATGTTGATGCTTATTGACGGAATAAATCCGAACAATTTAAAGCAGTTTGCCTCCATTCGCGACTGTTATTGTTTACACCATTGGTCAGGTTAGGGAAAAACAGTCGCGAGGACTGGACTCTGAACATGCAATAATGCATTCAAGTTGAATGTCGTTTTATATTACTTGTACTGAGGTAAAATTCGATGCAATTTGAGCGATTCAGTAAAGGACTGGGTCATTAGCGGCGCTGATGTGGCTTTTGCAGGGAAGCCATTAATTCTACGAATGGAAAAATGATGACATTTGATCGTTAGTATATTTTTAACCCCCTCCCCCCGACCAAGCTCTCACCACCAAACCAGCATTCTCGTTGTAATAGCCCAGCAGGGAGACATTTTCTATTGAGTTGGACAACTTTTAACTTATTAGAGGGATATTTATCTACGTAAGAAAACTCTTAAAATACTAATGTAGCAACAGGGAGGAAAGATTTCAACCACATATTTGAGGAAGTACATTTGAAGGATACGTACTTATAATATCTTTCACGTGAGGGGAAATGAATTTTACCATAAAGCTATTTACACAAAAACTTATTGTTTAACCACATGTATTTTCCATGTTTCACACCGAGAGTCAGACCTAAATTTCATAATTAATTAATTGAACACCGACAGTCCACGGATAATAAGCTCGCTGTTAAAGACTTGTCGTCGCCCAACGTGCCAGCTTCTCCCGCCACTACCTCTGGTGTTCAACTATTCTGGATTAGGATTTTTTGGCTTGAATCTATTGGTTTACTGTCATTTATAGCAACTTGGGTACACTTTCATAAAATGCACTTCATATACATAACATTCATTGTTAAGCATAGAGATAAAAACGCCTTAGGCCGAGCCTTAAGGGCAGTACAAATTGTTTTTATTTACAATGCGTAGGACTGGAAACAAAGATGTCACTCCAGATGCAGTGATTCTCAATCAGAGTTCTGCAGAACCATAGGGCTCTGCAGAAAATCATCAACGGATCTATAAGGGTTGTGAAATAAACCTGTACTTCAATTGATGGTAATCTGAATTTACACAGCTCATATAGCAATAACCTGAATTTTTTCTCAGCTAACCAGCCTGTATGAGTACTATGCTTTTTAAAGTCAAGTCGAGCCATTCTGTTTCAAAGCTAAAGTCAGTCTGTCTTGAACTGTGCAGCATAGTGCATCATTGTGTTTTTTAAATCCCTCCCAGTTAACACTATTTTGATGCAGTCGTTAAAGGTTGGAACAGGTTGAAATATTTGAAAAGAAAAGATATCAATGAAGAGGATGATAGTAGCAACACTTTATTTGTAAAGAAAACAGTTCACTATTTTCAAAAACTCTTGGATTCACAGAACAAACAAAGAAAAATCTTTGATAATAGATGAAGTAGCTGAAACTAAAATAAGCAAGGTTCTTGTTTCTGATAAAAATAGAAGGCTACTGGGTGACATTTCCCACAATATTTCAGGTAGTTTGTCTGAAGTGATGCAAAATACTACTTTTGCTCACCAAGACAACAGGTAAAGCTCAGCTGCTGACATTTGTTTGATTTGAAAACGAAGTTGAAATACTGGAGAATTATTTTTGCTGTAAATAAACGCCCAGACATTTTCAGCATTGTGTCCAAAAGAAAACATTCTGATTTAGACAAACCTATTGCATTCAAGAATATAAACTCACTTTTTTGAAAAAAAAAAAAAAAAAAAAAAAAAAAAAAAAAAAAAAAAAAAAAAAAAAAAAAAAAAAAAAAAAAAAAAAAAAAAAAAAAAAAAAAAAAAAAAAAAAAAAAACACCTGTCCAAAGGAAATGTTGCGTTCCTACTCCCAAGTTCAGACAGACATTATCAAAACATCATCCCTTATATTTCAAGTCGTTTGACAGCACTGGCAGACACCCTGATTCCAACCCCTTAACAAGGTGCGCGTGGGCTTGGAATCCACTGCTTGGAGTGGGCTCCTTTATGCTCCTTTATCCTACTTTCTCTGGGTGGGAAAGGGAGACACATAAAAATAACTGAAAACTACAGATATTAGTATCTAATCCATAGTTTTCGAGGTCGCTGAGATGAAAGTGACACTCCTGATCTCCTTTGAGTCCCCATTCAGCCCCAATTAAGGGGGGGGGGGGGCCCCGGCGAGCCCGGTGAGACAGTAAAAAATAAAATGTTAAAAAGGTTGGATATGAGTGCCTGATCCATAATTTTTGAGGTCACTAAGATGAATAGAGACCCACCCGATACCCATCAAGTCCAAGTACAGCCCCAACAGGAATGGACTGAGAAGTGGTGAAATATAAAATTGCAAAAATGCTGGACAATACAACTGAAGCAACTATCTTACCACAGAAGGGAGATAGTGATAAAGTGAGAGTAGTGGTGATCTGGGATGAGAGAGAGAGAGAGAGAGAGAGAGAGAGAGAGAGAAACATGTTTAGCTTATAAATTAATGAATGTTTATAACATGTTTATGCATATTGAAATGCATTCTTTTTAATGTATCAGCTTATTATTACAGTTTCTACATATTGGATTTTTAGTGGTTTGATTGTGTCTACCTCAGGCCCCGTGAAAATAAGAGGCAATGAGAAAAAATGAGATTGGGAAAAGGGACGAGGATTATCACCACGAGAATAGGATATTTGAAGTCGGAAAAAAAGACCCTGTGTAGGACTTTTATTTTAATAGGTTTATTTTAATATTTTTGGCCCCACAGAATTATATTTTTTCTGTAAGGGTTCCGAAGGGAAGATGTCAGTGGTTCCTTTTCTGTGTCCTGCTTTTATGTTCATGAATAATCAGAAGCAGTGAGTTGACGATACTTTGGTTTGGTAAGGTTTCTATGGTTATATTTTAATTATTTTTCTACTCGAGTAGAGGATCAGGTATCTGTAAACATCTTACTTTATCAGCTTAATCATGTACATTTTGGAGAAGCTTTTAGAAATGGTGAGTGTATCCGCTTGGGCCAGGATTCGAACTTGTGCCTTGGTTTAGATACAGAGGTAGATAGCCGACTCAGTCCATTGAACTGTTGAAAGAAATACAAGTTGAGTTCGACTTTGCTGTTCTTGTTTCTTAACAGCAAAGGGAAGGAAGGAAGGTCTGTTTTCGGATAATTCAAGAATATTGTGTCTCTGCGAGCCGGGAGTACGAGCAGGGCTATCAGAAAAGTCCAGGTGTTACTCAATTAGCAGGCACACACAATGTTACATTTTCTACGTGCGTTTCCTAGCGACTCTAATTGTGCGCGCGCATGCGCTCCACCGAAATCCCTTCCCTGCTTTGACAGTGGAATTACGGAGGGATTTTGGGACGGGATGCGCTGAGCAGACATTTCTCAATTCGTGTTTGCCATTTCAGCTCCCTCAGGACCTCATCGGGCGTCTTAGTGGTCTCTCTAAGAGGATAGAAAAAACTTGTTTGGGCGCCCGCACCAGAAGTCATATCCTTTTTGTTTATTTCGGAACTTATTGTATTGGTTGGCTGTTTCATTCCAGTATTTTCTTTCTATTTGCAGTTTCCCTCCAACCTTTTCCTCCCCTTCCACACGTCTTTTATTTGGATTTTGGTTCACATTAAAAAAATGTTATTTATCAGCGCATTATTTTTAATGTTTCAATGTAGCATTCATCTCGCTCTCTCTCTCATCCGGGTTTCAGTGTTATTTACAGAATACTTTTTGTGTAGTACTTTCTCTCTCTCTCTCTCATTCGGGTTTCAGTGTTATTTACTGAATACTTTATCTTTAGTACTTTACTCTCTCTCTCTCTCTCTCTCTCTCTCTCATTCGGTTTTCAATGTTACTTACAAAATACTTTTTTTTGTGGTACTTTATTGATTTTTCAAATTCAGTGATAACAATTCAACTGCGTATCTTTGCATATAAATGATGGCTGCTTTTTATTCTGTGTCATGTTGTTGATGTCTTACCGAAACATTTAGAGATAAATTCAGTATGGTAAAGATCAATATAACCATCCAGATAAACATATATCACGGAAGAGATTTCGTTGCTTTTATTAAGCGGATATTAATTCCAGTCATTAAACATATGGTCTTTCCTTGTTAATCCGGTAAGTCAAGATGTTTTTTCAACACTGAATGAAAGCAGCAATCTTCGTTGTGATGTATTAACGGTACCCTTGTCAGGAGGTATACTTATAAGTATCATGCTGTTCTATTCTGGTTTTTTTATATACATATATATATATATATATAATATATATATATATATTATATATATATATGTATATACTATATATATATATATATATACATATATATATATATATATATATATATATATATATATATATATATATATATATATATATATATATATATATATATCACGAAAGTCACTACCATGAAATCCACATAAGAAGGCGAGTGAAAACCGGGACTTAGAATAGGTACTTTCGTATTTTATCATACATTTTCAAGTCCACACTGAGTAAAAATAGTTTACAGAGGCTTGTATACAAAATTGAGTAGTGGTGGGCGGAGTTAGTTTCTTCGTTCGGGCAGCTTGTTCTCCAAACAGAAAGGACAGGGAAAGAGCATCAAGACATAATCCAGGCCGAAGGTTAACATTTCTGGTGCCTGTGGCTTCAGTGAATACGGTTTCCAGAAGATTTCTTTTCTGATAGTCGTTGGACTTGCAGATTTTAGATGAATCATCGCAGTTAATGGCATTGCTTTTCTTAAATGCCATTGTTTGTTAGGCCTCTTGAAAGAACTTATTTGTGCTGGAAACAGGGGTGAAAAGGTAGAGAGAGAATAATCCTAAGTTCAATATTAACTCTGGTTGGATTGTAATGTATCTTCTTTGCCTTATTCTTATAGAATTAAAAAAAATATGAAGAATAACATAATGAATCTCTTATTTTGACAATAATTTTGAACTGATCGTTCAAGAATTGAAGCTTACAAATTCTAAGTGTTCTAAGAAACATACTGGTAAATGTTGATATCTTGATTTGTTTAGCATGGTTTGAATACAAATGAAAATATGATAAATTATTTTTTGGTTTCCTGTATACCTTAAAACAAAAATCAGTATAATTTCTGATAATTAAGACATCTAGAAATGAGATACAATTATTTTCTTCATATTTTATTGTGAATCTTATGGCAGGTACAAGGTTATTAATTGTATTCAGGAAATCAAGTATATTTAAATTGTCTTTTACAATACAAAAACAATCATCTACGTATCTTACCCAAATAATCTTAGAACCTCAAAAAGAATCCATGTAGATATTAAAAAGAAGGGGGGAAGTGGGGTTTCCCATGGCCATGCCAAATATTTGCTCAATCAAGGACAGTTATTTTTATCATTCAAGTAGTTTAACCAGACCACTGAGCTGACTTTCAGCTCTCATAAGGATGAAAATAAATAAAATACAAAGTTTAGGCCTGAGGCCAAGCTCTAGAATCAAATAGTTCGTTCGGTGTAATGACGAATGAGTGGAAATTGAATTAAAAATGGTACAAAGGCACACGCTTCCACACTGGAACACATGCTCACAATAAATACACGTATCCATAAGTACATGAAAAAATGAAAATGCAATAACTTGAGTAACATTTTAAAAAACTTTGTTTTAATTTTCATCATTTACATATATGTTATCAGCTAAATTACATCTCTTCATAAACATCAAAGTTAGAACGACT